>NC_089848.1:41469340-41829340 GCF_035609145.1 Eleutherodactylus coqui
ACATGACCGCCTCCATTGCCGGTCATGTGTACTTTCTTCCAGAGCTGCGGAGAGTCGTCCACACTGCAGGTGCGGCCATCATTTTAGTGCAGGAAGTCGGGGGCAATCGGCGCCCGGATGCACCTGTGTGACTAAGGCCTAAGTCTAAAATACAGCATGAAAAGCAAACTACATAATCAAAATGTTACAATATTATGTTATAAATGTTACAACATTGATGTAAAACAAATATCAAAATATAAGATGTAGTATAGTATAATGAGCAATATATACTCTGCGTGTATTTTCCAAATGGCCATATAAAACACTACACACCAGTTTGGTCTTATGGCTATTTTAAATTTGTGCTAAAATAATTAAAGATTTACATTGAGCAATTTTGACAATTCATTTTCCAAAATACTAAAAATCGAAAAAATTGATATTTGCAATTCAGACACCATGAAAGCATAGAAAAGTGTAATCATATAGCAAAGAGTACGGAAGGTATTGATGATTACATTGAGAGGGTACTTATAGTAAAATATGTTCCTGCAATGTAAGGGTTAATCCTACAATATACACTGATGTGTCAAAAGTCACGGGACACAAACTAATATTGTGTAAGACCCCCTCAAGCCTGACAAAGTACAGCAACTTGACATGGCATTAATTCCACAAATGGATAGATATGTCTGGAGGGATGTTGAGGCTAACTTCACACGGGTGAGTGCGATATTGGGCTGTGAATCATATCCCGATATCGCGCTTACCAACATGCGATTTCTGCCTTGCATCACTTCGGGGAAGTAGCGATCCTCACAAAGTGTCTCCCATTGTTTTCAGTGGGGAGACCTCACATCGCACTCACGTGCACCTAGCCGAAAACAATGGGCGATGCGAGGGCATGCCCAAAATAGGACGTACCGCGATTTGCATCCCGCATAAAATGGGGTTAATATTTGTGCGAGATATGTGCGCCCCGCAACGCAAAAATCTGGCCCGATTCTCTCAGCCGTGTGAAAATGGCCTGAGCCATGTCATCTGAATAGCCTTCCACAGCTCTGTGGTATTTGTAGATATGGATCTCAGGTGGAACTGGACCCCTCCACCACATCCTATAAATGCTCCATTGAGCTTATGTCAGGCAAACATGCAGACCTCACCATTCGTAGGAACTCCCCAGAATGCTTCTTGAACCAGTTCTAAACAACTTGGGCAAGATGGCACAGTGCATTATACTGCTGGAACATCCCATCATTTTGGGGATACATGATGTCCATTAAAGTCTGCAAATACTCACCAAGCAGTGAGATGTAGCGGGCATCAGTCAGTGACATGTTTAGGTGGACCACTGGCACCATCCCATGCCTTGAGAACCCCACACCAGCAAGGAACCACCACCAGCCTGCACAGTGCCTTGTTGATAACTGGGGTCCCTGGATTCATAGGGTCTACGCCCCAAATGAACCCGACTATCAACCCAAAACAATTGGTACCATCATTGGAAAACTCCACATATTGCTAGTCCTCTAGGTTCCAGTCAGCATTCCCACAAGGCCAGGTGAGAGGCTGTGTCCGTTGTCATGGTGTTATCAAAGACACTTTGGTGTGTCTTCTGCTCCCATGTGCCATGGAAGCTAAAGAACGCTGGACTGACCTGCAGTATATGCATACGGGCCTCCTGTATTGTATATGGATGTGATTTCTGCAAGAGTCACTTGTTTATTAACACGGACAACTCTAGCCAGACTCTGCAGGTCATGATCATTAAGCACTGGTGGGCTGCCACTGCGCTGTCCATAGTGGGTGGTAATGTCTTCAATGATGTATTCCCAGTACACATGTGACACTGGGTTGAGAAATGTTAAATGCCCGTACAACTTAGTATATGGAATGCCCCCCCTGTCTGGCATCCACTAGCATGCTTCGTTAAAACTCCAATGACTCGCCCAGGTGGCCCAGTTGGCCTCCCTACACTCCACCACAAATGCCCCTCTTTGGCTTTCGATAGAGGCCATGGAAATTCATCCCCTCACAGTAGATTCACTATTATGGATCCCCCCAACTCATAGGCCCGCAATATCTAATCCAATTATAAAACATTCTCTTAGAGTTTGGAACTCCATAAAATACTCCGGGAAACTGCTCTCCCCTCATCTAGCCCTGCTGCCACTCTTGCGTAATCCGCTATTTTTGCTAGGCCATAACTCCCTTTTAGCTTTTCAAATTTGGACACATAGAGGCATCACTAAGGTCCACCACATACTCTCTCGGGAAGGAGTGACTACGTTCCCTATCCCACAGAAAATTAAGGACATGCCCTCCTCGGAATTATTCCGCTATTTACAGTTAAAAAACTAGTTGTCCTCTCTATTGAGGAATACAAAATCTCCACACACCCTTACCCCCTTTGAATCCTTCTGTCTTAAACACCCGCTGGCAAAAGGCATAATCTCTCAAATATACTCGAACCTTGTTCACACTACATATCGCACACAATTATCATATGTAACCAAGTGGGAACGGGACTTGGGGGAGGTTCCAAGTGAGGAGGGGTGGTGCCGGATTTGGAGCTCTACCAATCAAGGGGTCCGTAACATATTAATGTTGGAAACATCATATAAAATCCTTCTCCGTTGGTATCTGGTCCCCACTCGAATTGCACATGCGGCTCCTGTCTACTCTAAAGAATGTTTCAGAGGTTGTTCTTCCCCTGGAGACATGCTCCACCTATGGTGGTCCTGCCCCAGGGTCAAAAGATTTTGGATTAGAACATACTCCCTATTTCACTGTGAAAGTACCCCAGAAATATTAGATTGGATAATCTGTTCTATTATTAAAATAGATGTCAGTATGGGCTAAGACGCTGTGAAGTGCAGACATAGAGGTGTTTGAGGAGTGCAGGGCTCTTGCTGGAGGCTACAATCAAGTATAGTTTCTACCAACTCTAGGGCGTGAATGCACGTCCGGACTTCCAACTAGATAAGCACAGATTGCCCAAAACTGAGACATATGTTATCTGAATTTCTCAGGGCTTTATCTGTACTATCTTAAGTGGATGCTCTGATGACTATCAGTCCTCCTAGTAGAGATGAGCGAGCACCAAAATGCTCGGGTGCTCGTTACTCGGGACGAAATTATCGCGATGCTCGAGGGTTCGTTTCGAGTAACGAACCCCATTGAAGTCAATGGGCAACCCGAGCATTTTTGTATTTCGCCGATGCTCGCTAAGGTTTTCATTTGTGAAAATCTGGGCAATTCAAGAAAGTGATGGGAACGACACAGCAACGGATAGGGCAGGCGAGGGGCTACATGTTGGGCTGCATCTCAAGTTCACAGGTCCCACTATTAAGCCACAATACCGGCAAGAGTGGGCCCCCCCCCCCCCCCCAACAACTTTTACTTCTGAAAAGCCCTCATTAGCAATGCATACCTTAGCTAAGCACCACACTACCTCCAACAAAGCACAATCACTGCCTGCATGACACTCCACTGCCACTTCTCCTGGCTTACATGCTGCCCAACCGCCCCCCCTCCCCCCCACAGCGCACACCAAAGTGTCCCTGCGCAGCCTTCAGCTGCCCTCATGCCACGCCACACTCATGTCTATTTAGAAGTGCGTCTGCCATGAGGAGGAACCGCAGGCACACACTGCAGAGGGTTGGCACGGCTAGGCAGCGACCCTCTTTAAAAGGGGCGGGGCGATAGCCCACAATGCTGTACAGAAGCAATGAGAAATCCAATCCTGTGCCACCTCCATCAGGAGCTGCACACGTGGGCATAGCAATGGGGAACCTATGTGCCACACACTATTCATTCTGTCAAGGTGTCTGCATGCCCCAGTCAGACCGCGGTTTTTAATTCATAGACACAGGCAGGTACAACTCCCTATTGTGAAGTCCCTGTGGACCCACAGCATGGGTGGCTCCCTGGAACCCACCGGCGGTACATAAAATATCCCATTGCAGTGCCCATCACAGCTGAGGTAGTAATGTCATGTTTAATGCAGGTGGGCTTCGGCCCACACTGCATGCCCCAGTCAGACTGGGGTTCTTTACAAGTGGAAACAGATGCATTTATAATTCCCTGTGGACCCACAGCATGGGTGGGTGCCAGGAAGCCACCGGTGGTACATAGAAATATCCCATTGCATTGCCCAACACAGCTGAGGTAGTAATGTTGTGCTTAATACAGGTGGGCTTCGGCCCACACTGCATGCCCCAGTCATACTGGGGTTCTTTACAAGTGGAAACAGATGCATTTATAATTCCCTGTGGACCCACAGCATGGGTGGGTGCCAGGAAGCCACCGGTGGTACATAGAAATATCCCATTGCATTGCCCAACACAGCTGAGGTAGTAATGTTGTGCTTAATACAGGTGGGCTTCGGCCCACACTGCATGCCCCAGTCAGACTGGGGTTCTTTACAAGTGGACACATGTAGGTTAAACTCCGTGTGCACCTACAGCATGGGTGGCTCCCTGGAACCCACCGGCGATACACAAAAATATCCCATTGCATTGCCCAACACAGCGGATGTAACGTCAGCTGTAATGCAGGTGGGCTAAAAATTCATTTGATTACACTGTAGGCGAGGGCCCACAAAAATTGCTGTATCAACAGTACTAATGTACATCCAAAAAATTGGCCATGGCCAACCAAGAGGGCAGGTGAAACCCATTAATCGCTTTGGTTAATGTGGCTTAAGTGGTAACTAGGCCTGGAGGCAGCCCAGTTTAACGAAAAATTGGTTCAAGTTAAAGTTTCAACGCTTTTAAGAGCATTGAAACATATAAAAATTGTTTAGAAAAATTATATGAGTGAGCCTTGTGGCCCTAAGAAAAATTGCCCGTTCAGCGTGATTACGTGAGGTTTCAGGAGGAGGAGCAGGAGGAGGAGGAGGAATATTATACACAGATTGATGAAGCAGAAATGTCCCCGTTTTGGATGGTGAGAGAGAACGTAGCTTCCATCCGCGGGTGCAGCCTACGTATTGCTTACGTATCGCTGCTGTCCGCTGGTGGAGAAGAGAAGTCTGGGGAAATCCAGGCTTTGTTCATCTTGATGAGTGTAAGCCTGTCGGCACTGTCGGTTGACGGGTGGGTACGCTTATCCGTGATGATTCCCCCAGCCACACTAAACACACTCTCTGACAAGACGCTAGCCGCAGGACAAGCAAGCACCTCCAGGGCATACAGCGCGAGTTCAGGCCACATGTCCAGCTTCGACACCCAGTAGTTGTAGGGGGCAGAGGCGTCACGGAGGACGGTCGTGCGATCGGCTACGTACTCCCTCACCATCCTTTTACAGTGCTCCCGCCGACTCAGCCTTGACTGGGGAGCGGTGACACAGTCTTGCTGGGGAGCCATAAAGCTGGCAAAGGCCTTGGAGAATGTTCCCCTGCCTGTGCTGTACATGCTGCCTGATCTCTGCGCCTCCCCTGCTACCTGGCCCTCGGAACTGCGCCTTCTGCCACTAGCGCTGTCGGATGGGAAGTTTACCATCAGTTTGTCCACCAGCGCCCTGTGGTATAGCATCATTCTCGAACCCCTTTCCTCTTCGAGAATGAGAGTGCAAAGGCTCTCCTTATACCGTGGATCGAGCAGTGTGTACACCCAGTAATCCGTAGTGGCCAGAATGCGTGTAACGCGAGGGTCACGAGAAAGGCATCCTAACATGAAGTCAGCCATGTGTGCCAGGGTACCTGTACGCAATACATGGCTGTCTTCACTAGGAAGATCACTTTCAGGATCCTCCTCCTCCTCCTCTTCCTCCTCCTCAGGCCATACAGGCTGAAAGGATGACAGCCAAGCAGCATGTGTACCCTCACCAGTGGGCCAAGCTGTCTCTTCCCCCTCCTCCTCATCCTCCTCATGCTCCTCCTCCTCCTCCTCAACGCGCTGAGATATAGACAGGCGGGTGCTCTGACTATCCAGCGACATACTGTCTTCCCCCGGCTCTGTTTCCGAGCGCAAAGCGTCTGCCTTTATGCTTTGCAGGGAACTTCTCAAGATGCGTAGCAGAGGAATGGTGACGCTAATGATTGCAGCATCGCCGCTCACCACCTGGGTAGACTCCTCAAATTTTCCAAGGACCTGGCAGATGTCTGCCAACCAGGGCCACTCTTCTGTAAATAATTGAGGAGGCTGACTCCCACTGCGCCGCGCAAGTTGGAGTTGGTATTCCACTATAGCTCTACACTGCTCATAGAGTCTGGCCAACATGTGGAGCGTAGAGTTCCACTGTGTGGGCACGTCGCACAGCAGTCGGTGCACTGGCAGATTAAACCTATGTTGCAGTGTCCGCAGGGTGGCAGCGTGCGTGTGGGATTTGCGGAAATGTGCGCAGAGCTGGCGCACCTTTCCGAGCAGGTATGACAAGTGGGGGTAGCTTTTCAGAAAGCGCTGAACCACCAAATTAAAGACATGGGCCAGGCATGGCACGTGCGTGAGGCTGCCGAGCTGCAGAGCCGCCACCAGCTTACGGCCGTTGTCACACACGACCATGCCCGGTTGGAGGCTCAGCGGCGCAAGCCAGTGGTCGGTCTGCTCTGTCAGACCCTGCAGCAGTTCATGGGCCGTGTGCCTCTTCTCTCCTAAGCTG
This sequence comes from Eleutherodactylus coqui, assembly GCF_035609145.1. NCBI lineage: Eukaryota > Metazoa > Chordata > Amphibia > Anura > Eleutherodactylidae > Eleutherodactylus > Eleutherodactylus coqui. The sequence goes on from NC_089848.1 coordinate 41,475,926, forward strand.
AGTAGTTTCAGCACGGCCTGCTGACGCTTGCCCACCGCTGTGCTGCCACGCCGCGTGACACCGACTGCTGGCGACGTGCTGCTGACACATCTTGATTGCGAGACAGAGGTTGCGTTGGAGGAGGAGGAGGAGGAGAAAGGTGCTTTAGTGGAGGAAGCATACACCGCCGCAGATACCACCACCGAGCTGTGGCCCGCAATTCTGGGGGTGGGTAGGACGTGAGCGGTCCCAGGCTCTGACTCTGTCCCAGCCTCCACTAAATTCACCCAATGTGCCGTCAGGGAGATATAGTGGCCCTGCCCGCCTGTGCTTGTCCACGTGTCCGTTGTTAAGTGGACCTTGGGAGTAACCGCGTTGGTGAGGGCGCGTACAATGTTGCGGGAGACGTGGTCGTGCAGGGCTGGGACGGCACATCGGGAAAAGTAGTGGCGACTGGGAACCGAGTAGCGCGGGGCAGCCGCCGCCATCATGCTTTTGAAAGCCTCCGTTTCCACAAGCCTATACGGCAGCATCTCTAGACTGATCAATTTTGCAATGTGCACGTTTAATGCTTGAGCGTGCGGGTGCATGGCGTTGTACTTGCGCTTGCGCTCAAACTGTGGCACTAGCGACGTCTGGACGCTGCGCTGAGAGACATTGGTGGATGGGGCCGAGGACAGCGGAGGTGAGGGTGTGGGTGCAGGCCAGGAGACGGTAGTGCCTGTGTCCTCAGAGGGGGGTTGGATCTCAGTGGCAGGTTGGGGCACAGGGGGAGAGGCAGTGGTGCAAACCGGAGGCGGTGAACGGGCATCGTCCCACCTTGTGGGGTGCTTGGCCATCATATGCCTGCGCATGCTGTTGGTGGTGCCTCCCCAGCTGATCTTGGCGCGACAAAGGTTGCACACCACTGTTCGTCGGTCGTCAGGCGTCTCTGTGAAAAACTGCCACACCGTAGAGCACCTTGACCTGTGCAGGGTGGCATGGCGCGAGGGGGCGCTTTGGGAAACAGTTGGTGGATTATTCGGTCTGGCCCTGCCTCTACCCCTGGCCACCGCACTGGCTCGGCCTGTGCCCACACCCTCACTTGGCCCTCCGCGTCCTCGGCCGCGTCCACGTCCTCTAGGCCTACCCCTACCGCTCAGCATGCTGTATTACCAATGATTTGATTTCCCAGGCAGGAAAGAAATTGGCGCAAGGCTGCACTCAACCGTAGCTGGTTGCGTCTGATTTTTTTACGTTCTCCACGCAGCACAGACGTACCCAGAGCCCTTAGGACTGACACAGGCAGGGCAAATATACTTTCTTCCCTTTTGTTTAAAAGGATAGGCCCACTGCGTCTATTCACTGAATAATAAGTTTAATAACTGTGCTGCGGCCCTGCAAAACTGTCACAGAACTTTACTGTTGCAGAGTTACTAACTGTGGCAGAGCAGGTATTTCCCAGGCAGGAAAGAAATTGGCGCAAGGCTGCACTCAACCGTAGCTGGTTGCGTCTGATTTTTTTATGTTCTCCACGCAGCACACACGTACCCAGAGCCCTTAGGACTGACACAGGCAGGCCAAATAGAATTTTTTCCCTGCTTTTTACAAGGAACACCCACACTGCGTCTATTCAATGAATAATAAATGTCTTCTGGCCCTGCCTACACAATTCTATCCCTGTAGTATTAATGCCGGGTGCAATGGTCTGCACAGCCGGTTTTGAGAAAAAAAAAAAAATGCAACACTGCTAACAGCAGCCTGGACAGTACTGCACACGGATAGATGTGGCCCTAGAAAGGACCATTGGGGTTCTTGAAGCCTACACTAACTCCTAACACTCTCCCTGCCTAACCCCCACTTCTGTCCCTATTGCTGGGCGCAATGCTCTGCAGATCCAATTTTGGAAAAAAAAATAAAAAATACTGTGCTAACACAGTACTGCACACTAGTAGATGTGGCCCTGAGAAGGGCCGTTGGGGTTCTTGAAGCCTACACTAACTCCTAACGCTCTCCCTACAGCAGCTCCAGCACGATACCACTGTCCCTCAGCTAATTCACAAGGCATCTGTGGCGAGCCGCGGGAGGGGCCGATTTTTATACTCGGGTGACATCTGATCTCCCCAGCCACTCACAGCAGGGGGGTGGTATAGGGCTTGAACGTCACAGGGGGAAGTTGTAATGCCTTCCCTGTCTTTCAATTGGCCAGAAAAGCGCGCTAACGTCTCAGAGAGGAAACTGAAAGTAACCGGAACACCGCGTGGTACTCGTTACGAGTAACGAGCATCCCGAACACCCTAATATTCGCACGAATATCAAGCTCGGACGAGTACGTTCGCTCATCTCTACCTCCTAGCCTAAAAACAGAGCACTCTTACACTGATATATTAAAGTGCGATCTTTAGCCATTGGGCATAAACACTTTGGAGATGTGTGTATAAGCATCAAATACCACATCATCCACATATTTGATGCAAGTGCCAACATCGGCTCTGATCGCAAAAAGAGGGGATATCCCCATATACTTGAGTTACACTCTTTAACCCTCTGAGCCACTCCATCACAAGTACTAGAAACACTTCAGGCAATTCTGTGCCCAGGCAAATATACCACCATGTTAAATACAGTATAAACCAGTGGTATTATCGGTCGCAGGCGCCGACCACCTGTACCTCTAGAAGGACAATAGAAATAATCACGAACTAACTACATATAAGTGTTATAAGCCCTACGAACCATTCTTCATTTGGGGCATTTGAGTACAAAAGACAGAGGCTATTTGTCTTGATCCTGATGAATCGGCTCACTTATTACATCAGGGCCGTAGAAACGCGTCGATTAAATATTATTTGTCTATCATCCTTAGCCTTCTGAAATAAAATTTATACCGTTATTACCACTGTATAAATAGCAATATAACCGTACCTGTAACTCTATTAAGGGAACGGTAATTAACATCGGTATAGCGGATCACCACGATAAGGTGATATACCTATCCCCTGTCCTGTATGTTCTTTGGGTGTTTGTATGTTTATGTTCGTCTAGTTTTCTGATGTGTGCTGGGCCATTTGGTGGTGTGATTTAGTGTATTTTAAATAAAGTCCTATAATAAAAGTTATATTTTAATAATAGAACAGATTATCCAATCTAATATTTCTGGGGTACTTTCACAGTGAAATTGTATTTCATTTAAAGGACCCCACCTGTCCCAGTGACGACAGAACATACTCCCTCATTTACTCAGTAACGTACCATAACCTACGCAAAAAATCCATGGGAGGCTCTGTTGAACATAAAGATCAAGAATGTACCCCCAAATTCCAGAAAGTTGATTTCTTTCCTCTTAGCTGCAAAACAAACCATTGCTCATTCCTGGCGTGAAGCTTCTCTGGACTTTTCTGAAGTTAAACGCCGAAAGAATTGGTATTTGATAAATGAAAGGCTAACCTCGATAGCAGAAGAAAAAAGTGATAAATTTCTTGGTATATGGACTCCATAGATAAATTATGCCCTTCCTACGGCGGGGATGAACCTACTAACCTAAATATGATTTCTTGATGCCCTTGCCCCTACGGGCGACAGTCCTGAGAGAGAGGGAATACCCCCCACCCCACCCGACCACCCTACCCTTCCCCTTTTCCCCCCCTGAAATACTATTTGGCCTTGGCCAGGCCATTGTTACTTACAGTATAGTGTTTTTCCGGCAAATAGCACTTACAGCTGTGAACTAAAACAACAGCTGATTGCCATTACTTTGTTATACTCCCATTTTCAGAAGATACAAGGCTCATAACTACACTTTTGTATTAAAACTGGAAATCCTTCCATACTGCTGTGTCCTTGTATGTATACATATTTGAAAACTCAATAAAAATTATTGTTATAAAAAAAAAAACTCTGACTCACGTTGCCTTGCCATGGGCACAATAGCCAGTGGTCAAGTCGCTCGCAAGATAACACTTCAAAACTTATATAGATGTAGGTGTTCTCAAGCTATCACTTGAGGTAACGCCACTTCATAATCAATTTGCATACTGCTATCCCATGACTTTTGGCACATCTGATATTTTTAGTTTTACTTAAAAAAAATATTTATTCAAAAATACATGCAGAACTTCGATAGAAAAACTACATTTGTATAAGAAGAATACAGTCAAGGAGCTGAGTTAATAATTCTGTCTATGAATATGTTACGCTACATGGACTAATGTGGAGTGAAGGATATATATGGTAACCTCGCTGGGGAATCAAGATTCCGATAACCAGGCACGTATTCTCTGAACACCACATACGTCTCTGTAAAGAGAATAATGAGCATACTTCAACTGATCAGTGAATCACCTTGTGTTCCCTGTGACCATGAATCCACTTCTATAACTGACATCTGTAAGGTATTCTCTTTAGTGAAGAGCGTGTGGAGAGGACAAGAAAAGTACAGAACTTGCTTTAATGCAGACAAATAGAACTATTACAATGATATTTCACCAAATGACTTGTAGGGCACAATGTGCAATGGAAGGTTCCCCGAACACACTGTCAGAACAAACAGGATTTCATTTAATCAGATGGATAAGTATTATGCATACAAGAATATGTCACAGCAGTTTGCAAGAACATAACCTGTTCTGTATTATTGGGCTCAGTGTTCAAGGAAAACTATTCTGTAAGAATTGCCCAAAAATAGAGATAACAGGGGGGACTGGGTTTAGAAAATAACAGGGCATTCGGAGTTAAGGAGGACGAAACACATTCATGTATTCCATGGACAGACTCTTGGTTTCATTAGGCACTCCCTTAGGTACTGTAAGTGGCTACCTCTCGAATTTAAGATGTTCCAATCCCCTGATGACATCACCCATACAAAATATTGTCATGGTGGACAAGACACCGAGTGTTTAATGTTAACAGCACCGCAAGTCAGAATAGAAATCATGGCTGAGAGTTATACAATTATGGTCCAAAAAATCAAACTCCTAGAAGGAGTTGTCGGAATCACATGGAACGCTCTGTGTGTGATTGTAACGTGGATATAACAATATCAGTGGAAAGGGAGGAATACAAGATGTGATACAGGCAGGCATGAAGGCTCTAGGACCCTGTTGTACCACCTCTAGCTTGGATACGAGATGTGATACAGGTCGGCATCGAAGCTCTAGTACCCTGTTGTATCGCCTCTAGCTTGGATACAAGATGTGATACAGGCAGGCATGGAGGTTCTAGTACCCTGTTGTACCGCCCCTAGCTTGGATACGCAATGGGATACAGGCAGGCATGGGGGCACTAGTACCCTGTTGTACGACCTCTAGCTTGGATACAAGATGTGATATGGGTGGGCATGGAAGCTCTAGTACCCTGTTGTACCACCTCTAGCTTGGATGCACGATGTGATACAGGGGGGCATGGAGGCTCTAGTACCCTGTTGTACTGCTTCTAGCTTGGATACAAGATGTGATACAGGTGGGCATGGAGGCTCTAGTACCCTGTTCCGCCTCTAGCTTGGATACGAGATGGGATACAGGCAGGCATGGAGGCTCTAGTACCCTGTTGGTTCGCCTCTAGCTTGGATACAAGATGTGATACGGGTGGGCATGGAGGCAGACAGGTTCCATATGGTATCCTGCAGCATATTGGTCCACATTTGCTGTAACTGAGCCTCTAAACCATCAAACTTGTAGGCTGGTGAAGTTGGCATTCAACATGGTCCCATACATGTTCTATTGGTGATACATCTGGCAAACGGACAGGCCACAGACGTATTACAGTAATGTGGGGGCATTCCTATGACCTCTTGTGTGTGCGTCCGAGCATTATCCTGCTGCCTCTTGGAAGCCGCCATGAGAGGAACACATGTGGCTGCAGGATGTCCTGAACATATCGCTGGGCTGTCACTGTCCCTCGTACCACTACTAGGGGTGACTGACTGTTGTATGCGACGGCCCCTAGACCATCACACCAGCAGGGGGCAGTTTGCCACACCACAGCAAAGGCAGGATTGAGGTGCGCACCCCTAGGTCTCCAAACATGAACATGGCCATCAACTAAACCTGGATTTGTTGCTGAAAAGAACCCAGTTCCACTCAGTAGCGTCCAGTTTTGGCATTTACGACACCACTGCAAACGGAGGTGATGGTGGGTGTCAAAGGCAGTACATGTAATGGGCGCTGTGAGACCAAATGTCCTATTGCCAAGTGCCTGGAAATTCTTTAGATACAGGGGCCTGTATTGATGGTGCCAACTGTCTCTGGATGGCGAACAATGAAACAGTTGAAGCTGCTGTAGGGGGCATCCTGAGCCCGGTCACCTTGTGTTCCCTCACACATCCACTGGTCCCAACACCAGTTAACATTCTGGTCACCTCTGAGAACAGCTGAGGTGATGAGCAATTTGCTAATACGACCAGCCAGCTTCTCGTATTTCAATAATGCGCCCCTCTCAGACTCTGGTAACGGGGTGAAATCTCTTCTCTGCATCGTAGAGGCGTCTAGTGGTCAACAAGCTCTACACAAATGGAAGAAGAGGTCACTACACACAAGGAGCCTCCAAGAACCTCTGATAGGCCAAGGGCGGAACCACTTTTAGGGCCTCAGGTGACAAGACCGTTCATCTAATCATCACAACTCTCATCATTTACATATCTGCCTGAGATGGAACTGCATGTTTTGCAGCAAAATGACAAATCCTTCTAGGGGTGGGATTGTTTTTTGACAGTGTACATCATACTGACGAGACCCCTGTCTCTGTCAGCCAATGCCATCCATAAGATCTCTAGTATTCTCCAAGCTGCTAGAACCACCCCTGCCACATGTAGGTTATTACCGTGAAAATCCCTAAGAGCAAAGCAACTGCTCTACAAATCCCTGCACCGTAAGGCTTGCTGAAGCATCTACTCAACATGCATCTCTCTTCTCATCACCAGTACAAAATTCTGCCATTTTTTCACAGCATCAATCATGCAGCATAAATAACATGATCATTTTTTGACGCAGTCTGGTACAATTATAACGCTCCCTCGGTGAACCTATTACATACCGCGCTGTACATCAAGGCATGAAAGGGGTTGAGAGCGGGGCTCTAAGCTCTCATTGATCCCCGCTGTTGCAGCAGGAGGCCAGCTAACAGTCACATCCGCCCCCAGCCATCCACAAGATGTAAGTTTACGTCCTCTTGCATTAAGTACTCTAGCCAGGACGTAAACTTATGTCTTGTAGCGTTAAGGCGTTAAACCGACTTGTCTACAGTTTGACTACAGTGTCTTATTGTTTGTCTATCCACCCTCATCCAAGACTTTCACAGAGTTCACTGTTTCAGTGTTATTTATTTGAAACGTACCACCCGTACCGCCAGCCTGTACTATTTACTTTCTTGCATCAGCTTAAGCATCTGATTCCACTGTGCAACAAGACATGAAAGTCACTGTCATAAATCGCTGAACCATTTGCTGTCTCTGTTTGTCCTCCTGTGATTAGCTGTAGGGGACGTCTCTGGTTCACCTTCTTTTACTGCCAAGTTCCTACCTTCTACATAAAGAAACCCAGGCAATCTGAGTCGCTGTTTCCTCCAGTAACTGGGCGCTCTGGAGCTATTGGTCACCAATATTCATGATTTATTCCTTTAAACTCTCTTAACCTGCCGGCTCTGACAGAAGCATGTGTTATAGAGAAAATATATGTATCCTGTTACATTATTCTTTTCATATGCTTCTCACATCAGACTAGGCTAATATGCTTAAATACATATAAATATATATAATTATACACTAGTATGTATTAGATTCCCATATGCTATCTCTTACACATACCCTGTTTCCCCGAAAATAAGACGCATCTTATATTAATTTTTGCTCCCAAATATGCGCTACGTCTTATTTTCAGGGGGTGTCTTATTACGCCGTGGCAAATCCGTCTGTGGTCGCTAATCCCTCAATTGGCCAGCTTTGTGGACGAAATTTCTCAGAAATCTCGTCCACATGGGACAGCAAATCTGTCACGGCAAAGCTGGGAGAAGCCGGTGTTGTGGTGCGGATTCACCGGCCACAGAAGCGGAAAAGCCTGCAGCCAGGTGGCTTCAAAACAAGCGGCTAAGTACAGTGGGTTTTGAAGCAGCGCTTTCCCGGCGGAAATCTCGCTGTTTATCGCTGTGGCCAAACTGCGAGATTTCCGCTGGAAATACGCTCTGTGAGAACCCAGCCTTAAGAATCACACAGGTTGCCTGACTCACACACAGAGCCATAAAAAATAAGGGCTGTAAAGTAACGTACTTGTCTGCAGACAGAAGTTCCTGTACCACTTGTGAGCAGGGATGGTATTGCAGCTTCCGGCCACCAGGGGGAGCTCATCACAGCAGACGTGTACAGCAGGAACAGAACGTACAGTATGGACTTTTTCAGCCAGCAAGGGGAGCTCACAACAGCACACTCGTACAGCACAGCAGGGACAGGATAACAGCAGACTGTCTGCAGATCTACCTATACATCTGGAGGTAGGAGACAACGGGGATGGCAGCAGGGGACAGGCCTCTTGACTTGCCTGCACACTTTACTATGCCTTACTATCGGGGGGTGCCTTATATTTGGGACTTCTGCAAATGCCTTACTATGTCTTACTTTCAGGGGGTGCCCTATTTTCGGGGAAACACGGTAGTTCTCAGGTCTCACACTGCCCTCCCAACAGATCTTTCTCACGAGAGTGCTGCGCCCCCCCACCTTATAAATGAACACAGTATAAGTTTTGCTTCTTAGAAACCACGTGTTTTAGTAGTAACACATACCTTAAGGTGTTAACATATCTTAATCATTAGGAACTAAGCTAATCATAAGTTCTTATGATTTTAGGGGAATGTATTTCTATTTGCTACATCATTTGGGCTATATCTTTCCCATGATGCTATTAATAATGAAGCAGCAACAGCACAGAAAAGGACTCTCAGTCACAGGCAGCACTTATCTATGATGGTCCAGCTCCCACATGGTTGTACTCAGACATGGTTTGTCCCCTTTGACGTCTGGGTGTATAAATTGGATGAGTAGCCGGAGCTTGCACAACATGCTTAAGAGATGCTTGCCTGCCCGACTGCCAGTCTACTATCAGAGAGGGTGTTCAGCACAGCTGGGGGTGAAAATTGGCAGATACATCTGCCTGGCAGCAGGCAACATGGGTCCCCTGATGTTTATAAAAATGAACCAGGCATAACTTTTTCCTGACATGTGCATCTCAATGGCAGACCCCACTGATTAGTTCGCACGCTGGCAATTTTTACTCACATATGACCAAGCATAAATTTATATCAAAGACCACACTCTGCCCTCAAGGTGCTGATGCTGGTGGTGCTGCTGCACTCCCTCTCTTTTGCCATGTTTCCTCCTCTTTCTCCCAAAACAAAAATGTTCTAAAGCACAAGAAGCCGCTGTGGCTCTATAGCTTTGACCTTGGAGAAGGCCCGTGCTCGGCTGTTCTGTTCACCTAATAGAATTTCTCCTTTGCAAACCTTATGACATTGCTTTTCAAACAAGCAGCCCACCTACTGTCTGCCTTGGCATAATTTTGGGTAATGCTCCTGCTTTTCCTTGGAGGATGAGGAGTAGGAGGCCCGTGCTTGAGTGTTCTGCTCACCTGGAAGAATTTGTCTTTGTAAAATTGATGACATTGCTTTTAAAACAAGCAGCACACCTGCTATCTTCCTTGGCACAATTTTTGATCTTGGATACCCTATGTGGGCCTTCTTATGTTTCCAGTCACATCCCTGTGCTATGATTCACCCTCTACACCACTGTACACTATTTTGACCAATCTTTGAGAGGAGCACAGTGTCCCCCAGATGTGTGGATGTATTCCCATGCACTCTGGGAGGCCTTGGCTGCATTGGGAAACTTCTGGAGGGAAAAATAGTGAAATTGCTGTTACTACTATTGACCTAAATTGATGTTGGACTCAGCTATCCCGATTTGACGTTGATTTTGGTGAAATCGTCCCGATCCTGAAACAAACTGATTATTCCACTAATCGTTCATCACTACTCCCAATCGGCTATCTCTTTGTGGTTCTCCTTGTGGTCTTCTGCTATCTCTCTGATGAAACATTTAGTGTATTTTATTATTTGCTCACTATACTTCCCCTTTCTGTTGGGTTCCTCAGGGTTTGGTCCAATGTTTTCTCCTCTTTTCTCTATGAACAGATTTGACTTTCTGTACCATCTCTACGCTGATGACACCCAATTATATGCCTCTTCCAGCTACATCAGCCTTTCACTGTTGAAAAGTACAAGTGATTGTCTGTCAGCTATTTCTAAAAGGTGAGTATTGCTTAGTCTATTATTTTACAGCTATGCAAGCCAGCATGGAAAAAAAATTCCATCGGACAAACCCCTTAAAATATTGATATTTGCCGCAGGCCATAACATAGTATAGGCATGGCAATATCAGAACTTAGTCAATTTTGTTTCCTCCAAGGCCTTGCATTTAGGAAAGGAAAATCAAGTTTCCCTCTGACACTTGATAGGAGAGTCTTTACTGAGAGATGTGCAGCGCGGTGACATGATGTGCCAAGGGTTTTTTTACTCTTGTGATACAACTTTGTACCATTTTGACAGGCATGAGGACTGCGAGTTTATGGTTCATCAGTCCTGGTCAGGAAGCTTTGAATTATATTCCCATATGTGACAATAGATAGTAACTAAAAAGTACAATGACATTATTCTAGATTTTAATGGTATAGGTCTACAATTATTATATGTTACATTTGCTATCTCAAGGCTGCTATAACATTTTAGGCTTAACATTTATTTTAAGTATGTAAGATTTTTTTATCTACAATAATGTATTTTAATTACCTTTTATAGGAATGTAGTTAATAACATTGTTATGGAGGTATCTTATAGATGCTTTTCAGATAGTTGCCATACATTTCTCGCCTGCTTGTTCTCTCTCTTAGCTGACCCATCACCTCTTCCTATGGCACCCAGGATAGGCCTTATTGAGCATGTCATGGAGTAAGGAGGAAGAGAATGAACCAAAGGATCGAGAAGAGTTTTGGATGTTTCGGCAGCAAGAAAAGGGAGAATTTGGAGATGATTTTGAAGTGCAGGTCCCATGACCAGACAGGATAGGTCATCAATAGTTAATTGCTGGGGGACCGTCACCTGGGATCCCCAGCAATCACCTAATCGCCCGGCCTGCTGTCAGTGCAGCGGGCCAGACGTGCGTTATAGCAGATGGGTAAGGAAGTGCCCTAGCTGGCTTCACTCCTTATGAATGCAATGGGAACTGAAAACGGCTATTACACTTCCAGCACTTCTGCCTTCGACACCATGGACATCTGTGAAAGTATAATAGTTGCTTCAGCTTCCATTGATTTAAATGGGAAGGAAGCCTACTGGGCTACTTCCTCTTTCCTCTCCTATGACGCACATCCGGTCTGCTGCACTGACGGCAGGGTGGGCAATCAGGTGATCAGTGGGGATCCTATGTGGTAGGTCATCGGCAATTAAAATCCCAGACCGCTTTGTCCCGGCTTGTCTCTGCTTTCTTCTGGACACAGCAGATCATGTGCCATCTAAGCTCATGACTGCTGCGGCTAATTACTGGCCTTACATCTTGGCAGGATGGTAGTTAACGCAGCAGGAAATAAACGTATGTCCTTTGAATGGTGCAAGCTCACAAGTGAGTCCGTGCCATATCACAGTGAAGGCCGGCTGTAACTGACAGCTGGCCTACTGCTGCAACAGCGGGGATCAATGAAAACACCGATCCCCACTCTTAACCCATTTATGCTGTGTTCAATGTACATTGCGGTATGTAAAGGATTCACAGAGGGAGCACCCTCCCTCTATGATGTCATCAGGCCTCTAGAATGTAATCACATAGGGCCAATGGGTTGCAGGCAACTGAACGCTATACCCTGGTGTTCGGGCCTGCCATAGCCTGTGATTACTATTGTGAGCGGTCATAGTGATCATAAAAAATATTTTAAAAAAATATCAAAAACATAAAAAAGTGACAAAAAAACTTTTTGGGGCACTTACCCATTTGTATAACAAAAAACCCCACAGATTTGCCATCATCGTAACCATAATGGCCCGATACAATAAATTGACCACGATATTTATCCTTCACAGTAAAAGCGATAAGAAGAAAACTAAAAAAAAGGAGGCAAATGCTTATTTCAGAAGGCAAAATGCTTAGACTTACAGAGGTTGTTCAGTAGTTTATTAACAAAAAATGTGTCCTTTAGTAAAAATGTTATTTATTTATACAGGGACTGAGCGATTCTCGTTTGAAGGAGCTGACAATGTAGCTGTCTGTCTAAACAGGCCACACGAGAGCGAACGAGCTGGTGGTGACGTCACTCGCTTGTTCGCTCGTTGGGATTTGTTTTACAATCATTGCTCTACAGACCTGTATAAAGGGTCGAGCATTGATTTGAAGGTGGCACTGCAGTGGTATTGTTTCATCCTCCTCATTTGCATATTACCCAGAGGAGCATGGATGGCCTTATAAGTCTCCTCACTCACCTTCTTGGTGCTCTCCCTAAGGAGAGTTGTTACCTCTCCCGAACCTCAGGCAGCAGAGACGCTAGGCACACCCATTGCTACAGAGATCACATATCCCTGTTGACAGAGACCAGGACAGCTAGTGATTGGCTGCAGTGGTCACATGTCTGTGTCAACAGAGACCATAAAGTAGAGAAAAAAGTGTTGGATATGGGAAGCATAGGAATGGGAGCTGCAGAGGATCGGTAAGACAGATATGACTTTATTTTAAAGCATGGCCAAAAAACCTCTTTAAGAAGCCATTATTGGCTAGCAGAGAATCCTCTAGAGTGCTGATATCCTGTTATTGCATATAATTAGCAGCAGTGCTTGCTGGGATTTCTTAGATGCCCAGACCCCTTGACCGCAGCCATTGCCTTATGTAGATCAGTGTTTTTGTAGATGGTCACTTCCAGAATGAAACCTCTTTCTTCTGACTCTCCCACACACATTTAGTACTACAATTTCAGAGCAGTTTGAGTTTATTTAACTTTGATATTCAATTTACTGGACTAATTCAGTGGAAATAATCATAAGATGTGAATAAATGAAAACATTGGATGCCGACTTATCAAAGAGGTTGGGATGCATGTGTATGTGAGCAATGGTACAATAAAACTGCGCAGCATGAGTATTTCATCTGTCCATATTTAAATGGATGACTAAATAGCATTAGGATTAGGAAACTGGGCATAAACAAAATGCAATCTGCAGATATTATAGGAATATCATCGCATATGATGCACTATCACCATCTAGAGTCTGGACAGGGTTGATGCAATATACCAAAAAATATGCACTGAGCAACAAAAATGATATGTCCTTCTGGTACAACAGATACAGGTAGATTAATGCAAATGGGAAGATGGGACAATATCTCTACAGCACCACCTACTGGAAGGCAGCATTCCTGCAAGGCAATGTTAAACAATAGGTGGCGCTGTAGAGTTATTGTTCCATTTTACATCCGCATATTACCCAGAGGAGCATGAGTAACCTTATAAGTCTCCTCACATCTTCTATCCGCTCTCCCTAAGGAGAAATGATACCCTTCCTGACCCACATCTATAGGCCTTCACTAGCCAAGCCAGAAGCCTGCTGCACACTGATGAGAGGCAATCACCCCCAAAACAGATGCCCATACACGGTTATCTTCTTCTTCTGGGGAAGATTCTGGTTCCAGCTGACAATTCCCAGTCATTGTTAGAAGGCTTGTTTAAAATTCTGCTGTTGATTTGCAGGAATGCTGCCTTCCAACAGGTGGCGCTGTAGAAGTATTGTTCCATCTGTTCATTTGCATATTATCCAGAGAAGCATGCATGGCCTTATAAGTCTCCTCACACCTTCTAGGCGCCGTCCCTAAGGAGAAATGATACCCTTCCTGACCCAGGGAGATTAATTGCTTTATTTAAAGTATACAACCAAGAGAAAGAAATGTTGTAACAAAGAACTCTACTCCGCCTAGTGGCCATGCCCAGAGCAGTGCAGTAAATGCTATTATCTCCTTTTTGATCATTTTTCAGGCCAGTTTACCTAACATTTGTATGTTTAAAGGTTTGTATCTGGCTGCATCCCTAAGTACAATGTGTCACTGCATCCTAGCATGTTCCAATGGTCATAAAGGGATTGTACCAGAATAAGAAGTTACAACTTGCTGATCAGTTGGGGTCTCACTGCTGAGATAGATACTGTAGATAGGAGACAAATATGAGAGGTGAGAGATAGATAGATATATATGAGAGACATGAGAGGTGAGAGAGAGAGAGAGAGAGAGATAGATATGAGATAGAGAGATAGATATGAGATAGAGAGATAGATAGATAGATAGATAGATAAATAGATAGATGTGAGATAGATAGGTAGATAGATAGATATGAGACAGATAGATAGGTAGATAGATATGAGATAGATAGATAGATAGATGTGAGATAGATAGATGTGAGATAGATAGGTAGAGAGATAGATAGATATGAGACAGATAGACAGATAGATATAGATAGATATGAGGCAGATAGATAGATGTGAGATAGATAGATATAGATAGATGTGAGGCAGATAGATATGAGATGGATATATATAGTTATGAGATAAAGAGATGTGAGATAGATAGATAGATAGATATGAGATAGATAGATAGATAGATAGATAGATAGATAGATGTGAGATAGATAGATAGATAGAAGAGAGATAGATAGATAGATATGAGATAGATAGATAGATGTGAGATAGATAGATAGAAGAGAGATAGATAGATATGAGATAGATAGATAGATGTGAGATAGATAGATATGAGATAGATAGATAGATAGATATGAGGCAGATAGATAGATAGATAGATAGATAGATATGAGATGGATAGATATAGTTATGAGATAAAGAGATGTGAGATAGATAGATAGATATGAGATAGATAAATATGAGATAGATGGATATGAGATAGATAGATAGATATGAGATAGATAAATAGATAGATATGAGATAGATAGATAGATGTGAGATAGATAGATAGATAGATAGATAGATAGATAGAAGAGAGATAGATATGAGATAGATAGATAGATAGATGTGAGATAGATAGATATGGGATAGATAGATAGATAGATATGAGGCAGATAGATAGATAGATATGAGATGGATAGATATAGTTATGAGATAAAGAGATGTGAGATAGATAGGTAGATAGATAGAAGAGAGATAGATAGATAGATAGATAGATAGATATGAGATAGATAGATGTGAGATAGATAGATGTGAGATAGATAGGTAGATAGAAGAGAGATAGATAGATAGATAGATAGATATGAGATAGTGAGATATGATAGATAGATAGATAGATAGATAGATAGATAGATATGAGACAGATAGATTGATAGATATGAGACAAATAGATAGAGAGCTATAAGAGACACATAGATAGAGAGACAGATAGATTCATGAAGCTAACATTGGAGTACATTGAGATTTATTTGCTATTTGTTACCATAAGAAAAGCTAAATAATTAATAGTAAATGATAAATAATTGAGACAGGAGAGGAGCTTCCAAGGAGTCATCCTGAGCCCAGGACCACGACATCAGCCGAGCTGACACCCCACAATGACCACATGCAGCCTAAGTGCAAGAGTTTTATCTCTCCTCGGCATGAGGCATCCACTGAGGCCAGATTAATGCTACATGAATATTTATCAAGCACAGGTCCCCACTGTGTACTTCTGTTGCCTATCCAATTGTGCTAGTAAAATATGATCACCTCGCCCACAATTTACCTTTATACTCAAATGATACGGTGACTGCATTAATAAATGATTGCATCTTAGCTCATTTTCAATGGGAAACGAAAGGCATTAAAACAACACGAATAAATATATTGCGACTTCCTGATAAATAAACCATGCTTAACCTATTGTGGGAAAAGTCTTTTATGTCCGTCTTATCAGGGTAACCCCACCATGACCCAGCCTGGGAAAAATAGGGTGAAACCCTTTACAGATCACAGAGTGAAAATTTTAACCATATGTATATAATACAATTGCAAGGGGAAAAAAGTGACCTCTTACCTGGATATCTGCACTGATTACTAATAAAATATCTGCTTTTTATCTAAGTCCCAATTATAGAAAAACATGATCTAACTAAACTAATAACATAAAACGTTGTACCGTTCATGACTTTTGTTGAGACCGGAGTAAACAGTACAGGGAGTAAAGGTAAGGGAACCAGGTGTTAATGATTTCTCCAAGAACTAATTGGCTAAAGGTATTGCAGTTAATGAGAGAAGATTGGATTTGGGGGTTTAACAGGTGCTTTGCCTATTAAATAAAGGGACACAAAGCCTGGTCACTGATATATCTGTTCTCAGATAGATTGGTTAGTGTGAATCATGTCTTCATGCCTCAAGAGATATGCTATAGGCATGCGTAAGGCTTGAAAAAACTACAAAAGCATTGCTAAAGACCTAGGTGTACGTCATTGCAAGGTTAGATAAATTATGTACAAATGGAGAAAATTCAGGACTGTTGCTACACTGCCTAGCAGTGAGTGCCCTGCTAAAATAACTCCAAAAACACAACAAGCAAACCTGGTAGAGGTGAGAAAACGGCCAAGGGT
The DNA here is from genome assembly GCF_035609145.1 of Eleutherodactylus coqui. Classification (NCBI taxonomy): domain Eukaryota; kingdom Metazoa; phylum Chordata; class Amphibia; order Anura; family Eleutherodactylidae; genus Eleutherodactylus; species Eleutherodactylus coqui. The sequence continues at coordinate 41,492,512 of NC_089848.1, forward strand.
AACAGCAAAAGGCCTACAGTACAATATAGTAGACTCTATAAACTGCTAAAACTCTGTTCTTGTGTCCACTATTAAAAAAACAAGAATGGTGATCATGGAAAGACACCAGAAAGGAAGCTGTTACTTGTTCTAAAAAAACATTGCTGCCTGTTTCAAGCTTACATGTGACCACCTGAATCTCACGATGCTTCGGGGAAAATATTCTAAGGACAGATGAGACAAAAGTGGAGCTTTTTAGCATGAATGCTTAACACTATGCTTGGTGGAAAAAAGACATTGTACACTAACACCAAGATCTCATCCCAATTGTGAAGTATAGTAGAAGGAGTATCATGGTTTGTGGCTGCTTGGAGGCTTGAGCTGTGCACGTAAGGCATCCCAGAAATGCTGATGAGCTGAAACACGTTTTCAGACAATAATGCTACAAAACCCTTCGAGAATGTGCAGATCGTATTTGCAGCTACAGCAAATGCAAGTGGAGGGGATTGCTACTAAAGGGGGATCTACAAGTTATTTTGTCTATATCTAATTAATTATCTATCCATTATAACATAAAAAATAATCCAAAAAGTATACCTATAGGATCTATTCTCTGATGTCTGATTTGAATGTTAGATAGATACATACATGAAATGTTCCTGCCCTTATTTTAGCTTGTGATCTCAATTTAAAATTAACCTATTGGTATGTTTTTGGATCATGGAAGGAAACCTGCACAAACATGAGGCCTAGCTACCTGCAGTCTCCACAAGGGGGAGTTTGGGAGCTCACTGCATTCTTCCTCTAAATTTGGGTGTGTGTTTAGTTTTGTACTATTTACATTTCTATACAAGATTGATATTTTCTAATTTATACATAAGGCTGGTTTCACATCTGCGTCGGAACCTCAGGCTAAGACTATCTGAAGAAAAAAGGCTGCATGCAGCACTTTTTCTTCCATCCAGCTGGACGGACCCCATTGTAGTCAATATAGACCACCCGATGCTGTTTAATTCCGTTTAGAGATGAAACCATTCGGTCGTGGGGATCTCCCTTTCCTGTTTTCTGAATGGAGAAAAGTGGAATCCCCATCACAGATATGAAACCACCCTTCCAGATTGCCATCTTAATATTTATGGTCTGGTGGTTAATTTATTCTCAATTCATTTGATTTTACAGCCTAGTAGTTTTATATTATAGTGGATCAAACTAAACACACACAAAAAACCATGTAGACCCAAGTGGGCAACATGAAGTGGTAAAATAAAGAATAAAAACCTATTTAAAAGGGAGTGTAGGGCAGAGGACAGGAGCAGCAATGGAAAGAAAATGGGTTTCTTTGCATGTGTTAATTTGCTTTTCTGGAATTGATGTAGGAACATGTTGTTACTTTCAAAGGGAACACATTAAACCTGACATTTTAATCAAAGCAATGTTTGTCTTGTGATCATGAAATTCTTGTCTGCCACTTTTGTGATCCCAAATTCACAGGCCGTCTTAGAAATCCGCTGATGATTAGGGAGTTCAGGAAAGCTTTGAACAAACGTAGATTGACTGTTTTCTAGCTCTCATATGTGTGTATATATATATATAGCTGTGTATGGATGTGTGTATATATATATAATCTGTGTATATAAGTATACAGTCATACCTCTGTCGCCTTCTTCTTTGCCTGCTTTTAGTTTAGCCGGCGGCCAACGTTGCCTCGCTGTCCAATTACAGCCATTCATGGATTGCTCCAATCACAGCCATTCATGGATGAATGGCTGTGATTGGAGCATTCAGCACTGGCTGTGATTGGCTGAGCGGGTTGTGACTCAGAGCAATTTCTTGCTGGGAGGTGGGGAATTTAATCCCCGTCACTAGCAACAGATGCTTTGCCGGCTTGACAAGCACCCAGCAACCATCCAGAAGCTCCGAAAGCAGCGGTAGGGAACCCAACGACACCTGAAAGGTGAGTATTGATTTTTTTTCCCCCCAGGTAGTGTAGCTAGGGCGTTTAGCGCTGCCAAAAACACGGTACCGAGTTGTGCCGCATTTTTGGCAGCGCTGAAACCTCTGCCCTTTTATTTCAATGGGCAACGTAGGGCCAAAACGCTTCTGTGAACAGCCCCAATTGAAATGAATGTGAGCATTGTACAGCGTTTAGCGCTGCACTGAAAAAGCAGCACTAAACGCTGTACAAAAATAAGTTAATTGGATTTACATTGATTTCTATGGAAATAATTGCCTCGAGTGTCATTGGTTTCAAGTTTAGCTGATTGCTTTCAGACAGATTACCAATGAAACTAAAGGTTTGACTGTATATGTGTGTGTATATAATATATACACGTCTGTGTATATATGTATTGTAGATGTGCAGTAGCAAAAGAGGCCTGCAGAGCGCCTAGACAGGCATTCTGAGTCTGAATAGGAGAGGGTTAATGCCTATGGGTGTGGCAGGAAGCAATATAACAGTCATGGTTCCTGTCACACTCAGAGAAAGTGATAGCTCAGTGAAGCTGAAGGGCTGCTAGCCAGTGAGGTCCGGTGCCGCCCAGTTTGGGAACCGTCACCAGTCTGAAAGAGGAGGACGCCTTCTAGACACCCCGGGCGGGGTATTGACAGTGGCCCTGTGGCTTGTAAACCCTACACAATGGACTGTGTGACATGCTATATTTGCTGTGCTGTAGTGCTGTGGAATAAAACTGGCAAGCGCCAGATTTATAGAATGCATATGTCTGGAGCAATTTATACACGTGTGGTGCCCATTTTCTGGTCCAAGAGGTTGGCGATCCTAAGGCGAGTAAACCCTCCTGCCAAAGTATAAATATACAGACTCGCACATTTATGTATCTTTTAGCAGCTACTGTATGTGACTGCTTAATATCATTTCAATAAAAACAAACACTGAGCCAACAATCTCTGAAAGTGTGAGTCAGAAACAAGTAGTCTATTCTAATACACAATCTGACAGTCTGTCCGAGCCACTTCATGCAAGCACATTGTGTGGGTGCAATATTTTGATGAACAGTAGCTGTTATTTTAAGTTTCCTTTATAAATCAATAGTACAAGACAAGAAACTCTGCAATATATTGTATTCCAGAAAAATGCCTTGGGGACTTTTAGACAAGATGATTATCATTTGAACAAGTGAGTGACGCCGCCATTAGCACGTTCGCTCGTGCAGCCTGTTTATACAGACAGATACATTGTTGCCTCGTTTAAACGAGAATCATTCAGTATTGTTCACATTCGCTGTATAAATGACTGAGAGGGACTGAACGATCAGTATTTAAACAGCACGATTAGTGAACGAGCTAGCAATGATTTTTAGTTTTGCATAAAATGAACGATGAAGGAAAAGTGTCATGCTCCTGTGTGTCTGTGCAGCTCTTATGTGTAGTGTGAACTGTCTTGCGGTGGGTCCTTTATCATCTAGAACAAGGTAGATCCCTAGGTTCCAGCGCAGGGTCGTCCCTATCAGGATGATCGCCCCACATTGCAGGCAGGTTTTCCTGGGGTTAGTTGTTTCGTTAGTGTACGGACCCACGAGACAAGGACCCTTGAAGTTGGGCTTGCGTGCTTAAGTATCTTGGCCAAAATATGAACTAATACCTTGTACATTCTGTAGTTATCCCCTCTGGCTATATTTGCAGGTATGCTGGCGAGTGTTTTGAGCATTTGTCAGTTAGTGTGTTATGTCTGTCTGTCAGTTATGTTCGCTGTTTCTGAGTTCGCCTGCCGGCGAGTTTCATGTCCAGCCCGCAGTTTGCATGCTGGTAAGACTCTGCTGAGTGTTCATGTCCCAGTTTGACGCTACAAAAAGTGAACAATTATCTTTCGGTTATTGGCTGTGTTTAGATTTTTTGAACGACAATCTTTCTGTCTAAAAGCACTTTTTACTGTCTTTCCTCCTGCAATGATGACTCACTCTCAATTCACTTTTAAACTCTGTCTTCAATGAAGACCAGTTAGGTTTTGTTGTGTTCGGAGGCCAAGATTCTGTTCGCAGCCTCCAGCACAGATCTGTCTTAACGTCCAGGACAAAATAGTACAGCACGTTGCACTATTTCATTAGGTAAAAAGCTGGAGGGCCAAATGGAGACTGGGAGGACTTCATTATAGTCAATGGGGTACATGTGGCACCATTTAATTCTATCATAGGCCAGTTCCATTCAAGCAGAGATTCTGTTTTCCTTCTCCCATAACACAGCAGAAAAACAGACACCCAAACTGATCCCGAATGTTTGTGTCACAGAAATGCTGCTGCTTCTAGCAAGTTTTCGATCTCATCTCAGTACTAGAATCTACACTGCTCAGTACTGCTGTATAATGTCCTCCGTGCTGCTGCTTCTGAGGTTGTACTACATAGAGGCAGAGGAGCAGGATCTCTTCTTCTCTCTGTGTGCAGTGTGATGTCAGAGACATTAGAGCAACTGAGCTCATGAAAATCTGAGAATTAGAAACTGACCCAACAGATGGGGAAAACTGCTGAAAAAAAATGTACACAATGATGAGAAATAGTGTTATTCTCCATGTTCACACATGACAGCCCATTTGGAAAAGTCACCTGAAAAAGCAGTTACTTTTAAAAGTATTATTTGATAATGCAGGTATAGTTCTGTACCGAAAGTATAGCAATGGAATCATAATAGATGTGAGATGTTTAATTTGTACTGCTATTACAAGAAATAAAATAAGTGCAGCAATGTTTCATCCCCTCCTACATTGTTTCAGCACATGGCAAGTTTGGGCAAATGCCATGGGCCACACTAGTAAGGGGATGACTACAGCTTGCCAGAGTTCAAACCTGGGAACTTCCATGCTCCAGGCGGCATCTCTCCCTAGTGAGCTATTCAGCTTGCTGGACAGCTCCCCTACCTAAGCTTGCCCAGTTTATTGCTCCTGTAACCCAGCTCCTGACTAGCTCCACCCCTGAATCAATGAGACACTCTATATAAACCTGGTCCTGTCTCTCCTTCAGTGCCTGATTATTGTTCTCCCAGCCAGTAAACAAGCTCTCTCACCTGCTGCTCCCCCAAACTGCTACCTAACATACCTGTGTACTGACCTCTGGCTTCCTTGACTACGCTACCTGCCTGCTCCTCTGTACCGTGAGCTGATACCTACCTGTGTACCAACCTCTAACTACGCTACCCGCCTACTTCTCTGAACAGCAAAATGATACCTACCTGTCTACCAACCTCTGACTATGCTACCCGCCTGCTCCTCTGTACCGCGAGCTGATAGCTACCCATGTACTGACCTCTAGCTTTCCCTGCTCCCACTACCAATCCGCACTGTTACAAGAGACTCCAGCTGCTCGTTCCACTGCTTAGTTCCTCCAGCACAAAACACTAGATAAGTGCCTCATATGTTATCGGCGAGAAGTATTCCTCAGATTGCAACATAAATGTATGCCCTACTGATAGCACAGGCACGGTAGGCAGAGCACCCCAGCACTCAGACCCCACAGAACATATCTTTTAACACATTGCAAAAGGAGGTATACAAAATGACGCCGACCCATTTTGCAGAATGCTGCCCTTGTTTATAATTAAAAATACAATGCTTACACTTGGCATCAGAGATAACATTCTGGAAGCTAAAGCCTACACTTGGTTTTCATAGGTTAATCTTTCAAAAATGACCGCCAATGATATGTAGTATTTAGATAATATAACATCAGTTTGAAGTATCCAAAAGTATAAAAAGTTTCTGTTAGGCAAGAGGACCTGACATAGGTAATGGTACAATACTGCCCTCCAGTGGGGAATCTATGAACTAGAACTATTACTCTAGCTGTAATTGCCTTCTTTTTTATTAATTACATAAAATAAATACTTGCAAAAGTGCTACAACTGTTTCTACAGCAGATCTGTCTTTTTTTTATTATTCTTGTACAACCGGAGGGGCACGGTAAGGTTTCACTCATTTATTGGGACTGCTGCCCTGCAGGCATTTCTCCCAAAGTGAGTTATAATAAACTACGTATACAACCACTCACGGTGACATGTATAACATTGATTATCTAGTGAAAATGGCACCTATCAAAGGGTGGGGATATATTAGGCAGCAAGTGAACAATCAGTTCTTGAAGTTGATATGTTGGAAGAGGGAAAACTGAGCAAGCCTAAGGATCTGAGCGAGTTTGACAAGGGCCAAATTGTGATGGCTATGTATATAGCTGTGACATTAAAACCACTGACAGGTGAAATGCATAACATTGATTATCTCGATCTTGTGGCAATGGCACTTGTCATGTCGTCGGATATATTAGACAGAAAGTGAACAGCCAGTTTTTGAAGTCAATTTATTAGAAACAGAAAAATGGGCAAAATCTAAAGATTTGAGCGATTTTGACAAGGGCCAAACTGTGATGCCTAGATGACTTGATCAGAGCATCTTCAAAAAGGAAGGTTTTGTAGGGTGTTCCCGTCATGCAGTGTTTAGCATACTGGTATATCAGTAGTGGTTAGAGAAAACTCACTACTTATTAAATATGTAATTGTGGTCATCAGTATCGGCACCCCTGAATATTAAAGTTACATGTTTTGTTTAATAAGTGCTCCCCTTGCCTAAAAATAATAAAACATCCTATCCTGACCTCTCCTGGCTCCCCCGCAGCGCCAGCGCTCCGTTCTCCCCTGTGACGCTGCGTTGACTGCCTGCAGTCAGACTATTTCCGGGATATCACAGGCTCCTGTAGCCAATCACAGATTTCAGCGTTCGACTGCTAATTATAAAGAACATATAACTTGGACAAACCCTTTAAGAACACCATGCAAGCCATCTCCTGAAATAAAGAGTTTAGTGAAACTGCTTGGATATAGAAAATCATAAAGTCTGACACAAAAATAACAAAATAAAAACTTGGCAGGAAAAAAGCATACAAAATTGAAACCAATGCCAGAACATGATTAATAGCACAAAGTACAAAATCTGACTCAGGCGGCATTCACATCTGCAACGGGGTTTGTTTCCCTGCTCTATTATGGGAGCAGCAAAGGGGAATCTCCGCGGCCGAATGGGTCCGTCTTGTGATGGAACCGAGCAGCACCGAATGGACCCCATTGACTCTAATGGGGTCTGTTTGGTTTCCGCTCATCTGCTCGGCTAAAGCATCAAACAGTCATGTGTAAAGCCACCTTAACCTGTGATTAATTAGAAATTAGACTCACCAATCCCCTCTTTGAGAGTGCTCCTATGACTTTAATTAGCCTGTGCATGGGGGCTTTGATGCTTAAAAAGGCAAGTCTTAATCCCTGTTCCTTGTTCATAATGGCAAAGACCAAGAGCTGTCTGAGCAGAACAGGAATACTCTCATTACCAAGCACAAGCAGCCTAAAGGGTTAAAGACTATCTGCAAAGATCTTGGTATCCCAGCTTCAACAGTTCAAAATGTTATCAAGAAGCCTGCTACTAATAGAGCAGCCAAGAACTTTCCAGGACTTGGTGGGAAAATTGATGAGAGAACCCTATGAAAGTTTGACCAAACTGTGGCAGAGAAACCATGTACAACATCTAAAGAACTTCAGGCTGAGCTGGAGAGATCTGGAGTGATGATTTCAAGCCATACGTATGCCATACACTAAACTAAACATGGCTCTACGGACAAGTAGGGCCGCACTGATTAGAGAAAGTAATAAAAAAGAGTGAAAAGTTGCCAAAAGTTACATGGGCAAACTACAGTCCTAGGATAATGTTCTATGGGCAGATAAAACTGAACTAGAGCAAAAAGGTACAAAAAGCTCATAGATGCCTACAAAAATGTTTGGTGCTTACATTGTTAAGAAAAGTTGTGCAACTGTAGTGCCCACAGGCTACTGATGGGTGCAGGTGACAGGAAATGACAGGGCGGTGGCTCCGCTACTCCCCATCTCACAGGTACAACAGAAAACACAACCTGTGGGGAAACGCCGTTGTGTGAATGGTGTTCTGCTCTTGGCATTGAGTGCTACCCGCGAAGTCGAGCAGGGTAAGATGGTGGTTTGTCAAGTTTGTGATGCCAGTCCGTAAGTAGGCCGAGACCCATTCTGGACAAAATAATAAGTAAAATGTAAAAATGAAATGGAAATTGTCCTTTCTCTCTGAAATGTAATGTGGTACTTCAGTGCAGATGTTATCGGTGGTGGGAAGTGGGAAGAGATTCCAAGGAGGCAGTCTGAATGATAAAAAAAATGTAAAGCTTTATTTGCAGAGAGAGATTTTCACTTAAGGGCTGTTACACAATTTGCACTATGTTTACTTGAGGTAAATGATTACAGTCTCAAGTGCATCTTACATCTGTAGACTTTACTTTGGTAAAGGGTTACTATCACCAACGCGAAACGTGTTGCATCCATGTTATACTCGTGTTTGTCTGTCAGAATAAAAAAGTTTTATTTGGCACTATTAGTGGTCACCTTGGGGTGCCTATTACAAGGAGCACAGGGCAACGTTTTTTGTTTTTGGCATAACTACCCTGCTTCCCTGAAAATAAAACCTACCCCCAAAATAAGCCCCAGCACAATTTTTCAGGATTTTTGAGGCTGCTGAATAATTTTTTTTAGGATTTTTGAGAAGGCTTGAAATATAAGCCCTGCTCCAAAATTAAGCCCTAGTTACAGTTAATAAAAAACTCCATTTAAATAGTGTCCAGGCAGCTATACACATAAAAAAGTTAAATCTTTTGGAGCAAAAATTAATATAAGACACTGTCTTATTTTCAGGAAAATAGGGTATCAGGATGGGGACACTCTTCCATACCCGTTACTTTTCCTTTCTGTTACTCTCTCTCTCTCTGCTGTTTGCTGTAGACATATATCCCTTGATTTCCTTGGATCTATCTCCTTTTTCTGGCTTTCTCTACGTTCAACATAAACTGGCTTTGGTACTCAAACTGGCTTTGGTACTCTACTTCCCACCACACTGGCTCCTCTGTTCTTCCTTCTTAGCTTGTTCCTTCTTCTCCTCCCTTAAACTCTACTCTCTTCTAGACTCCCCTAGGCTGCCTTAAAGGGGTTGTCCCGCGAAAGCAAGTGGGATTAAGCACTTCTGTATGGCCATATTAATGCACTTTGTAATATACATCGTGCATTAAATATTGGCCATACAGAAGTTATATACTTACCCCCTCCGGTGTTAGCGTCCCCGTCTCCATGGCGCCGACCAAAGCCTTCTTCTGCCTGGATTAGACGCGCTTGCGCAGTCTGCCCTCTTCTGTCCGGCTCCGGTGTGCTCGCGCCGCAGAGGTCTTCTGTGCATGCGCAGAAGACCTCTGCGGCGCGAGCACACCAGAGCGGCCCCTCCAGCGGGATAGAAGAAGCAGACTGCGCAAGCGCGTCTAATCCAGGCAGAAGAAGGCTTCGGTCGGCGCTATGGAGAGATGGGGACGCCAACACCGGAGTGGGTAAGTGTATAACTTCTGTATGGCCAATATTTAATGCATGATCTATATTACAAAGTGCATTTATATGGCCATACAGAAGTGCTTAACCCCACTTGCTTTCGCGGGACAACCCCTTTAAGCTCCACCCCTCTCATCTTTTATCTGTTTCCTCTCACCCAAACAGTGCGGGGAGCTGATCCTCCAATCACAGGCTCTTTTTCTTCCTACTACCTGACTCCTCAGGCTGTTGCGATGGTGATGGAAACCCAATGAGAATAGGGGAGCTGTCAGTCAATAGAACAGTGGTGAAGTAGAATATAAATGAAAAACACAACCTTTTACACTAAAAGCAATAAACACATTTTAACCATGAAGTGACCACATGAGTACTGTAGTAGCCCAAATACAGGTCACTACACAACCAAGTATGAGAGAAGGGTCTCCTTCATACATACTTTATGACCTGTGACATATACCGTGTTTCCCCAAAAATAAGACACTGTCTTATATTATTTTTTGCCCCAAAAGGGCACAGTGTCTTCTTATTTTTTTGGGGGGCTTATACTCACCTGGACCGCAGCGTCCTGATGTCTCCCGATGGTCTTCACTGAATAGCTGTGATTGGCTGCTGGCGCTCAATTAGCCAATCACAGCGCTTGCTTTGCTGGAGGCAGGGTTTTCAAAGCCCCCTAACCAGCAGAAGCTAAGATAGTAGATAGGGAGGATTCAGCAGTTTGCCGCAGCGCCACCGGAGACCATTGGAACGCCGTGGACCAGATGAGTATTGTTTTTTTTAGGGGATGGGGGGGCGTGAGAGCTAGGTCTTATTTTCGGGGGAGGCCTTATATTTCAAGCCTCCCCCGAAAACCCGGTAGATCTTACTATCGGGGTAGGACCTATTTTTGGGAAAACACAGTAGACAGTTAAGAATAAGTACTTGTAATGAACCAGGTTCCTTATGGAGGATGAAATAGTATAGTATCCACTCCTTGGTTTAGTATTCATTTCCCAATACCTAGTTTTAACCTACCTGCCTACTATGGTAGTTCATAGCAGTGCTACTCACTCTTGCACAGACCGGAAGCCGAATGTCCAATGATAATAAGATAGTAGTGACAGCACACAGGATTAAATATAAAAATATGTAACCTTTATTCCTCTGTGGTCATCTTTAAAATGGTAGACAAGCTACGTTTCGGCCAAAAATAGGCCTTTTTCAAGCTGAATGTCATCATGTTAGTACATGCTATTTTTTATCGCCCTTTTTTTACATCAGTCTCTACAATGTCAGGCCTTAGTCAGACGGGCGTTCTTAGCCGCGATTTGCGCATGCGTCCGGCGATTTTATAAAACCATTGCTTTGCAATGGTATCGGACACATGAGCGCTTTTTATGCGCTCGTCCGATAAATTATAGAACAGAAATCGCAGATCGCACCTATCTGCGATCTGCGATTCCTGCTCTCTTCTCTATATGCGCTCAATGGGGCCGGCGGCAGCAGCGCCGACCCCATTGAGAACATATAGAAGACAAATCATTCTTCTCTGCCACAGCTGTAACAGCTGTGACAGAGAAGAACGATGTTTGCCCATTGAATTCAATGGAGCCGGCAATACAGCCGCTCCATTGAAAGCAATGGGCTGCCGGCATGCGCGGGGTGAACTGTCGGGAAGGGCTTAAATATATAAGCCCTTCCCTGCAATTCATCCTAAAATGTGTTAAAATAAAAAAAAATTATATACTCACCTTTCCGCTGCAGCCGGAGTCCAGCCGCGGCCACTGTCAGTTCTCCTGAACTGCTTCACGGCACTATTCAGCCGGCGGGGCTTTAAAATCCCCGCCTGCTGAATGATCTGCCTCTGATTGGTCACCGCCCTGACCAATCAGAGGCAGGTTTCACTCATACACCCATTCATGAATTCATGAATGGGTGAGTGACTGCTGCCTCTCAGCGCTGAGCCAATCAGGGGCAGGTCTGACTCACATCCATTCATGAATTCATGAATGGGTGTGAGTGAGACATGCCTCTGATTGGCTCAGCGCTGAGCCAATCAGGGGGCAGGTCTGACTCACACCCCCTTCACACCCACTGCAGGACGGCCGCGCGGAGCTCCGGCTGCTGGGAGAAGGTGAGTATATATATATTTTTTTATTTTTACACATTTTAGGATGAATTGCAGGGAAGGGCTTATATATTTAAGCCCTTCCCGACAATTCATCCCGGGCTCGCCCGCAGCGCATTGCTTTAAATGGAGCCGGCTCTATTGCCGTCTCCATTGAATGCAATGCGCTGGACAGCTCCGGCCCGTTTCTAATGAAATGCGGCTGGGAGCAGATTTTTCGGGCGATTTGCGCGCACCGGTCACGCGATTTGCGGATGCGCATCCGTCATGCGATCCGCAAATCGCGTGAAAAAACGCCCGTGTGACTAAGGCCTCAGAAGGGAGAAGCTGGCATCTTTCTTCTACCAGTCACACAATAGAATTGCTGCCAATGATAGTTTTTGTGTAGGTGCAACTAGCTGCTACAGGAGAGGAGCCAATGGGCATCCAAACCGCCTTCAGTCCAATCCAATTAGTTTCTCATAAAGCAATTGGTTGCTGCTGATTGTTAACTGCAGGGAATTTCATTTCCTTGCAGCCTTCCTGGTGCTAGCATTAGATTACACTAGAGAGAGGTTTTTTTTTAAGAGGAGCTATAGTAAGTTCCTAATGCATTAAGGCTCCTTCACAATGGCGTATTTGCACACGCAAAATCTGCGCACGTAATATGCAGAGAATAGAACAAATTAATTTCGATGGGTTGACTCATATTTCCATATTTTATTCCTGGTATGCTATACACTGACAGACTAGAACAGAACTGTGACAGTACCTCCCCTCTGAGGAGGAGCTTCAGGGCCTCTAGGACCCGGCTTAGAAGGGCCCCGGCTTAGGAGGATTCAGTCTGTGAAATCTCTTAACAAGATGGTCAGCATTGACATCCGCGACTAAAAACCCAAGTCTTCTCTTTCGGACCGTGCCCCTGGCAATGCACCACATATCGTAACGAGTTCCTAAAACGATGTGAATATAATATTTGGCTCAAACTGAAGACTCCCACCCAAAAAGAAACTAATAAATAACATGAGAACATCCCGGTCTTTTGGGGAAATGACATTAATGATAGCCGAGTATAAGGTGGTGATCTAACATTTTTAACTAAGTAATCATCAATTAGTTCAATAAAAATGCTGGATTTCTAATTACTGTACATGCAGATGGGACACAGATGTTAAAAATGTGGTGTTCCATGTCCCCCAGAAAAAAATCATAAACATATGGTAAATTAGATGTGATATTTCATGAAACAATCACATTTCAATGTATTACTGACGCAATTAAAAAGGATACATTTTCTAATTGTGCAACATTGAGCAGATGGGCAAGGAAGGCAAGACCTTGGGCTCTAGGTCACTAGAAAACATCCAGGTTGGGTGATGTTAACCACATGGCTCTAGCTAGAGCTGATCATCTCAGGTGTCACTGGTATTGTTGCAGCACCCGAGGAGAGGGTCTCGGCCTAGGAGACTGTCTCCCACCCGGAGAATGAGTCCCAAGGGCAGGTTATTAAAGGGGTTTGATTGCTTACCTGTTTCCGTGAATGTCACGGGTGACGCCACCGTTCCTTCCTCCGCAGTGAAGCTGCAATTGTAATAAAGTCCACACACACGGGGAGTAGTGAAAACATGCCATTGCTGGGAACGGTCGACAACGGGAACATTACTTGAGAATACTTGCATCAATTTACAAGACTTTGAGTGCAGAAATAAACGTAGAACACACACCAGTGCAGGTAGAAAGCTGAGATGAGGACAGGGAGGCAGGCACAGGATGACACCGGGCCCACATTCTAAGGTATCTGTGTGACAGCGCTCCTGGATAAGATGCTCCGTAGGAGAAATCAAACTCTCTACCGGTCACTCACACGACTTGTAGTATGGACACTCTGCACGGTTGACTTTTTATTTGGGCACACATTAGGGTAGGGGTCTTAGGAAATGACTTCTAGGCCACCTCTCCTCTTCTTCCATCTTCATCACATGCAGGTTGAAGGTACCTGCATGTGGGCCACAGCACCTTCCGTACAGCTCCAAAAAGCCAAAATCCAAACACCACCAGACACAAAAGCTGAGAAGCTCAAAAAGCTAAAAAGCCCTAAATCATGCACTTTGCACACACATTTATATGACAAGGTCACATGACTTACAAAAGTTACATTTCCAGACATAACCTAGACAGTAACCCATTCAGTGCTGCAGCTAGGCAATACACTTCATATTCATGCAACACAAAACAGACTGACAAGACACTTAAGCACGAGACTACATAGAATATCGAGCACTTTCTAGAAACTCCCATACGTAAACTTCTGTACACTACATTGTGATGTCACCTACAGCAAGCTGTGCATATAATAATACAACTAGTCTTAAAGGGGTTGTCCCGCGAAAGCAAGTGGGGTGCAGCACTTCTGTATGGCCATATTAATGCACTTTGTAATATACATCGTGCATTAAATATTGGCCATACAGAAGTTATTCACTTACCCCCTCCGGTGTTGGCGTCCCCGTCTCCATGGCGCCGACCAAAGCCTTCTTCTGCCTGGATTAGACGAGTTTGCGCAGTCTGCCCTCTTCTGTCCGGCTCCGGCGTGCTCGCGCCGCAGAGGTCTTCTGCGCATGCGCAGAAGACCTGTGCGGCGCGAGCACGCCGGAGCGGCCCCTTCAGCGCAAGTGCGTCTAATCCAGGCAGAAGAAGGCTTCGGTCGGCGCCATGGAGACGGGGACGCCAACACCGGAGGGGGTAAGTGTATAACTTCTGTATGGCACATATTTCATGCACGATGTATATTACAAAGTGCATTAATATGGCCATACAGACGTGTATAACCCCACTTGCTTTCGCGGGACAACCCCTTTAAGGCAATGAAATCATTCTCCAATAGTGTTGAGAGAACTTTTGAAAAGTTTGGTTCGCTGAACTTTTATAAAACGTTTGTTTCAGTCAAAATTAGTTTAAAATAAACCAAACGTTCACCAAAACCTCTAAAACTGGTGTATAACTGTAAGAGCTATTAAAGCCCCGTATAACACTCTGAGAGTATAATACAGGATTTTTATGGCTTTTAGGGTGAAGTCACACGAACGTATATCGGCTCGGTTTTCACACCGAGCCGATATACGTCGTCCTCAATGGGGGGGGGAAGGATGGAAGAGCCAGGAGCAGGAACTGAGCTCCCGCACCCCTTTCCGCCTCTTCTCCGCCCCTCTGCACTATCTGCAATGGGAAGAGGCGGGGAGGGGGCGGGGCTAAGTTCCGAGAATTACCCCCGCCCCCGTCCCACCTCTCCCCATTGCAAATAGTGCAGAGGGGCGGAGAGGAGGAAGAGAGGGGAGTGGGAGCTCAGTTCCTGCACTTGGCTCTTCCAGCCCCCCCCCCCCCCTGCACACAAGGACAACGTATATCGGCTCGGCGTGAAAACCGAGCCGACATACGTTCGTGTGGCTTCACCCTTAGACAGTATTATACACCAGTGTACAGGACTAGTGTTGAGAGAACCAAATCAGTGGAATCCTATTTCAGGTAGAACTTTGCTAGAACCTTGGTTCGGGTCTGTGCCAAAACAAACTTTTAGGCTGGGTTCACACAGGGCGGAATCCTGGCAGAAATATCGTGGTTTTGCTGCAGTGAAAAACAGCAAGATTTTTGAGAAATCTCATCCACATGGCTGGCTAATCCCGGGATTAACGGCCGCTGGCGGATTTGCCGCGGCGAAATTCCGGACGGATTTTCTGCGGCAAATCCGCCCTGTGTGAACCCAGCCTAATGGAGGTCACCGCCATCAAAAATTACTTAATAGAGAAACATGCTAGATTTTTTGGTTGAAAACCAGCGCCCCCCTTTGGTGTAACCCCTTCCCAGTATAGGATGTACAGTTACATCCTGCGGGGTTGGGTTATATATGAAGTGAGATCACGCGGCTATCTCTCTTCATACATCGGGGGTGCAGGTGGTTTATTACAGCTGACACCCAGCGGCAACAACTGCAATCGCCCGCGCGGCCGTTAACCCTTTAAATGCCGCTGTCAGATTGCAGTATTGATGTAATGCTATAGCATTACATCATATTGCAGGAGCGATCAAAGCATGACTTGTTGTGGTTTCCTGTGGGGACTAAAGAAAAAAGTAAAAATAAGAATAAAGTTTTACTAATTGTTAAAAAAGAAAAAAGTTATGAAAGTTCAAAAAACACCTCTTTTGTCATATTTACAATAAAAGAATCTAAATAATAAAATAAAAATACTTGTTTAGTATCGCTGCATGCGTAAAAGTCCGATCTATCAAAGTAATGCTTTATTTACCCCGCATGGTGAACGTCATCCGAAAAAAATAAAGAACACCAGAAATGCGCTTTATTGGACACTCTGTCTCCCAGAAAAAACGCAATAAAAAGCGATCAAAAAGTCGTATGTATTCCAAAATGGTGCCAGCTACAGAACGTCCCACACAAAATGAGCCCTCGCACAACTATGGTGACGGAAAAATAAAAAAAATATATATTGCCCACAGTAGATGGTGTATTGCAAAGCACAAAACTCGCTCAAGATTCTCGCCCATGTGAATAAGTCCTTGGTGGTGCAAAATCAGGTCAGATCTTATATTAACCCCTTAATGATGCGGCCCTTTTTTTCCCCCATTTTCGTATTTTCCTCTCCCCTTTCAAAAAATCGTAACTTCTTTATTTTTCCATCGATGTCGCTGTATGAGGGCTTGTTTTTTGCGGGATGAGTTGTATTTTTCAGTGGTGCTATTTAATGTACCATATAATGTACTGAAAAACTTTTAAAAATTCTAAGTGGAGAGGAATGGAGAAAAACGAAATTCGGAGATCTTTCGGTGCGTCTTGTTTCTACGGCGCACAAACTGAAACAAAAATGATGTGACAACTTTTTTCCTTGGGTCAGTACGATTACTACGATACCAAACTTGTATAGTTTTTTTTTTTGCTCTACTACTTTTATTTATTTTTTTAAATACATTTAATTTTTTAAAAATTATTTTTGACAGCCATCTTCTCCGCACAATAACTTTTTTATTTTACCGTCCACATAATTGTGCAAGGGCTCATTTCTTGCGGGATGTCCTGTAGTTTGCGTTAGTACCTATTTGGAATACATACAAATTTTTGATCACTGTTTATTGCATTTTTTTTGGAGACAGAATGACCAAAAAAGCACATTTCTGGCGTCCTTCATTTTTCTTCCGGACGTCATTCACCCTGCGGGGTAAATAATGCATTACTTTGATAGATCAGACTTTTACGAACGCAGCGATATCAAACTTGTATTTTTGTTTTATGAGTTTGATTCTTTTACTTAGTCTAACCAATCACCTGTAGGGCTTATTTACACGAGCGTATATTGGCCAGCATTTTCATGAACAGCCGATATACGCTTCCACCTGAGCAGTCCACCCCTTCCCTCCCCCTCACCGGCTCTCTGCCTCTCTCCTCCCTTCCGAGCGGTTTGCAATGGGAGTGGGTGGGGGCGAAGCTAAGCTCCCGCGCCTTGTCTATAGCCAGCAATGGGAGTGGGCAGGTCAGAGCGGAGCTTAGATCCCCCCATCCCGCCCCTCCCATTGCAAATGCCGGAGTGGAGGACAGAGGCGGAGAGCCGGTGAGGTAAGGTTTGGAACTGCTTAGATGGATGTGTATATCGGTCGGCCGTGAAAACGCCAGTCGATATACGCTCATGTAAATAAGCCCGTAAAAACACAGCTCATTAGTTACACCTTACTGGTGGATGATCCGCAGTGTTTACACCACGTGGACACATACCCTATATGTTACATAAACCTACCCTTATATCGTTCAGTCAGCACGCAGTGTGTAACAGTGATTGCAAAATAGATGCGCAATCACTTTTGTTCTTTTTATTAACCCCCTTGGCACCAAGCTGTTTTGTACCTTAAGGGCTCACAACCACTGGCGTTTTTTTCTCCACTACGCTGCGAGAGTAACGGAAAAGTCTCGCAGCGCAGTGCGAGAAAAAACCGGCATCACGTCGGGATATCGCCAGTCTTTTCAACGGGGCCAGTGGCAGCAGCGCTAGCCCCATTGAAAAGAAATGGAGAATGCCGCAGACTTCTGCCACAGCTGTCACAGCTATCACAGCTGTGGCAGAAGTCCGCGGCATGCTATCCCATTGCTTTCAATGGGATCGGCACTGCTGTCGATCCCATTGAAAGCAGTGCTTTCTGGCAAGCCTCACAGTATGATTATCGGAGAAGGGCTTGAGATATAAGCCCTTCCCTGATAATCATCAATAGGTGGTAAAAAAATGTTTAAAAAAATTATTCACCTCTCTGCCGCTCAGACGCGTCCTCTGGCTGGCTCCCCGACACTGCTGTCCAGCACTTTCAGAAGGCGATGATAATTCCCTGCCTCCTGAAAGGGCTGTGCTGATTGGCTGAGGGCTCAGCCAATAGCAGCTAGTGCTTAGCTATTGGCTGAGCGCTCAGCCGATGACAGATAGCCCTTAGCTATTCATTCAGCACAGCCGTTTCAGGAGGCGGGGATTTTTAAATCCCCGCCTGCTGAAAGTGCTGGACAGCAGTGCCTGGGAGCCAGCTGGAGGACGCGTCTGAGCGGCGGAGAGGTGAGTAATTTTTTTTTACCACTTATTGATGATTATCGGGGAAGGGCTTATATTTCAAGCCCTTCCCCGATAATCATACTGCGGGGCTTGTCAGAAAGCACTGCTTTCAATGGGATCAGCAGCAGTGCCGATCCCATTGAAAGCAATGGGATAGCATGCCGCGGACTTCTGCCACAGCTGTGACAGCTGTAACAGTTGTGGCAGAGGATTTTTTCATCCCCGCGGTCCCCGCGGGATGAAGGAAACTCCTACCACAGCTGTGACAGCTGTGGCAGAAGTCTGTGCAATTCTCCCTATGTTTTCAATGGGGCTAGCGCTGCTGCCGCTGGCCCCATTGAAAACACTGGCGATATGTCGGTTGTATGTCGGCGTCTATCTTGCACTGTGAGGCGAGAGTTTTCACGTGCTCTCGCAGCGCAAGAAAGAAATTATTGCCAGTGGGTGTCCAGCCTAAGGACCAGACACTTCTTAGGGATTTTACCCATGCGGGGGTTTTACTGCCCTATTCTTTTTCCTTTAGCTACCAAAATTATTTTTGCAGAGTTTTTTTTCTGTGACGTATAGGGCGATTTTTAAAATATCTTTTTCACTGACTTTTTTTTTACTGTTTTTTTAGTTTAATTGGGGGTTAAATGCTAAACAAAATTTATAGTTTTTTTTTTTTTTAATTAGTATATTTACGCTAAAATAAAGTATGGGAATAGGTTCCTCATTTTGTTTCGGACGTTTTGATATATATGGATGCTTTTGGATTACACACTGCATATGGCGACGGTTTTGGTTGGCGTCGGCTTTGGGTTATTTTCTTTCTAATGTATATATTGTTTTATTCTGCAATTTTTATTTACTTATGTATGCAATTATATTTTTCACTATCTATGTCCCCAATCACGTCACGTAAGACTTCTGGGGGACATCCCCATGTTTTTTGTATTTGACACTTTTCCACTGTAGCTGGGGCATCCATAGGAGCCCCAGTTACACTTCCGCTTTCACTTACTCAGGGAAGGAAAAGGCAGACAGGGTTATCAGCTGATTGATTGCAGAGACAGGAGGCTTAAATCTCTGCCGTAATTTAACTATTGGCTGGGCTTTAAGCCCGGGACCTGGTGCCGTATATTTACCGCACTTGGTCCTTAATGGGTTAAGCAAGGTTAATGGCGACCCTGCTGGATTATTGTATAGGTATATTTCCAAAAAATACAATACAACGGCAATTGGGTTACATTATTCCCCATAACTTGAAAACCTTACGTGGCAGAAAAAACGGATATCATATTTGAATTCAGCACTAAAGTTACTATAAGCCGCCAATCTGCTTATCTGTTACAAAAACTGTATTGCACAGTGTAATCGTTCAAACGAGCAGAAGTGAATGGTAAATGATAAATTAGCTCGTCTAAAAGTACCTGAGATTATTTATTGTTTGTTAATTGGTTGCTTCTTTTTAAGCCTAGCGATGTGCCGTGTTCTTAAACTATGACTAAGAACTGCTGTGACAGCTTGCCGCGCCATTGTATTTCCTCCCTGTTGGGATTTTAATATGCCTCTATAAAGCCGTGATTTTATGGATCCCTGTAGAGTCTAACCTGTGGAAAGAAAAGAGTTAAAAAACAAAGTAAACTTACCTAATCCCGTTGTATTTCTTCCCTCCGTTGTTTAGCTGTCGCTTGAGGGGTCATCTCCCAGCGGCTCCTGCATGCTGACGCCGACCTGGTCGAGTCTAACCTTTGACGTCCTCAGAGAGTCAACAATAAGTGCGCAATCACACCGAGAAGGGGGACACATGCGCATTCGCCGTCGACTCTCCAAGGACTTCAGAGGTTAGATGCGGCTAGGCCAATCAGTGGGCGACATGTCACTTGTGACGCATCGACCACTGACCTGGGCAGCAGTACTTACCGTCTGGCAGTGGTCAAAGCATTGGCGGAAGCTGGAACTTTGCCAGCTTCTGCACTGCGATATAAAGGCTGCCGGAGGGACATCAGGAGAGCAGCAGGTTCTTGGTGAATGGTCCAGTAAGGCACAGGTGAGTATAAATTTTCTTTTTTGCTGACAGAACCCCTTTAAATCTAATGACAATTTGCAAAATTTGTGCACATTTTGTTAATAGTCAAAAAAACAGAGATACAGAGAAGTCTAAAGATTTGCAAAAAGAGGGTCTCACATACAGGGTCATATTCCGCTATATATATGGAGCAGGAAATGAGGTGTCATATATGATAACAGTAAATATATGTTGCCTATTCTAATGCGACATGAATATGCATGAATAAGACCCTATTGTGGCCTATCTGCGGACTTCTGCACATCTTCTCCACAGACTCAGACTGGCCAACAGAGGGACAGGTGAATCCCACCATGCATTGTTCAAGCTTCTAATTCCAAGTGAGTGTCAGCAGAGTGTTGTGTCCACCTCTGATGTGTCTGTCCAGGAGCGGAGCCTTAACTGTAGGCCCGGTTTCATCCTGTCTTCTGGAGTGTATGTGTCCAGGAGCAGAGTCATACAGATAACTAGGACTGTAGGCCTGGTCTCATCCTGTATTCTCCTCCCTGACCTTGCTTAAAGGGGTGGTCTCGCGAAACAAAGTGGGGTTATACACTTCCGTATGGCCATATTAATGCACTTTGCAATATACATCGTGCATTAAATATGAGCCATACAGAAGTTATTCCACTTACCTGCTCCGTTGCTAGCGTCCTCGTCTCCATGGTTCCGTCTAAATTCGCCGGCAGCTTGCTTTTTTAGACGCGCTTGCGCAGTCCGGTCTTCTCCATTCAGCACGAGCCGCTTCAGTGTGCTCCCCGCTACAGCTCTTCTGCGCATGCGCAGACGAGCTGTCACTGCTCGGGAGCGCGCTGGAGCGGCCATTCTGTACCTTCCTCTGTTAGAGGAAGGTGCAGAGCTGCCGAGCTGTCCGGAGAAGCCGCCCAGCTGTCCCGCCGTCCAGCTGTCCTGGTAAGTGATGGGCCGGGGGGGCTGCCGCTGCGCCGGGCTGCGCCGGGGGGGGGGGGCTGCCGCTGCGATGGGGGGGGGGGCTGTCGCTAGGCCGGGGGGGCTGCCGCTGTGATGGGGGGGCTGTCGCTAGGCCGGGGGGGCTGCCGCTGTGATGGGGGGGCTGTCGCTAGGCCGGGGGGGCTGCCGCTGTGATGGGGGGGGGCTGTCGCTAGGCCGGGGGGGCTGCCGCTGCGATGGGGGGAGGCTGTCGCTAGGCCGGGGGGGCTGCCGCTGCGCCGGGGGAACCAGCGCTGGGCCGGAGGGGCTGCCGCTGTGATGGGGGAACTAGCGCTGGGCCGGGGGGGGGGCTGTCGCTGGGCCGGGGGGGCTGCCGCTGTGATGGGGGAACTAGCGCTGGGCCGGGGGGGGGGGCTGTGATGGGGGGGAAGGCTGCGCCGGTTACCTTCTGCCTGGCGGTGGGTGACAGGTCGGCGGTGTTCACTCCAGGGGTCCGGTCGGCGGCTGCGGGGCGTCTGGTTGCCATGGAGACACAGCTGGTAGCGTCTCGGGAGCGCGCACGTCGGGCTACAGCAAGCAATGCGAAAAGAGCTGGCGGCCATCTTGGGAAAAAGTTTTATAAGTTGCTGAAACGCTGGAACGGTAAGTAGAAACCAGCTAGGAAAGTAATTTACAGGGGTAATTAGTAATGTATGTTTAATTAGGGGGACTGGGCAAAAAAAAAAAATTCACTGCTTCCTCGAGACATCTCCTTTAACTGTTTTTCCTGCACTGGTGTGTGAAATTTGCCTTTGAAGAAGTAAAGTTCCAATCACTGCCCGTTCCCAGTGATTAAGGTATTCAACTAAAATCGTGTGTTGATTCTATTATTTTCTCTGCCGGACAACCAACGGTGTGAAGGAACGGTGGCGTCAGGAGTGGCAACTTCTCAAGTCCACTACACATCTATACGGGTAACTTCCGTCCCAGCATTGCATAGAAGAGGCCTAGTAGTGCTTGGCTCAGGCCACACGCGTCCCTCTGGGAAGGAGTTTGGTAGAGCCACCGTGACAAGTGTCATCTCTACCCTGCCAGCTCCTCAGTGTTTAGCCTCGTGCCTCGGTCGCTGCAGGACATCACACATACTGATAGGTAGAGTATAACATCTTAGACAGGTAATATTTCCATGTAAGGCCAGATTCATACAGATGTATTTGTGCATGTATTTGCTTGCGCAAACTTTTACGTGTGCAATGCACAGAGAATAAAAGCTATTCAGTTCAATGGGTTGGTTCACATGCACGTATTTTTTTTTGAGCATTAGAGTCACACATAAGAATATGTAGCACGCTCTACTTTCCTGCACATTTGTGCACCAAAAGTCCCCATGGAAGTCAATGTGGCTGAGCAAATGTGCGCACAATACGCATGGAGAAATCATTGCACTAATTAGCTTTTTTTGTTGACGTGTAGAAAAAGTACAGTAAAAAGTACCTCAGGATAGGTCATCAATAGTAGATCGGCTGGGGTCTATGGCTCGGAGCTAATCAGCTGTTCGGACGCGTGCTGCCAGCGCCACAACACAGGGCATGGAGCGACACCTGTGTAGTGGCTGGTAATTGTGGGTGCAACTATTGAGGAGCGGTCATCAATGGTATTTGCCTGGAGACCCCCTTTAAAGTTCTTGAGTTCCAAAGCAAATTATGTGAAAGTGATCCCACCTCCTAGGAGCCATTTATGATATTGGTGCCAGGGGGTTTTGGGCACCATAAGTTGGCTTATGTTGAGTTTTCAGGAGGCGCTAATTTATCTGTAGAGCAGATCAAGGTAAATCAGATCCCGAAACTGTCATGAAATATCCAAAAGTGCCTACATGTTGACTGTTGACAATGAAATACTGTTCTCTTCTAGGAAAACCAGGACTGTCAGCTGTTGTGTATGCATTTATGAAGCCAACCAATAACCAGCCTATTAGCTAGAGGAATCTGACTACCCTCCATGAACCATAAGTGCCCGATGCATTACGGATCATTTGGGAAACAAAATCAAATACCTTGTAGACATTAAAGTGCTAGATATGCTGGCAGAGGAGCATTAGCTTCCTGTTCTTCATCCACGATTACATTCTGGGGGCAGTCAGGCAGTGTCATATAGTAGAGTTCATTCTCGTATTTCCATTGTGTTCTTTTCACTTGTCATTTATTGTTACCGGGTCTCATTTTTCAGACTTGGCCACGTTGTATATACGATTAGTTTTACCTACAGAATTCTGATCAACTAGTCATCTTGTTGCATAGCTAAAAGCTTATGGTCCTGGTGCAAAAGTTTAGCTTGGGCCCCTCTTCACTACTCTTCATGACTGCCATTTTTGTGGTGAAATGTGAAAAACAAAAACAGTTATACTCAACTGTGGCGTGCCACTCCTCCCGACTCTGCAATCTGCACCCCATACAGCTTACCTGGTGAGTTCCGAGTAGAGCGATCATGTGACATGCACACGTGATCAGATGATTGCTCTACCCAGAAATCAGCGGGCACAGACTGCAGAGGCCTGGAACAGAAGGGGCCCACAGGTGAGTATAACTTTTTGTTTACTATATCTAAAGGGCACTGCTACTGAGGGGGGACTGGCAACTATATGGGGCATAACTACTGATTTAGGGCCTGTGAGGGATATTATTACTAAGTGGGGGTCTGTGAGAGGCCTAATTAATGAGTGGGGACCTTTGAGGTGTAATATTAATGGGCGGGAACCTGTGAGGGGCATTATTACTCAGTGGGGG
Source organism: Eleutherodactylus coqui (assembly GCF_035609145.1). NCBI lineage: Eukaryota > Metazoa > Chordata > Amphibia > Anura > Eleutherodactylidae > Eleutherodactylus > Eleutherodactylus coqui. Next base: position 41,516,260 of record NC_089848.1, read on the forward strand.
CTATATGGGAAATTATTATTGATTGGGGACACTTTTACTGTGTGTAGAACACAAAAAGTGTTACTTTCTACGTGGGGTACTATTACCGTGTGGGTCAAATAGCATTACTACTATCTGAGGCACCATGGATGAGGAGATTATGCAGAAGTTTGGAAAACTGAGGAGTCAATTAGTCTGTGTCTAATTCTGCAGAGACAAGTTGTGCCCAGAAGTCATCATGATGGTCTGGGCCAGATGAAGAATAAGGGAAAGTGAACAACTCCAGTAAGAGGAGACATCATCTGTGATCACTGGATATAACAGTGCTGTAATCATTTATTCGTTTGGCAAAGTGCACGTTTGGATCTAGTATACACAGCTATATGGTCACTGTGTGTGTGTGTGCGGTGGGGGATGTAATATTGATCTTTGCGTAGTGTTTTTTCAGAAACACTGTGGTGGTGATATGTGATTATAGTCTTGGGGTATTATTTGGCCCTTATATAGTGTTATTATTAGTAATATTGATCTTCTTGTAGTGGTCAGTGACAGTATGTTGGTATTAATCACTATGTGGTGGTAATATGTGATCGTGGTGTGATGGGTTTATTTGGCCCTTATCTTGTGTTATTAGTAATGTTGGTCTTGGTTTGATGGGTTTTGTGTGGTGACAGTATGGAGGTATTATATTATATTATTTTTTAACTGTTTAAAAAATTTTTTAATAAGCTTTATTAATATTTATTGTGTTATTTATCCATGTGTGCCTAAACCTGTAAGGCAATCTCCTAGGTTGTGCTGAAGGATCAGGCTAAGGCTTCTTTCCCACGAGCGCATATTAGCTGGCATTTTCATGGCCCGCCGATATACACTTCCATCTAGGGCGTAGAAGCTTGTGAACAGGCGCACAAATCCAACACTTGTGCACCCGTTCACACGGCATGGTGCCCGATGCATATGCACCGAGCTCACCATGGCGTTGCCCATTTTCCCTCCCTCCCCATCGCAGGCTCACCTCTCATCTCCTCCCAGCTCGTGCTTTGCAATGGGAGGGGGCGGAGCCAAGCGTCAACCCACCCCGCCTTCTCCCATTTATGTCTATGGACAAGGGGTGGGGAGAGGGTGGTAGCTTGGCTCCACCCACGCCACTTGTCCATAGCCATTAATGGGAGGAGGTGGGACAGGACGGCACTTAGCTCCACCCCCACCCCTTCTATTGTACAGAACGAGCGGGGAGGAGACGAGAGGTGAACCTGCACGGGGGGGGGGGGGGGGGGGGGGGGTAGGAGCCCATGCAGCGGCAGACATATTCCGGCCCAAAAGATAGTTCCAGGACTATCTTTTGGGCCCGACGTAAAAACACCTGGCGTTATATTGGCCTTGCTGGGCGCTTTTATGTCTCAGTAATGCGCCCATGTGATCTGAAGCATTGGAATCCAATGCATCAGATCACAGCGTATATCAGCCAGCCGTGAAAACAGCCATCTGATATACACTCGTGGGAAAGAAGCCTTAGGCTGTCTTCACACAGGGCGGAAATGCTGTGGAATGTTAGCAGCTGAAAATTCCGCAGCATTTCCGCATCCAAAACACAGCAAAATCTGCACCATTGATGAGGATTTTGACTTAAAATCAGTATCATTTCCGTACCTGATTTCAGAAGATATGGCGCTGCCCCCATAATATGTGATTACTCAATGACCCATTTGATAGGAGAGCGGAAAGTTTCCTTAAGAGGCCCTGGAAGTCTTCACCTTTTAAGCCTAATATAGTGGCTACTTGTGCAGCACGATCTTTAATAGTTTGGTTACAACAATTAGAATAGCAACTTAGAGACAAAACCCCAAGAGAACAGTTGCTTCAATGCCTACAATCCAAAGAGCTGCCTGTTTTCTGGCAGATGTCTCTACAGATACAGTAAGGCCATCAGCCAGAACTTCATCTTTGACTAATTCAGCCCGCAAAGCACATTGGCTCAAAAATTAGTCAGGGGATCTGCCATCTCAAAACAAGTTATATGCTATTCCCTTTGAAGTAGAATATCGGTTTTGGACAACATACTGAACAAAGCTTCTGATAAAAAGAAAGGCTTTGCCACTTCTACTTTTCCTTCCTCTAAAAGACCCTTTCAGCCCTTGTGAAATCAAAAGCCAGTTCGTTCAATGAAAATGAAGGAAGGAAGATGGAGAAGCTCGAGAGGCAGAGGAAAGGCCCTTATATTTGATACCAATGTTTCCAATCAGGAAAAAAGTCTAGTCAACAATGACGCCAAAGAACAGGTTAGCAGAAGGCTGGCGGCATTCCTTCCTGACTGAGCAGAAATTTCGGCAAGTTCATAGATAAAGGACACAATATCAGAAGGTCTGAAACTAGAGATTCGGTCTTATCCCCTGAGAAGATATTTGGTAACTGGAAAACAACAAGCAACAAATGTTTCTGGGTATTATGTTGGATTCCCGAAGTCAAACTTGTTGGGATAGGAGGAGAAGATATTAAAAGTTCAGGCCCAATTTCAAGCAGTGATTCAGAATCCAGTTCTAACCCTAAGGAAAGCCATGTCCGTCTTATGGTCCCTCACATCATGTATCCCAGCCCTAAGATGGGCACAATCATACCTGAACTCTTCAGTGGAACATTTTAGAAGAATGGGACCAGAATCTTTGATGACTAAATAAATAGGCCTCCTGCACACGGGCGGAAATTCCGCAGCGGGATTTCCCGCAGAATTTCCGCCCGTGGAAACTACCATAGGATTGCGTTACAAACGCAATCCTGGGCAGACGGACGCGATTTGTCCACGTGAAATCTCGGGCGGCAAACAAATCGCGGCGTGCCCTATTTCTGTGCGGGGCTCCGCCGGCTCCGATCTGCGCATGCGCCGGCTGCCCGGCAGCTGGCACATCAAACAGCCGGAGAGGCGGAAGCAGGTGAGTACGCGCTGGTACCTGCAGAGGCGCGGGACGGGTTCCACTGCGAGAAGTCTCGCAGCCGGATCTGACCCGGCCGTCTGCAGGCGGCCTAAATCAGAAGACACATTTAACATTAACCCCTTAGTGACGGGGCTATCGTAAAACTACGTCCTGCTGTTGCAGGACGTGTATGGAGGGAGGGAGCACCGCTATCTCCCTCCATACAGCGCGGGCGTCAGCTGTTTATAACAGCTGACACCCGTGGGCAATAGCCGCGCTCGGCCAATCGCGGCTATTAACCCTTTAAATGCCGCTGTCAATTCTGACAGCGGCATTTAAATCCCCGCACGGCCCCCCCGCGGTGAGATCAGGGGAGCCCTGCAGGTGTCATGGCAGCCGGGGGCCTTTAGAAAGGCCCTAGGGCTGCCTTAGCAGACTGCCTATCAAGCCATCCCCATGGGCTGGCTTGATAGACTGCCTGTGAAAAAGCAGTATGACATTACGTCATACTGCAGGAGTGATCAAAGCGTCGCATGTTAAAGTCCCCCAGGGGGACTTCAAAATAAAGTAAAAAAAAAAATCTATAAAGTTTTTTTAATTGTAAAAATAAAAAGTTATAAAAGTTTAAATCACCCCCCTTTTGCCATAACTATTATAAAAAAATCTAAATAATAAAATAAAAATAAGTATTTTGTATTGCCGCTTCCGTAAAAGTCCGATCTATCAAAGTAATGCATTATTTTTTCTGCATGATGAACGTCGTCCGAAAAAAAAAATAAAGAACGCCAGAAATACACTTTTTTAGTTACCCTGTCTCCCAGAAAAAACGCAATAAAAAGCGATCAAAAAGTCATATGTATTCCAAATTGATAGTATCAGAAACTACAGGACATCCCTCAAAAAATGAGCCCTTGCTCAAATACGTCGACGAAAAAATTAAAAGGTTATCGTGCGCACAAAATGACCGCAGAAAATAATTGAAAAAAATTAAATATCTTAAAAAAAAAATACAAGTACTACAGCAAAAAAAATACTATATAAGTTTGGTATCGTAGTAATCGTACTGACCCATAGAATAAAAATATCAGGTTGTTTTTGTTGCAGTTTGTGCGCCGTAGAAACAGAATGCACCGAAAGATGGTGGAATGTCGTTTTTTTTTCCCATTTCTCTCCGCTTGGAATTTTTAAAAAGTTTTTCAGTAAATTATATGGTACAATAAATAGTGCCATTGAAAAATACAAGTCCCGCAAAAAACAAGCCCTCATACAGCGACGTCTATGGATAAATAAAGGAGCTACGATTTTTTAAAAGGGAGTAGGAAAAAACCAAAATGGGAAAAAGCAAAAAAGCTCCGTCACTAAGGGGTTAAATGTAGTAGAGTCTGTCATAGTGGTTAGACATAGTGGTAATCCTAGGTTACCTTGGGTAAACCTATCCCTGGTGGTAGCTACCACAGACTACAGCCCATGGGGCTGAGGAGCCAACTTAAAGAACCAAACACTTCAGGGCACTTAACCCTTTCCAATCCAATGTCTGACGTCTGAAGACATTCTGATTAAAGGCTGTACAGCTCCAATGTCGGAAGACGTCCAGCAGGGTATTCTTACTGTATATTGCCGGTCGCTCTGTTGTTGGGGGCCTCTCCAGCATGTTCAATAGCGCAGTACTGGGTCAAGCCAGCAGATGGTGCCATTGTATAATGGCAGACAGAGAAGGCCCCCTAGGAAACCCTGAATCCAAAATTGGATTGCAAAGGGTTAAAGGAACTGGACACAATAAAGAAAGCCTTTATAACAACATCTCAGAAGCTTCAGGTCAAAGTGTCATGATCAAATCAGACAATTAGATATCCGTTTCCTATGTGAATCACCAAAGCGACACAAAGTCAAGATCTCTGATGTTGGAGATGGAAAAAATACTAATTTTGTCAGAAAGAAAATTTCTGTCACCTTTGGAACTCCACATAAGTGGCAAAGAAAAAGCAGACTTCCTTGGCAGGCCCAGATTGAGACAGGGTGCATGACCAGAACATTTTTCTTCCTCTTTACAAGTTACCAGTCAGACCACACATGGAATATTATATACAGTTTTGGGCACCGGTACTCAAGAAGAACATATCAGTGCTTAAGCAAGTTCAAAGACGGGTAACTAAAGTAATAAACGGAGAGAGGTTATCAAAATTTGGGTTGCTTAGTTTAGAAAAAAGATGGCTGAGTAGCAACCTAATAAATGTGTATAAATATATTGGGGGACAATACAGAGATCTCTTCCATCCTCTATTTCTACTCAGGACTGTGACTGTAACAAGGGGGCGCCCTCTACGTCTGGAGGCAAGAAGGTTTCTACACCGATATAGAAGGGGGTTCCTTACTGTAAGAGCTGTGAGACAGCCTGAGGACGTCTCAGCCTGAGGACGTGGTGATGGCGAATTTGAAAAAAGAGTTTAAGAGGTGCCCGGGTGCCTTTCCTAAGTGTTATAATATTACATGCTATAGTCACTGATTACTTCAGAAGGGTCTAGGGATTATTCTCATTGCCAGACATGAGTTGGGAAGGATTTTTTCCCGTTAAATGAGAAAAATTAGCTGCTACCTCATTGGGGTTTTTGGATCAACATTGGGGGTATGGAGATAACAGGCTGAACTGAATGGACATACCATATGTCTTTTTTCAGCCTAAGGGCTTAGTCACAAGGGCGCCGATCCGCCAGTGTTACTGTACGATAAGACGGCCGCACCGCGTGTGGATGACTCTCTGCATGACCGGCTCCATTGCCGGCCATGTGTTCTTTCTTCCGGCTGGTGCGGAGAGTCGTCCACACCTGCAGGGCAGCGGTCTTATCCTGCAGAAACACGGGCCGATCGGCACCCGTGTAACTGAGCCCTAAAAGACTATGGTACTAAGAACCAACAGGAAAACAAAAAAATTTTTTCACTAAACTTGAGCAAGACTCCTGTGATGGTTGATGCCCTAACATAGAAATGGGACTACAGTTGGGCATATGCGTTTCCTCTGATTTCTATGATACCAGCAGTTCTCCAGAAGATCTGGGAGGAGAAGGCGAGCGTGATATTGATTTGTTTCTTTCTAGCTAGGGCTGGGCGATTGTGTCTTAAAGGGGTTGTCCCGCGCCGAAACGGGTTTTTTTTTTTTTCAACCCCCCCCCCGTTCGGCGCGAGACAACCCCGATGCAGGGAGGTAAAGAAAGCTCACCGGAGCGCTTACCTGAATCCCCGCGCTCCGGTGACTTCTCTACTCACCGCTGAAGATGGCCTCTTCCTCCGTGGACCGCAGCTCTTCTGTGCGGTCCATTGCCGATTCCAGCCTCCTGATTGGCTGGAATCGGCACGTGACGGGGCGGAGCTACACGGAGCTACACGGAGCCCCATAGAAGACTGCAGAAGACCCGGACTGCGCAAGCGCGGCTAATTTGGCCATCGGAGGGCGAAAATTAGTCGGCACCATGGAGACGAGGACGCCAGCAACGGAACAGGTAAGTAAAAAACTTTTTATAACTTCTGCATGGCTCATAATTAATGCACAATGTACATTACAAAGTGCATTATTATGGCCATGCAGAAGTGTACAGACCCACTTGCTGCCTCGGGACAACCCCTTTAAATTAAAATCTTAATTTTTTCAAACTCAAGGCTGATTCGCGATTTTAAGCTCAATTTATTTATATTTTAATAAGCAAGAAATCTCCCAACTGATATCAATTAAATAGATTGTGATTATTGTGAGAGAAGCCATAATGTTCTCTAATATGCCATCTTGCCTTCATCTCATAAAAAGTTTTGTTTCTTGTATTTTTCTTTGTTCTCTTCGGCTTAGACCCAGATGTGTCGGCTAACAAAGGAAGCAACTGGAGGAATACAAGGTCATCTCGCTGAAGACTGAGAAGAACAATTATTTTTTTTTTAATAACTAGATTGGAATTATTTGCAGCCTACTGGGAAAGAAGCAGGGAGGAAACGAAAAGTGCTAAAAGCTAGAAACAGATACCTGCCTAATTGGCTAGTATAGAGAAAAGGTGATCATTAGTTTTTTATATTAAATATGTAAGTCACTTTCTCTTTCTATGTGTGTATGATGTGTGTGTGTGTACACCCTAGTATATGTCTCCATTTAATCCCGAATGTACTCCATTCATATATGAATTTAACCTTATATTATATATATTCACATATAAATGTTATTCTTGTAAGCCTTAACCAATTAATAACTACTAAACACTGCTAGTAATATACATTAACCACATATATATAAACACACGACTCGGAACAGAATTAACTCAGGAAACGTATACATTAACTAATTGCCAAGTGTAAAAATAGTTGATATAACAAACTGCGCAATGACCCAAGGAAAGTTCTGCTTGGAGACTGAGGTTACTGCACTTACTGAGTTTTAATAGCCAATGGTAATAAATGAATTATAATAAACTATGTTTCAAAGTACTAATGACCACTTGTCCGTGAGTGACTGAGTGAGTTACATGCTCCGCCCCTGATCACCTGACGGTGACATCATCACAGTGTTATGTCCAAACTGGCTATGCAGGGCAAACAAACACTGAAGAACGCCCGTGCGTAAGTTATGTAACCAAACAAAAGCACCACCGTGAGTAACTAACGTAACAAAACCAAAAGGGAAAATCTATCCCTAAATAAAGCCCTTACTACCTAATTGGCAGGCCAATCGTTCTGATAAAGAGCGAACCTGTACGTTAACCTCGGCCACTAAGAAGTCCCTACCAGGAAACACTAAACGAAATAGGAACAGTAGCAAAGACTAGCAATGGTGGTACTTAGCTTGGCATCAGTCCACAGGAATAAACAGGCTGCACACCTCAGCAACCCCAGGAGGATAATAAATTGACTAGTGCTGCAGTCAAGTCAAAGCCAGACTATTTAGAGTAGGATAACTAGAACCAGTCAAGAGCTGACATCACTCACCTGACATCACGCCCCTCAGGACCAGGAAAGGCAAGGACACAGTTAAAACCAGGCCCGGCCTAAATTCAAAGGAATTATACCAGCACAGCTGCAACAGTACCACCCCTTCTTGAAGGGGCCCCAGGACCCTTAGGACTCAGACGACTCGGATTCAGTTTGTGAAAAATTTTTCACCAGATGATTCACATGAACATTGACAACCAGAACCCATGTTCTCTCTTCCGGACCATAACTGTGCCAATGCACAAGGTACTGCAATGAATTCTTGACCCAACAAGAGTCCACTTTGTGACTTATCTCAAACTGTACCTCCCCATCCACCAAAACAGGAGCCTGAGGCCATGAACCATTCCCAGAATCAACGAACTTCTTAAGCAGAGATTTATGGAATCTGGACTGTTGCTTGAGTTTTAAATTCCTGGTAGACAACCAAACCAAGTCTTCAACATGCGTAACTAACATAACCAAACAAAAGCACCACCGTGCGTAACTAACGTAAGAAAACCAAAGGGGAAAATCTATCCCTAAACAAAGCCCCTTACCCAGGAGGGGCCACTACCTAGTCGGCAGGCCGATCGCTCTGATAAAGAGCAGACAGGCATACGAACCTCAGCCACTAAGAAGTCCCTACCAGGGAACACTGAACAGAATAAGAACAGTAGCAGAGAATAGCAATGGTGGTACTTGGCAGCAGTCTGCAGGAAAGAACAGGAGCTCCAGAAACAGGCTGTGCACCCAGCAACCCCAGAAGGATACTAAACTGACCAGCGTCGCACTCAAACCAAAGCCAGACTATAAAGGGCAGGACGAGTAGAACCAGGTGAGAACTGACATCACTCACCTGACACCACGCCCCTTAGAACTAGGAAAGGAAAGGACACAGCTAAAACCTGGCCCGGCCTAATACCAGCACAGCTGCAACACACAGGTTTATGGAGTGAGTTATATGCTCCGCCCCTGATCACATGACAGTGATGTCATCACGGTCCTTCAATATTTTGACCAACTCCAACCCTCATCACAGGTCCTTCAGTGAGTTACATGTGATGATGTCATTCACAATATTATATTGTGCCACCAGATACACTGGTACTATAAATAATATTAATAACTAGTATATACAAGTAAGGTGTCTTCTAAGCCTCGTTTTCAATGTCACAGAATTAACTCAGGAAACGTATACATTAACTAATTGCCAAGCCTAGAAATAATTAATATAACAAACTATCCAATATACCCGGCTTTGCCCAAGTTAATTTGGTACAGGTGTTTACATGTTGTTCGCACGGAAAATTTTATGAAATGTATCAATGACCCTCTGCAGAATGTGCCACCCCTCCCACTCAGCGCACTTTTTACCCTTAAACGTAACGCCCATTTTTATTCAAATTTACCCCCAGAATGGAGGTTGCAGCCCCTCCTTAGCCTTAAGGCATTCTTCATCCCTGCAGTCCATGGCCGCTTCTTAGGTACTTTACAGCCTTTCAGTATATACACATAGAGGTAAGGTAGATTCTCCTCAGTATATATACATAGAGGTGAGGTAGCTTCTCCTCAGTATATACACATAGAGGTGAGGTAGATTCTCCTCAGTATATACACATAGAGGTGAGGTAGATTCTCCTCAGTATATACACATAGAGGTGTGGTAGATTCTCCTCAGTATATACACATAGAGGTGAGGTAGATTCTCCTCAGTATGTACACATATAGGTGAGGTAGATTCTCCTCAGTATATACACATAGAGGTGAGGTAGATTCTCCTCAGTTTATACACATAGAGGAGAGGTAGATTCTCCTCAGTATATACACATAGAGGTGAGGTAGATTCTCCTCAGTTTATACACATAGAGGAGAGGTAGATTCTCTTCAGTATATACACATAGAGGTGAGGTAGATTCTCCTCAGTATATACACATAGAGGTGAGGTAGATTCTCCTCAGTATGTACACATATAGGTGAGGTAGATTCTCCTCAGTATATACACATAGAGGTGAGGTAGCTTCTACTCAGTATATACACATAGAGGTGAGGTAGATTCTCCTCAGTATATACACATAGAGGTGAGGTAGATTCTCCTCAGTATATACACATAGAGGTGAGGTAGCTTCTCCTCAGTATATACACATAGAGGTGAGGCAGATTCTCCTCACTTTATACACGTAGAGGTGAGGTAGATTCTCCTCAGTATATACACATAGAGGTGAGGTAGATTCTCCTCAGTATATATACATAGAGGTGAGGTAGCTTCTACTCAGTATATACACATAGAGGTGAGGCAGATTCTCCTCAGTATATACACATAGATGTAAGATAGATTCACCTCAGTATATACACATAGAGGTGAGGTAGATTCTCCTCAGTATATACACATAGAGGTGAGGTAGATTCTCCTCAGTATATACACATAGAGGTGAGGTAGATTCTCCTCAGTATATATACATAGAGGTGAGGTAGCTTCTACTCAGTATATACACATAGAGGTGAGGCAGATTCTCCTTAGTTTATACACATAGAGGTGAGGTAGATTCTCCTCAGTATATATACATAGAGGAGAGGTAGATTCTCTTCAGTATATACACATAGAGGTGAGGGAGATTCTCCCCAGTATATACACATAGAGGTGAGGTAGATTCTCCTCAGTATATACACATAGGGATGAGGTAGATTCTCCTCAGTATATACACAGAGAGGTGAGGTAGATTCTCTTCAGTATATACACATAGAGGTGAGGTAGATTCTCCCCAGTATATACACATAGAGGTGGGGTAGATTCTTTTCAGTATATACACATAGAGGTCAGTTAGATTCTCCTCAGTTTATACACATAGAGGTGAGGTAGATTCTCTTCAGTATATACACATAGAGGTGAGGTAGATTCTCCTCAGTATATACACATAGAGGTGAGGCAGATTCTCCTCACTTTATACACGTAGAGGTGAGGTAGATTCTCCTCAGTATATACACATAGAGGTGAGGTAGATTCTCCTCAGTATATATACATAGAGGTGAGGTAGCTTCTACTCAGTATATACACATAGAGGTGAGGCAGATTCTCCTCAGTATATACACATAGATGTAAGATAGATTCACCTCAGTATATACACATAGAGGTGAGGTAGATTCTCCTCAGTATATACACATAGAGGTGAGGTAGATTCTCCTCAGTATATACACATAGAGGTGAGGTAGATTCTCCTCAGTATATATACATAGAGGTGAGGTAGCTTCTACTCAGTATATACACATAGAGGTGAGGCAGATTCTCCTTAGTTTATACACATAGAGGTGAGGTAGATTCTCCTCAGTATATATACATAGAGGAGAGGTAGATTCTCTTCAGTATATACACATAGAGGTGAGGTAGATTCTCCCCAGTATATACACATAGAGGTGAGGTAGATTCTCCTCAGTATATACACATAGGGATGAGGTAGATTCTCCTCAGTATATACACAGAGAGGTGAGGTAGATTCTCTTCAGTATATACACATAGAGGTGAGGTAGATTCTCCCCAGTATATACACATAGAGGTGGGGTAGATTCTTTTCAGTATATACACATAGAGGTCAGTTAGATTCTCCTCAGTTTATACACATAGAGGTGAGGTAGATTCTCCTCAGTATATACACATAGAGGTGAGGTAGATTCTCCTCAGTATATACACATAGAGGTGAGGTAGATTCTCCTCAGTATATACACATAGAGGTGAGGTAGACTCTCCTCAGTATATACACATAGAGGTGAGGTAGATTCTCCTCAGTATATACACACAGAGGTGAGGTAGATTCTCCTCAGTATATACACACAGAGGTGAGGTAGATTCTCCTCAGCATATACACATAGAGGTGAGGTAATTTCTCCTCAGTATATACACACAGAGGTCAGTTAGATTCTCCTCAGTATATACACACAGAGGTGAGGCAGATTCTCCTCAGTATATACACAGAGGTCAGTTAGATTCTCCTCAGTATATACACATAGAGGTGAGGTAGATTCTCCTCAGTATATACACACAGAGGGGAGGTAGATTCTCCCCAGTATATACACACAGAGGGGAGGTAGATTCTCCCCAGTATATACACACAGAGGGGAGGTAGATTCTCCCCAGTATATACACATAGAGGTGAGTTAAATTCTCCTCAGTATATACACACAGAGGTGAGGAAGATATATATATATATATATATATATATATATATATTGCGCATGACTCAAGGAAAGTTCTGCCTGGACACTGACATCACTGCACTTCCTGTTTTTTAATAACCAATGGTAATAAATGAATTATAATAAATTATGCATATATACAAGTTTGGCGTCTTCTAAGCCTTGTTTTCAATGTCTTTTCAAAACTGTAAATCCTTCCGCTGACCATCAAATAAACTACAAATTGTGTGGCCGGTCAACAATTTTGCAAACAGCCCGGATTTAATCCTTTGACATAAGAATATACCTGGAGCGCTATTATTATTATTATTGTTTGTCCAGTTTTTCGGTAGGCGCAGGGATTAGACTGCCGTAAGTTTGCCATGATTAAGGATGCAAAAAGTGTCAGAAAGGCTTTGATATTATTTGTCTGGAGTTTCAGTGGAGTTTCCACTTATTACACTTCTGCGGCGCTTCTAGTACATTTTAATGTGCATGTAACGGCTTAATCACACGGCTGGAATCTCACACACGTTTTGTGCGTTGTGAGATTCACAAAACTCGCACAACTATGAACTCCATTCTTTCATATGGACGTATTCACATGAGCGATAATCTGCACTGCCCATGACGGTGTATATCACGCATGCTGTAATGCGCAGTCTGACTTGTTCCTTTCTTTTTTTTTTTCTTATTTCTCGCTCTTAACGGCGTATTCATCGGCACACATACGTAATTTAACTGCGCATGTACAACATTTATTACGCGTCCATAGAGATCAATAGGGCTCGATCGTGCGTAATACGCAGTAAGATAGAACAGGCTGCGTTCTTTTTTTACGTGTATATTATATGCAATGAAAAAATGCCAGTGTGAGTGAGTCAATGAAAACAATGGACTTTCACTGACTCCAATCACCGCGTATTACGTCAGCCTGCACTAACAGATCCAAGCAACGATATGTTACTTTGTATAGAGCAAATCAAAAACAGGAGTAAGTCATGCGGCGTTTACATGGGGCAATTATCGTTCAGAAAATCGTTCAAACAAGCGAAACTGAACAATAGTTGCTCAGTTTTAATGCGAGCCAACGACTGAGCGACGAACAAGAATGGCGTGGCATAAAACCAGCTGATTGGGCAGTTTAAACACTGAAATGTGAAACACTGAACAATAAGTGAACGAGAACTGCAGGAGCGCGAACGAGCTGGTGATGATGTCATCAGTTCAATCACTCGAGGAAACAAGAATCGTGGAATTCTTGTCCCATGTAAAAGGGGCATTGCTGTATTTTAATAACAGGGTTTTTGGTTTGTTTGCTGTGATGTCTTTGATAAAGGACCCTCTATTTTGGGGGTCCTATTCACTAATCGACAGATAGCTGTGAACTACTGATGGGGCCGCCTACTGGAGGTCTAAACCCAGAGGTCAAATGAATTCAACACGAGTTATGCTGAATGCTTGCCTATAAAACTACCGCGTTTCCCTGAAAATAAGACCTGCCTTGATTTTTGTGGGGAGGGAGTTTGAAATATAAGCCCTACCCCAAAAATAAGCCCTAGCTGTGCTACATGAAGGGAAAAGAAGCAATACTCACCTTGCAGGCACCGTCCGGGTCCCTCAACTGGTCTTCAGCATGGCGCCAGGCTTTCGTGCAATCCACAGCGACGACAAAGCATCATTTGCTCGATGAACCACTCACAGCCATTCAATGCGATGCTGTGAGTGGTTCATTGAGCGACAGCTCTGATTGGCTGAGCCGCGGTGCTCGAGAACCAATCAGAACAATTGCTTGCTGTGGGCAGAGTTTTCAAATCCCTTTATCAGCAAAAGATGCCCTGTTGGTGCTAAGGATTGCACAGGAGCCCGCCGGAGACCAGTGAGAGAACCCGCCTGCTAGGTGAGTATAAGACACCCTCCCGAAAATAAGACGCTGCGCCTCTTTTGAGGCAATATAAGTCAGGGTCTTATTTTTGGGGAAACATTGTATACATCATTCTGCTGAGCTTCTCTGGTTCTATAACATGATGCTGGCGGTTTGGACAACATGTCCATCATGATGGGTTCACAAATACATTGATTGGTGCTCTGTGAAATTCTCCATGTATCTTGAAATTTACTTACAGCTTTTCTTCCTCTTTGGCCTTCTTGTCCAACACAAGATAAACTGTTCCAAAACTTCCTCTGCCGAGCCGTTGCTGTATGAAGTATCTCTTGGCAATTAAGGTACTTGTGCAGGCTGAGGGGGGACGAGCATCATCCCTCCCCTGAGATTCCTTGTAGTTTGGCATTACGGCAACTTTAATAGCCCAATTTTTTTTTCTAAGACAGAGTGCGGTCCATATTCTCCAAGGATTTAAAGAGCCCGAACCCTTAGAGAAACAGAAAGAGAACAGTATTAAACATTTACCGAATGTCCCGAGGGCACAGCAGTGCAAAGTACCACATGGGTATCAGAAAACACACATAGTCCCTTGGTCAGCTGATTATGTTTGAATGCTTGAGGCCTCGGTCACACGGGCATTTTTTCGCGCGATTTTCGGATCGCATGACGGATGCGCATCCGCAAATCGCGTGATCAGGGCTGACGATTCGCCGAAAAATCTGCAGCTAGCAGCGTTTTCGGCGAAACAGCCCAGCGCTGCCCGCTATCCTCTGCCACAGCTGTGGCAGAGAAGAGCGATGTTCGCCCATTGAATTCAATGGAGCCGGCAGTACAGCCGGCTCCATTGAAAGCAATGGGCTGCCGGTGAGCGCGGGATGAATTTTCGGGAAGGGCTTAAAAATATAAGCCCTTCCCTGAAAACCATCCTAAAATGTGTAAAAATAAAAAAAAAAGTATACTCACCTTTTTCCTGCAGCCGGAGTTCAGCCGCGTCCGGCCGGCAGTTCTCCCCTGAACTGCTCTGTGTAGTATTCAGCTGTTATTCAATAGCTGAGAGCTGCCTCTAATTGGTCCCTGCGCTCAGCCAATCAGAGGCAGCACTCACTTACCCATTCATGAATTCAAGGAAGGCTCCATACGGAAACATGGGCTACAAAGCAACACAAATCGTGGCTGTATAAAGCATGCCCCGATTTTGTATTCCCACAATCTAGCAGCCTACAAAATATCACTAATGTGAAGGAACCCGTTGGAAAGCATGGGTTCACATACATGCGATTTGTAGCGCTGAACGGTTTAATGCCCGTGTATAAGGGCCTTTACTCTGACCCCGCTCCTTAGAACAGAAAATAATAGCTTACAAAATGTCGAACCGACAATTACAGCTAATTGCATATTACAACTCAAGAAGAGCGAACCCACAAGTAGGCTGGAAAACCCACCAGCCACACCCTGCAATGGCAATAGCCCTGCAATGTACTGGCAGAACTGTGCGGCCATTGGCTTCAGTGGGTTTGGCCGGACCAGTCATTGCTGACCTTATAAAACACCCGTAATGACTAAACTAAATGTGAAAATTAAACACCCAACGGCTAGCAAGGCCTAAATGTATTGGCTGAGAAACAGGTGACCACTTTGGGTAAATAAAGCTTTGGCTTCTTATATATCCTTGCCATCACCCTAGTGATTTAACTAACCAAAGGGTTGGATGGCTCAGTAGCTGCCAAACTTAAAGGGGTTATCAAGTTGTAAACTACTCATGGCCTAACCTCAGGATAGGCCATCATTAGCAGAACGGTGGGGGTACGTCGCTTGGAACCCTTGCTTATCAGCAGTTCTTTGGGCCACTGCACTCGGGCATGAAGCAGACAGCTCCGTTCCCACTGCAGTGGCCCAGCTTAGTATTGCAAATTAATCTCCCATTGAAATGGGACAGAGGATAACATATTGTGGTGGAAATATTTCTTTAAATTAATGAAGGGTATTTACTATTTGAGGCTTTATTCACACAGGCGGTGCAATTTTTAGCAGCCCGCATTGCGGCCGAAAATCATATAAATCAGAGAAAGCCGCGGCTAAATTTCGTGTTTTCTCACCCATTCACACAGGCAGGTGGAGCATACATATTCCGAAGCCCGGAATTCCGTCGGCTGGAGAGAGAGTGTTTAGTACTCCCCCTCCCTTTGCTGGCTGATTGTGGCAATAGTAGCTCCTATAGAAGTCTATGGGAGCTGCCAGCAAAGAGAGGGAGTTAAGCAGCGCTAGTCATACTATGGAAGCTGCTGGCTGATTGTGGCCAAAAAATAGGGCAAGACCTATCTTTTCTGTCCGCGTGTAAAAGAATCGGTAGCTTATGTACTATCTTATCCGGCTGGCTGATTTTACGTGCCGGAAAATCGCCTGTCTAAATGAATGCATTGGAATCCAATGCTTCAGATGGTCGCCATTTTCGGACGGCGTTTATTGCTGCAAAATAGCCGTATTAAAAGGTTCATGTGAACAAGGCCTGAATGTGATTTATCCTACTGCAGTTGACCAAAATGCAGTAAGCTGCTTGTAGACCTACCGCCATAATCGCCGCATGACCGGAACTATGAAAAAAAAAAGCATTTCACCTGTGCTTACGGCAGCACAGTGCCAATTAGTGATAAACACCATATTTTTTTTTTCTGCACAGCTTCGTCCGTGTAACAATTGTAGAGCCACAACCGCTACATGCCCGAGCAGCCTGCGAGCCCTTGACACTGTGTTTAGATTTAATCAGTCGCAGACTAATGGCATGCCATTACAAAGTCATTAGCGGGAAGTTACTTGTGGAGAGGCTGGAAGCAGCGCAGAAACCAGTTATTACTATCTGACACAAGAACTTGCTTCTTCAACAGAGTTCTGTAAACTATTTTCCCTCCTTCGTCTCTAATATGTTAACAGCTGCTGCGGCGCATCGGCATTTACATAGATAAGTCATTGGAATGCCTAGTTGAACGGAAATGAAGTTAAATAACATTGCAGGGGGGATGATTTGTAAATCAGAGATGTAATGAAGTGACATTAATTGCACCGTACAGTATCAGCGCTCGGCGCCGCTCTCCAGCAGAGGCACAATGTTACATTGCTAAACTCAGACATCATTTTGTAACGAGTGAAGAAAAGATGCGAAGTCTGTAATTAGATCCTGCGGTTACAGCGGTTGCTGTGAAATGAGGAATCAGTGTACGTACCAGCACAATGGGCTGTCTGATGCAGGAGGAACTAAGGGGACTATTATTCCCATCACTGCCAAAATGTTGTTGTTGTTAGCCGCTTAGTCGTTCACGACCCTCGGTGAGTGGGACCCTAAAGCGGTTTTGCACGGCTTCTTTCAGTTCTGTGATATCCATGCCAGTATCAGCTCTGACAGTATCGGCCATCGCGTTCTTTGGCGGTCAGGTCTTCTTTTGCCACTGATCTGTCCAAGCATTATAGATTTTTCTAATGTGATTGTCCCCAGCAAGAGAAACCCATTAATCTTGTAGATATGATACTTTTTAATGGCTAACAAACATACATGATGTTATAGCCAGCTTGTGAACCTCTCGGCTCTTCGTCAGGCTAAAATGGAATAGATCTGAAGAGGCATGAATATTTACACACATTTATAACATACATACTTATGACAAGGCACAGATATGGATGGGATTGGTTCGCACTTAAAAGGAATTCTGCAACAGAGACAAACATTTTTATCTAGGAACTGATAAGAGAGTGAAAGTTTTATGGTCCCTGAATTACTGTTGGGGGGTGTTCCCCAGGCCAGCAGTCTCATCTGTGCCATAGATGTCTTATAGCTCCCATTCACCCATCAATCCTCGGCAATAATTCAATCCTCCATTGAAAGTGTCAAAAGTTGTTATCAATTTATATTCACAAATTCCTCTATAGTTTTGTGACTTGAAACCCCCCTTCAATATCAAAACTCTCATATCTCCTATGTCATGTACATGGTTAGAAAAGTGCTCGGCCACAGGGAATTCTGTCTTCCTCTGTTTAATTGTGTGGCGATCATCCCGGCTTTCAGTTTTTGTCCTGTTTCTCCAACATAGAGCCCCCTCTATTGGACATTTACTGCACCGGATCAGGTACACCACATCAGACGTGGAACATGTGACTGTCCCCGGGATCTTATAGTCCTGCTGTGTGTTGGAGATCCGTATCCTGTCCGCGGTCCGTACATGTCAGCAGGTCTTACAGCTCCTTACCTTACAGGGATCTTATAGTCCTGCTGTGTGTTGGGGTTATGTATCCTGTCTGCGGTCCGTACGTGTCAGCAGGTCTTACAGCTCCTTACATTACAGAGATCTTATAGTCCTGCTGTGTGTTGGGGTTATGTATCCTGTCTGCGGTCCGTACGTGTCAGCAGGTCTTACAGCTCCTTACATTACAGGGATACGTTCCTTTTTGTGTCAGAGGGTAATGCACTCCTGATTATAAGGTTCCTCAGACTTGGAGGTTGCTTGTAACACAGAAGCGGAGGGTCCGGGGATATGGTTTTCAGACGGTCATCCTTGTGCAGGGTATGATAGAGTTTCTTGGCAGTCTTCCTTAGTACCTCTAGCTGTGGATTGTAGGTCACGACTAGAGGTACACGGTTGTTTCCCTCCTTCTCCTTGTATTGGAGTAGTTGACTTCTGGATATCCTGGTGGCTCTGGTGATTTGGGCATCGAGGTGGGATGGTAGCCCTGATTAAAAACTGTCCTTTTAAGATGGTACAAATGTTCCCTTGGGTTGGAGCAGATCCAGTTGTATCCGATAGCCTGGCTGTAGGTGATGGACTTGTTTATGTGCTTAGGATGGGAACTGTACCATCTGAGGTATGTGGGCCGATCAATCTGTATAGGGATGTCTGTGTTGAGTTGTTTGACATTTTAATGGTGATGTCCAAGAAGGTGACTTCTGTATACGAGTAGCTTAATGTCAGGAATAAGGGAGGAGAAAATAAAATCCCCAAACCAAATCATGGGTTGATAGACTTTGGCGCTCTCTGGTTGACGCTCCGTTCCCTCTTTTTTCCTGTCATTGAAATCTACGTGCGAACGTAAAAGCGCATGAAATCCACAGAAAACCTGCGTAATTGCGGCGCATATATGAATTCGATTTTTTTTCTGTATTCACTTGAGTGCGCAGACATGCAGTGCGCTGATACCCGCGGAGCTTGCTAAATACGCGGGCGTTAGCGCATTTCAGTCTTGCAAACACGTGGCATACTTGTGTAGCTAAAATGCGCGAATGCCCGTATGAACAAGCCTTTCGTTATTAAGGCACGCTTGGATTACTCGGTGTTACACCGGACCCTCTTCGTTACACTCTCACGCATGCTCTTTTTACCACGATTACCGTGGCGTGGTAATCGCAGCATAACACTCCCATTAATTACAATAGAGACTTGCAGATGTGTGCTTGAACAGACTGCTCCACTTTGCCGCGTTTTTGCACTTTTTAATGCACCTCATCACCCGTTACAATGATGGCGTGCTTTAAATCCACAGTTACCTGCATCCGAAAATGGCAGTAAAATCACAGCAAAATGCCGCGATCAAAATTGCAGTGTTTGTCCGGCGCTATGTGTGGGAGTGGCCTTAGGGTCGACATCCAAAATATTAATGTTTCCATTAATATTAAATTTTATGTATCTGAGAGTCATTAAGTGTGAGTTATTTGGGGGTCACATTGGGAAGATCATTAGTAATAAACCTATATAATATATAATAATAAAATCTATTGTACTCTGTTATCAGCCATACAGTGGGCTTCCTAGTCTACAGCTATTCTCTCTGAATCTCTCCTGTGTGACGATTCTTTTTGGCATATAGATACAAGCTCATGTTAGTCTATCGTGATTATTGCAATATAGTCATTTACCCCTAGTAATGCCGGACGTTCGGTGTTCTGTATGAGAATCCAATGTTTTCTTCGCTGTCACCGATCTTTGTTTACATCCCGGTATCCATGGAAACCTAGAGTCACGTGATGCTTCCACCTGTGCTGATAAAGCCCTTTCGTAATGACGTCATCAGGCTGCGCGCCGCTGCCCGCTTCCTGCGCCGGCCTGTCTAGCACGCATATTCTCGCACAGCGGCCGTGGCTCGCTTGCCCAGCCCTCCTAGACGCCGCAGGTAGGTCCGCACCGAGGCTGCGCAGGAGCTGGTGGTAGCTGACTGCTCTAACTGCTAGTCACTGCCTGCAGGTGGAGAAGGACGCACTGTGACCGCCAGGCGGCGCCCATGGCCCTCTGGCAGGATATGTGCCTGGCCCGGGGAGTGGCTGCCCCCCATGCAGACGATAGAAGGATGGCTGCTATTCCTGTTCACATGTTGGCCACAAGGCCCGCGGGGCACATCCAGCCCACCGCCCCGTTCTATTGGTCCAGCCAGTCGTGCAGCAACTTACCAGGCGTTCTGCTTGGCCAGCCTGCAGCTCAGGTCCAGCGGCGGCAGTGCAGGCTGTGACCGCTGATCTCTCCGCCCGTCCTGTACGCAGCGCAGGCGCCGAGGTGCGAAGTCAGCGGTCACACAAACGACTGCCACCTAACCGCTGCAGGCTGCGTGACCGGAATGCCTGTAGGGATAGGGGTCACTTATTACTATTGGGGATGCTTACCAATGGGGCCGCGGTTGGGGGACCCCTGTTACCAATGGGGCCGCTGTCGGGTCGACTCCTGTTACCGTCGGGGGGACTCCTGTCGCTATACAGTCTTACAATTACAATTGGCTCTTTGAAGGCGACCGTAAGACTGATGAGTCTGACCCCCGCTGATCTACAGGGTTATTACAAATGATCTTCTTGATTAGAATCCCCCCATAATTCCGGTTTAATGACACTCAGATACATAAATTGGAAATCAATGGAAACTGAAAACGATTTCTGGAAGACATTTTTAATGTTGGTAACCTCAGCGGTGATCAGCGTGGCCCCCTCTGTCACCGGACACCCGTGGCCCCCTCTGTCACCGGACACCCGTGGGCCCCCTCTGTCACCGGACACCCGTGGGCCCCCTCTGTCACCGGACACCCGTGGGCCCCCTCTGTCACCGGACACCCGTGGGCCCCCTCTGTCACCGGACACCCATGGAGCCTGTAGTCAGGTTCCTGCCGTACACGTTGTAGTGGATTGACTGATGCAATGGCTTCTGGGACGTGTCCTCGCAGATCATGCATGGTCGGTGGTAAGGGGGTCATGTAGACAAATGAAGGAAGGAGTTCACTATCATCATGACCTGCCTGGCCAATCCATCTGTTTGGTAGTCTCCGCTGACTAAATTGTAATAATGGGGGTGGGTCATCCTGTCGGAAGATGAAACCTGGGACTTCCTGTTCTGGCTGTGGCAGAAGCCATATCTGTAGCGTCTGGGTACGAAATCCCCGGGATTGTCTCCTCATGGAGGAAGAAGGGGACGTACGCTCTGCTACAGGTTATAGCGCAGAACACCTTCACAAACATGGGGGATTCACACAGATGCAGCCTTACGAATTGTGCGCCCGCTGGGGGGATCTTCAGCATACTCGGTTAGAAGGTGATGCTGCACACTTATAACAGACGTGAAAATCACGGACACAAAACGCTCCCCTGTCGTCGTTGGCAGCCATTTTGTCTCATTCTCCCAAGCGATGACTGCAGCAGAGTAAAACTTTTTGGGCCTCATTTAGCAAAACTGAGTTACCCGTTCTTGTTGCCCGTAGCAATCGATCACGCTACAGCTTTCATTTTAGCTCAGCAGCTTGAGAAATAAAAGTTGCGCTATGATTGGTTGTTATGAGCGACAAGGGTGTCTTACCGTTGGACAGGGGCGAAAGTTCTGCAGCATTTCCGCATCCACATCGTTGTTGCAGATTTGACTCAAAATCAGCTTGGGGTCTGTAGATGCTCAGGAATAGGACATGCAATGAGTTTTTCCACGTGGAACATTAGTTAGCATGAAAAAATTGGAGGTATATAGGGTATAATGGGCCCACGTGCTGCCCGTGAATGAACCTGGACATCACACGGAGCCAAATACACGAGTGTGGCGGAGGCCCACTGAGAGCAATAACACGCTTCTTCCACTGGCTAACTGGTACCGAAGTTTTTTTTCTTTTTACCAGGCTGGGGGTGCAGACATAACTTTTCCTTGGTGAAGGAAGGTCTAGCCCCCCTAAAGACATGGTTTTTGGCAAGCTTATATTTGTGAGTATTGGGGATCAAGCTGACTGCCTGAACTAATGCATTCCAGAGAACTTGTGCAGCTCAGCAATAGTTGGAGATGAGAGTTGGACCCCATAAATGGTCTATTGTTTGGCCATCAATATGTGATCAGTGGAGAGTCCAACGGTTAAGGCCTCCACCAGGTAGTAGAGCAACACAACATCATCTGTGTCTGTGCAGTCGTATCTGGTACTTCAGCTCTGTGCCATTCAGGTCCCTAGCCCCGTTCTTTCCCCTGATGATGCCTAGATAGGGGGCTAGTGGTTATATTTGAGCTCAGGACTTTACTGCTGCTCTATGTATACATGGGGGGGGGGATTGTGGCCATCGTTGAATCCCTCCATATTCTAGCATGATGGGAGTCCGCTTGGTGGCCTTCCAATTTCTATACCATTATGGCCTGATCTATGATCCATGGATACTTTAGTCTATGGGAGCTGTAATTGTAATATCCTCTTAGGTATTTTATTTCACTTATATCATAAAGGTTATGTTTTACTTTGGTGGGGGTCATAACCAACTGGCTTTTAGTTGCACAGTTGTATGGACAACAGTGTCGTCTTCTAATCGGTGGGGGGCCAAGCCAACTCCGATCACACACTGGTGGTCTATTATCTCCTAGAAAGCCCCAAGGTATGCAAAGGAAAAGTTGAGGAGTTCCCCATAGTATCTAGTCTGCACTTATTCTTCTAAAGTCCGTTAGAAAGTCAAAGCAACGACCCGATGCACCATTGCCCAAAACCATCTCTTACCGATGCGCTCTTCTGACATACTGGGAACATTACAGATAAATGTACAGTAGAAGAATTCCATGTTATTTAGAAGCAATATTAGTAATCCTGAAAGTAACGTTCCATTCTTTTTCTTGTAGGTCCCCTCGAGCTTGTCCTCAACATGGGAATTCAAGGATTTATGAGCTTTGTGTCTTCTCATAGTAACTTCTTCAATGAAATAAAACTAAAAAACACAAAATTAATCATAGACGGTAGCAATCTGTACCACACATTACATTTTGATTCAGGCTTGGATCTTGTTCATGGCGGGGACTATGACAAATTCACTGATGTCCTTAATAAATTCTTTGAAAGTTTGGCTATGTGCAACATACAAGCCTACGTTGTGTTTGATGGCGGCTTTGACATATCGAATAAGAAACTGGAAACCCAGAAGCGGCGTTTCAAGGATAAGATCAGGATGGCGCAGAACCTTTCAAAGGGCAGAGGTGGTAGTGTGCTTCCTTTGCTTAGTAGAGAGGTGTGCATTCAGGTCTTGAGGAACCTGCAAGTGCCCTTCGTCCAGTGTTTCGCCGAAGCCGATAGAGAAATAGTTGTGTTGGCCAATCTATGGAACTGCCCCATACTTTCCTTTGACAGTGACTTCTGCATCTTTGATTTAAAGGTTGGATATTGTCCCCAGAACTCCTTTCATTGGAAAAACATTGTCACCATGAAGGAAACTCATGAGTGCTACATGCCAGCCCGATGCTTCTCGGCTCAAAAATTGTGCCATTTTTACAACAACATGAATATGGCCTTGTTGCCTCTTTTTGCTGTTCTCACAGGGAATGACTATATCAACCTGTTGGCTTTAGAAACCTTCTTCAGTAAGGTCAACCTACCGATAGGAAATACCAGCCATAGCGGACGAAAGCACACTCAAATACATGGCCTACTGAACTGGTTGTCTAGATTTTCAGATGTGGAAGAAGCTATGGAAAATGTGCTGAACTATCTTAGGGCAAAGGATCGTGACTCGGTCAGGCAGCTTCTGTATTCTGCCATGGAAGAATATAGCCTCGATGAGACTGTAAACCTTGAGCAATATTTTCTAAGAGGTTCATATATTTCTCCGACTGCAGTGAAACTCAACTTGCCTGAATGGGTGAAGTTCGTTCTAGCAAGAGGTGAACTCTCTCCATTGCTAAGTGATGCTTTGGTGTTAAGAAGAGTGTTTCTTCATCCTCAGGTTGAGGACTTTAGAAAGCCATCTGCTCACTTCGTTACAAAGCCTCTTCGCAGATTCATCTATGCTATACTACATGCGTCCCGTAAGTCACAAAAGGAAGCTCGAAGAAGTAAGAATTTCTTGGTTGTCGAGTTTCACAGATTTGAGGGTAACTTAAGAAGATCCGTAGTCGAAATAAGTTATGCCAGTGACGATATCAGCAAAGACCTCTCACTTTCTAAACTTCCACAGGTAAGACAGTAAGTATCGATTTTGCTTAACCCTTTAAAGTGAACCTGTCACCTCCTATAAGCACCATAAACTAAGTTATGGTGCTCATTTGGACAGGTCCCACTGAGTCTGGGGGTGTAACTTTATACTTTCCAGGCTCCCCTTTCCTACGCTGTCACCTCAGGAAGTTGGTGTTCCATCAATCAGCATGACTTTTCATTTAGTCTTAGTTTATGGTCCTTATAGGAGGAGGTGACAGGCTCCCTTTAAAGATACAGCCATTTTTGGCCTTCTTGACCAGACCCCATTTTTCAAATTTGACAAATAACTTTGTAATGGTGAGTCTGAGGTTGTTGTGTTTTTTTTTGTGTTTTTTTTAAGCACTGTTTTGCCATAGGCTGAATCTAGTGCAGTATTGATGTTCAGCCCATTATGCTTTATGAGGGTAAGTGGGGAGCAGTTGGAGGTCACCAACACGTCTTGATAAGACTATGGCCCCCAGGAATGCAGTTTTCTATGAGAGGTATTTTTGAAGTCTACCTCTTCTACTTTTTTACCCTCCTGGGACCACACCTAGGTCCCAGGAGGGTAAAGGCGCCTGTGCTTTAGGACATGGGCTCTTCAGACACTTATTAAATCTCTTGGCTAGAGAATTGCTGGAAACTTTTCCATGGAAATCTTGATGAAATTGCTGAAAAGTGGACTTTAAGAATGTTGAGCTTTTTAGGCCTTTTGTTGAATCCTTCTCGCAGGAACTGAAGAACATCAGATACATCGGGGAGGAGATATTTTTCAACTGGTATAACGTAAAATCTGCTATTTGAATTCTTTTGTATACCTTAACCCCTTAGTGACGGCCCCATTGCCTTTTTACGTCCTCACTAAGTGGGCTTTAATCCTAGAGGACATAAAAACATACATCCTCTTTGGATTAAAGCCCTCTTAGCTGAGGACGTGACAGCTCCATGCTGTCGGTGCCTGCAGGTAGCCAACAGCATGGAGCTGTCATCCTGGGCTGCGGGCACCCCCCCCTCCCTCCCCCGGCAATGCGATCGGCGCTATCCAGTGGATAGCGCCGATCGCAATGAAGTGGAAAAAAGTGAGATTCAGCTACCTTGAGGGGCAGCTGAAATTACTTATCCGCCTTCTCCCAAGTGTCCCGCGGTGAAGGGGGTCCTCCGGGACCCGTCGCCGCTGTTGTGCGCATGCGCACCAGACGAATGACGTCACGTGCAGAAGGTCGGGAGCCCCGGTAAGTTTAAAATCTCCTGGCTACCGGCTCCTGAAGGTAGCTGGGAACCAGTAGATGTCCCTGTGATCACCACTATCCAATGGATAGCGGAGATCACAAAAAAGTTAACTTCACCTCCCCTCATGGATCGGATCCATGAGGCGAGGTGAAAATACGCACCCCTGGTCTTCCGGGACCTGAAGTCCCCTTCTGGGCATGTGCGCCCGATGTCAATCATCGGGCGCGTGCACAGAGGGGCTCAGGCCCCGGGAAATTTAAAATCCCTCTGCTTCTGGCTACTATGTGTAGCTAGGGGCAGAGGGATGTCACCGGGAACATGATCAGTGTTATCCAATGGATAACAGTGATCATTTAAAGTAAAAAAAAAAAAAAACTGTAAAAAGTAATAAGTTTAAAAAGCTGACGTTTTATCTCCCCTCATGAATCATATAAGTGAGGGAGGATGAAATTGCGTACCTAAGGCCCCCGGATTTATCCGCGGACCTTACCCCAACTTCTGCGCACGTGCCCGTCGCCAAAGCGGCAGACGCATGCGCAAAAGCCGTGGATTGCCAGGATAATTTAAAATCTCCCTGCTTTTGGCTACAAAACTTAGCCGAGAGCCTGGAGATGTCACGGGGGGCCGCGGTGAGTGGTTCCTGATCACGTGTTCGCCGTTATCCAATGGATAATGACGATCACGTAAAAGTTTTTAAAAAGTTGGTTTCATCTCACCGATGCGATCGGTGAGAGGGAATGAAACTTTTTACCGGAGGCCTCCGTATTTGATCCCCGACGGGTTCCTCCTTCGTGGACCTTCACAACATTCTGCGCATGTGACCACCAGCAAAATGCTGGACACATGCGCAGGAGGCAGGGAGCCTAGGAAACCTAAAGTCTCCTTGCTCCCGGCGACCAACCGTCGCCGAGAGCCTGGAGCAGTGAGCGGTCCCCGGCCACATGATAAAAAGATAGCGATCTACCTTTAGCGATTACCGCATGCGTCTGATCCGTGGTAATATGCAGATCAATCGCATTGGATTAGACAATTCCGCTCACATTAGTGGGTTGAAATTACGTAATCCACTCGCAGAAAAGAGAACGCAGCATATTCTATTTTAGCGCGGATATCTGCAACATAGAGCCCATTGTGCTCTATGGTCGCGAATATATCCGCAGCCCATACGCAACTACCTTGTGTACGGGCTGCGGATACCCGTGTCATCGCTAAGCGACAGTGCGGGAAATAAAACAAAAAAAAGGTGGACTGCGCATGACTGCCTGCATGAGTAGGCAGTTATGCGCAGTACATTACATGGCCGTACGCAGGGTCGCAGCCGGCTCACAGCTGGGATCCACTGCGGGCCTACGCAAGCAAATTCCACACACGGCCACGTGAGCACGGCGTTATTCAGAAAGCTACTTGTAGTCCGTAATTTACAAGAAGCCCCGGGAACGCTTGCCTTCATGCAGTTCCAGGAGCAGCTTGTTGAGCGCCTTCTGTGTTGAGCGCCTTCTCCGCTAAGCTTGCGGAGGTGCGGCGGTCTCACACAGAAGGTGCCACTTTTTAGGCTGGGTTCACGCTGGGCAGATTCCGGGCGATAATCTCGTGGTTTGGCTGCAGCGAAGAGCCGCAAGATTTCTGCCGGGAATCCGCTGCTTCAAAACCTGCGGCACTTAGCCGCGGCTTTGAAGCGGCCTGGCTGTTTACTTCTCCTCTGCGGCCAACGCTTCCATAGAGAAGAGCGCGGCCGCAGTGGAAGAAAAAAAAAAATGAACATGCTGCGGCGGCGAATCCGCAGTCCGGCTTAGGCACGGCGGGTTTGCCGTCCCGTGTGGACGAGATTTCTGAGAAATCTCGTCCACACGGCTGGCTAAACCCAGGATTAGCGGCCGCAGGCGGATTTGCCACAGCGAAATCCTCGTCCTTGGCACTGAGGTCAGAAGTGCCAGTCAGAAGTACCCCACAAAAAGCACGAGAGGAGGGGGAATACCCGGTTTTATTGCCTGATGTACCTATCCCAACCAGGCCCCCTTAATAACCCCTGTCTTTAAAAAAAACAACAACACACAGTTCATATGATTACTTTTATCTAAGATTTGGGGAAGGCCGAAAAGTGTGTGTGTGAGATTGTGGGAGTTTTTAGTTTTTTGTTTTGTTTTTTTTCCCCTCACATGTGAGCAATGGGGCCTGGACTTTATTCAGTTGTGCCCTGCAATCCAACGGGTGTTCCCTGCATTATGGGCCTTGCCATGGGTCCTGTAAGTGGATTATGGGTATGTTTCTAAACACGGGACAAACGGGGGTATCCATTTTGGGGTGACCGTCTTCATTCCTATGTACACTGTACAAAAAAGACTTTTTAAATTGTCAGAATTGCCAAAAAAACGAAAATCGTAATTTTTTTCTTCTGCTTTGCTTAGATTCATTCAAATACTGTGGGGTCAAAATACGCAGTACACCCCTAGTTGAATTCGTTAAGGGGTCTACCTTTCAAAGGGGGGTCATTTGAGGGGGTTCTTTATCATTTTGGCCGCTCAATGGCTCTATAAGTGGGCAATGGGGCCTGGAATTAATTCAGTTGTACCCTGAAATCCGACGGGTGCCCCTTCCATAATAGGCCTAGCCATGTGTCCTGTAAGTAGATTAGGGCCACAAGGTTTATGTTTCTGAATACGGGACAAACGGGTATCCATTTTGGGGTGAAAGTCTTCATTCTTATGTGTGCTGTACAAAAAAAAACAGTTTTTAAATTGACACAATTGCCAAAAAAATGTAAATCGTAATTTTTTTCCTACTGCTTTGCTTAGATTTATTCAAAAATTGTAGAGTGAAAATTCTCAGTAGACCCCTAGATGAATTCGTTAAGGGGTCTAGTTTTTAAAATGGGATCATTTGTGGGGGTTCTCTACGGTTTTCGCCGCTCAAGGGCTCTACAAGTGGTCAATGGGGCCTCAATCACCTTCATGCTAAATTTCTGTTCTGAAAGCCACCGATTATTCCTTTCATTTTGGTCCCCGTTGTGCATCCAGACATAAGATTAGGGCCACAATGGGTATGTCTCTGAACACGGGAGAAACAGAGGGATCCATTTTGGGGTGCAAGTCTTCATTTATGTGTGTGCTGTACAAAAAAAACCTGTTTTAAAATGACAGAATTGCCAAAAAAAACGAAACTCATAATTTTTTCCTTCTGCTTTGCTTGAATTCATTCAAAAACTGTGGGGTCAAAATAGGCAGTACACCACTAGATAAATTCGATAAGGGGTCTAGTTTTCAAAATGGGGTCATTTGTGCTTTTTTGGGGGGGGGGGGGGGGGGGGGGTTTGGCCACTCAAGGGCTGTACTAGTGTGCTATTGGGCCTAAAAGGCCTTCAAGCAAAATTTCTGTTCTGAAAGACACTGACTACTCCTTTCATTTTGGGCCCCATTGTGCATCCAGACATAAGATTAGGGCCACAATGGGTATATTTACGAATACAGGACAAACGGGTATCAATTTTTGGGGTGTCAATACTCATTTTCATGGGCACTATAGAAAAAAAGTCTTTAAAATGACATTTGTAAAAAATATGAAATTTTATTTTTTTCTCCTCTAAATTGCATTAATTCCTGAAAAAAAGAAAACACTATGGGGTCAAAATACTCATGACACCCCTCAGTGAATACATTTAGGCCTCATGTCTACGGGCAAAAGAAGAATTAAAATCCGCAGCGGATTTTAACTCTTCTCCCGCCCGCGGATCCGCACCCCATAGGGATGCATTGACCACCCGCGGGTAGATAAATACCCGCGGATGGTTAATAAAAGGGATTTAAAAAAAAAATGGAGCATGAAAAAATCTGGACCATGCTCCATTTTCGTGCGGGTCTCCCGCGGGTTTCTATTGAAGCCTATGGAAGCCGTCCGCATCCGCGGGAGACCAAAATCGGAGTTTACTCACCTGTTCCGGATCTTCCCTTCTTCGCGGCTTCATCTTCTCTCCGTCGCGGCCGGATCTTTTTTTTTTCGGGCCGGCGCATGCGCGGGGCACGTAACCGACATGCCCTGCGCATCCGCCGAAGAAAGAAGATCCGGCCGCGACGGAGAGAAGATGAAGCCACTGCGAAGGGAATATCCGGAGCGGGCGAGAGGTAAGTTTATTCTTATTTTAAGCGCTCATGTCCGCGGGGCAGGAGGGACCCGCTGCGGATTCTCCATGGAGAATCCGTAGCGGGCCTGATTTTCCCCGTGGACATGAGGCCTAAGGGGTGTAGTTTTTAAAATGGGGTCACTTGTACGGGTATCTATCATTCTGACACCTATGAGCCCTTGTAATCTTGGCTTGGTGCAGGAAACAGTGTTTCTCAAAATGCTGAAAAGTAATGTTAAATTTGTACGTCTCCTAAATGGTTAAAAAAAAACTAAAGTTTTTCACCGTGCATCCAGAATAAAGTTAACAGATGGAAATATATATCTTAGCAAAAATTTGTACAGTATGTTTGCACATATTTGAGATATTACAGTTGAAAACGTGAAAAAAATGACAATTTTTTTCAAAATTTTCTCAATATTGTCACTTTTAATAAATATACACAGGTTCTATTGGTCTATTTTTACCACCTAAATGAAGTACAATATGTGGCGAAAAAGCAAGGTCAGAATCACTGGGATATGCAAAACCTTTACGGAGTTATAAGTAAAGTGACACATGTCAGATTTCCAAAATTTGGCTTCGTCACTAAGGGGTTAATAGTGAAAGGATGTCTAGCAGCAAGAAGCATGGATACTATGTGCCCACGAAAACTTGACTTTTCTAGATCCTTCTCCGTTTCCAGGTTGTTACAACGAAGTTGATCTGGATTGGAATGTAGAAACCCTTGTGGAATTAGAATGTTGGCTTGACATGGAAGCTCCAGATAGACTCTTCGAAAGGGAACTAGCAATAGAGGAAACCAGGCCATTTTGGTTGTGAGCCTCGGAAAGGTTTTTGTTGTTGAGGGACCATTCCCATAGTTCTCACATCCATTCACAGCATTATTTTGGGTACATTTCTTTTCCAGCGGATTGCTCCTAGTTCCTCCTTGTTTATATAGAATGATGCAGCTAAGTTGTTTGTCTGAACTAGCACTTCCCGATTTAGGAGAAGACCTTGAAGATGGAATAGAGCCATCTTGATTGCTCTGATGAGTTAATTGAGGTTGAAGGTCAAGTTCAGATCTTGGTTATTCCATATGTGCTGTACTTGCTTGTAGTTGACATGGCCAACCCTATGACAATTTGACACATCTGAAGTAATGAGGATTATCTGTGTTGATGACGTATTTGATCTGACCACGTTCGATTTGAGTCCTCAGCACCTCCCTGGAAGGGAGTGGATTGTGAGTTGGATTTAGGTTTGAAATGCCTTTTTTAGGGGGCAATTAAATTCTGAAGTTGTTTTGAGGGCCTAGATATAAAAAAAAAAAACCCACATAAATTAACCCTTTGCAATCCAATTTTAGATTTAGGGTTTCCTAGGGGGTTTTCTCTTTCTGCCATTATACAATGGCGCCATCTGCTGGCTAAAGCTAGTACTGCGGTATGGGACATGCTGGAGAGGCCCCCGGCAACAGAGCGGCCAGTAATATACAGTAAGAATATCCTGCCAGAAGTGTGCCGACATCAGAGCTGTACAGGCTTCAATCAGAATGTCTTCAGCCATCAGACAGTGAATTGGAAAGGGTTAACCCATATTGAAAACTTCATCCCTCAAAATATATATTTGTTTAAATGAAATACCCCTTTAAGGACACATTTGTAAGCCAAAACCAAGAATAACTACACAGAAAAACGAGAAGGACTCCTTCACTCAAAATTTACATGTGCAATACCCAGCGAATAGAACTCATTGGTTTCAATGGTTTCATTAACATTTCCGTATTTTGCACGCATTTCGGACCTGCATGCTCAACTTTTCAGCGCATTTAAGTACCAAAGATCCCCATAGAAGTCAAAGGGGGGCGGGGGGGCGCAAATACACAAGATGATGTACGATACACTAGGTAATGCTACTGGAAAACTGCATCTGGAACTCATTAGCCATTTCAAGCAGTGAGTCTTGTTTGCCACGCACATGAACATGCCCTGCGGGTGGAAAAAGTACAGTAAAATACGCCAATATGTACGCAAAAAAGCATAGCTCATTCCGCAAAAACAGCGCTGAGGCGCACGCAAATTTGCATACGCTCTAGTCAAGGGGCCCTACTGGAAAGACTTGCACCTCCCCCATGGGTTCGTTCCATTCCGGGTTTTGGATGACAAATTCCGAAGCGGAATACTTACCTCAATACTTTGCTGTGTGAAAGCGTCCGAAGAAGGGTTAGAAGTGTCGTACCTTGACAGATGATGTCATATAACAGCTAAGCAGCGATAATGTTCACATGTCTTGAAATGACTTCACCGCTATCGCCTTCTCTTTTAGCTTCCATCAGAAATATCTCTAAAGGTGCTGCTAGGGGGCCTTGATGTGAAGATAGGTGACCTGGAGTTCGCGCCGCCTTCCCATAGACTTCTACTGGCCGTAGTTTGTTACTGGATCACGCATGCACAACCCAAAGTAAAACTGCATCACGTAAAAGCCCTCCTCATGGGAATCGTCTGCGGAGAAGCGCGCAGCGTTCATAATAAACCAGGTAAGTCTACAAGTAGGAAGATGTTCTCCGTGTTAATGAATGTCACCTTCATTTCAAGTCCAAGCATATTCACCCATTCTAAGCCCAGCACCGATCAACTCAGATCTCCCAATCAGAAGTGAGTGTCTAGGTCTTAGGGCCCCTTCACATGGGCTGAGGCGTGTGCAAATGTGCATGTGCATGTGCTTGTGTGAAGGTGCCCTTAACCCCTTCCCACTCCAGGGCGTAAGTTAACTTACATCCTGGGGATAGCGCGGGATCACATATGATCCCACGCTATCCCGCAGCGGGAGCCGGCTGTCAGTCACAGGTGGCGTCCCGCTGCAACAGTGGGGGGGCATCGCCCCCCGCTGTTTTCCCCTTCCCCTACTTAGATCGCGGCAGGGAAAAAGTTTACAGAGGGAGCGCGCTCCCTCTGTGTCTTTGGCCGGCTCTCGCGATGTTATCACTGGCGTCCTGTATTGCCAATGCCATGCCTTATCACAGCGATGGGCAGTACTGTAGTGAAAGTCCCCCAGGGGGACACAAGTTGTATTAAAAAAAAGATTAAAAAAATGAATTAAAAAAAAAAATGTAAATAACTCCTTTTTTATGCTTTTTTTTCCTCATATTAGCATAAAAAAGGTTAAAAAAATTAAAACCCCACATATTTGGTATTGTCGCGTCCGTAGCGACACGTACAATAAACTGCACATGCTTTTGAGTGTGCACGGAAAATAGCGTTAAAAAAATGCTTAAACTGAGGCAAAATGCAAATTTTTAGCATTTTGCCTCCCTAAAAACGCAATAAAAGTGATCAAAAAAGCCGTATGTACCCTAAAATGGTACCAATAAAAACTACAGCTCGTCTCGCAAAAAATAAGCCCTCACAAAGCTCCATACATGAAAAAATAAAGTTACAGGACTTTGAATGCAGCGATTTAGAAAAAAAAAAGATTTCCAAAAAAAGGGTTTTTATTGCAGAAAAGTGGAAAAAAAATTAAAAGAATTTTGGTATCATTGTAACTGTACCGGCCCGCAGAAAAAATGGATTGTCTTATTTATGCTGCATGATTAACGCTGTAAAAAATAAAAACCTATGGCAGAATTGATGCGTTTTCTCTCCCTGCTATCATAAAAAAAAAACAAAAAAAGTTTTACAATATAGTCTATGTACCCAAAAATGGCACTGATAAAAACGACAGTTCGGCACGCAAAAAACAAGCTCTTATACGGCCGCGTCGACGGAAAAATAAAAAAAGTATGACTTTTGATAAATGGAGAAGAAAATCCGCCAAAAATCCTTGCGTCCTTAAGCCCAAAATAGGCCATGTCATTAAGGGGTTAAAGACATAAAAGTTCATGCATAAAACCTAGAGCAGCGCCAGAGAAGCGAACATAAGGTCAGAGCAACTGAGCAGTAGCAGACCTCAAGAACACAATAGCACTGCTTTCATGTTAAAGGGGTTGGCTGCGATTGGTAAAACACATGCTGCTTTTCAAAAACATCGCCATACCTGTCCGCAGAATGTGTGTGGTATTACAAGTCAGCATAATTCACTTGAAAGTAGCTGAGCTGCCATACCAGACACGAGACTCAGACGAGTGAAGCTGCTTTTGATAACAAACTGCCATGTTTTCTAATTCTGGGCAGTTTATGGTATTGTCAGCATCACAGTAGCAGCAATGTCATCATAACATAACTTCAAACTGCCATTTTCCCATATGGAGGAGCGGTATCCGAATCGGTCATGGCATTCACCAGTTATGATTGCCCTCATCACACAACGGTACCGGGGAGAAGAGCACCAGATTCCAGACACCTCATACTTCACTTGCCAAGTATATGCTTGTACTAGGCTCTACTTTTTTTGGTAGAGAAATTTGGCAGTAAGTCTTAAAGGGGTTTTGTCATTTAAAAAAATAAATGAATACTCCCCTATTCCTCCCCAGGCCGCCTTCTTACCGCACCTTCTCCTCGCTGATCTTCTCCAGTCTCCTGGGTCATCTCACCGCAAGCCGGCCGGATCCTCCTCTTCTCGTTATGATGCGTCCATTCTCTGCATTCTTCTTCCATAAGGTCAGTGTAGGTGACATCACTAGTGACATAACATTCACTGCCTAGGAAGGAATGCCGATCTATTGCTGAGACTGCACATGTGCGATGTTTTGCTGTGAGAGTTCATATACTATTGCAGAGAGAGAGCCCACGTGTGCAGTCTCGGCAATAGTTCGACAGTCCCTGCTAGGCTATGAACGCTGCATCACTAGTGACTGGGTACATTGCCCAGCAGGAAGGAGGATGCCAGCAATGGACGCGTCGTCACTGGAAGACAAAGAATCGGCCGGCTGGAGGTGAGGTGACTGGAGGAGACAGGAAAAGATCAGCAGGGAGAAGATCCAGTAAGAAGGCTGCCAGAGAGGAATAGGGAAGTATAGCATTTTTGTTTTCTAATGACAGAACCCCTTTAACCCCTTAACACCACTGGGCGTAAGTGTACATTCTGGCAACGGGGTACTTAATGTGAATTCACTAATGGGGTCCGTGAAAATGGGTTTTCTAAACCGGACAGCCCCTTTATATGGTCATTTGTAAATTCACAGTGGATATTGATTTTCGGACAATTTGTGTTTTCTCAGATGAACATGAAGAGGCGCTCACATCGGTTTGTGAGCAGATCCGGAGGATGCAAGTGCTCGGCGCTCAACCCAAGAGACTGAATATGGAAGACGCCCATATCTTCTGCCAGTGGCAGTGCTGTCTACAGATGGGCCTGCACTTCAATCAGCTTCTCTGCACTCCACTGCCGGAGCCCGATATTACCAGGTCAGGACTTGACAGTATTCACACCGCCCAGATTGTAAAGCACAAAAGGTGCGTTTAGGCAGAATATTGGTCCAAAAACAGTTAAAGTGAACAAAAGTGAGTGACAGTCGCTCAGTTTACATGCGAGCCAACGACGAACAATAGTCTTTGCTGCTTCTTTGTCATTGAGTTTCAGCCGGCATAAAAATCATCGGCGGCTCGTTGGCTTCTCGTTGCGTTTAAACACTGATCATCCAGTGTTTCACAGGACGTTCCTGATTGCCAACGATGGTCTGCCTGCCTAAACAGGCTGGACGAGGGCGTTCACTTGGGCAAACAAGAACCGGGAGTTTCTTGTTGGGCATAAAGGGAGCAGTAGACTGTGGGAAGAGTTGGGTTTAGTGATGAGAAAGCTTATTAACTGAGATCTCATGTATGTATAATCCTCTAGGAGCTGATTTACTATTACGGTTTGGGAGTTGGTTCAAAATTAGACTGGACAGTCCTAATGCACTAGATTTATCACAGTGAGGGCTTAATTAGTGTTTTCTTGTCCATTTACGCGCCTGGGTAAGCGAAAAAATACACCGCAGCCTGGAAATCCCTCGCTCGGCATAAATCCTCGGAATGACTTTGAACGCCTACAAAGAGGCACCTCTAAGCTTTTCCCTGCGTTGGACGCTGCTAAACTTCCTAGCCCTCCCTTTTTCTTCCCCAGCTCCCATAGGAGTCCATGGGAGCCTGCCAGCATATATTGGTCAAAAGATAGATCCAGAACTATCTTTTTCAGCCGCGTGTAAAAGCACCCGCCAATTTCTGTTGCGTATGTTTTATTTTTTTTACGGCGCAACGTTTTTATGCGCCACAAATTCGCCCATGTGAATGAATGCATTGGAATGAAATGCCTCAGGTGGTAAACACTTGTGTGAATAAAGCCTGAGACTACTGGATGATAAATCTGGGGCCTCTCTAGATACCAGGGATTAGTTCACTATCTAATGACAGTTTGCATTAAAACTTTGGCACATGTTGACAAGAAGCTGCATTCAGGCCACTTTTTCATAGTTGGTGGATAAGTGTGTAAAACATCATAAACGGGGTGTAAGCGTTTGTTCCCGCAGGGCGGGATTACTACAGGGGGAAATTCCACAGCATTTCTTTATCCAAAACCATCAGAATCCGCACCATTGGTGGAGAATTTGACTAGAAATCAGCTGCTCTCCCCTCGCCACCCGCTGCTTTGCCGTATCCGCACAGCCTTTTACCAGGTACCCGGCCGCTTCTAGTGAGCGCAGCCCTGCTGGTCGCTTCTGCATCACCTAACCAGCGGTGGTGCGCTCACTAGAGGCGGCCGGGTGAAAGGCTGTGCTGTTGCTGCAAAAAATCTTGGGGTGAGGGGAGGGCTGTATTTTGACTGTTTTGCATGCGTAAATTCCGCACTGTGCGAAAGGCAGTTGGCTGGCTCATGTGCAAGAGTACATCTGCCCGACTCGGGAGTCTTAAGATGCTGCAGGTGAGATTTGGTATAATCGCTGCCCACATTGAAGGTGGTGAATGAAGAACCTTAAACACTTGTCTAAGTAAAATAGCGACCTTACACGGTGCCCTTGTGCCACGTGACTAAGAACCACAAGTGCGTTTCTAGCGAGGTGCCGCAGTTTCAGCGCTGGATGCAGCAATTCTCCATGAAACAGGATTGGCCATGCGGTTCTCGGCTGTATGCCAAAACCTCAGTGTATGAATACATTCTTAAAGGGAACCACTTTACCTAATGCTGCCCATATTGAGGGCCGCCCCAAGTAGGGAGAGATGGACTTGTTCTCTGTAGTTTGTCACTTATGGGCGACAGGTTGAATATGTAGAAATCATAATGTCATTAGATGCTGCCGTCGGCGCGAACCGTATAAATGATGCCAGCTTCGCTTTGAATCAGAAGTAATCCCAAGGGTATTCTAATTAGGCTGCTGTGGCTAGTAAAAGCATAGCATGGGGCATATTACTAACGCCCGCTGCGGCAGATTCCTGGCGTAAGGGTCAGTTTACACCTAGCGACTTATCATTTGCTCCGGCAGCCCATTTATACAGGCAGATACATTGAGGAATCATTCACATTCACTGTATAAGTGGATGAGAAGGACTGAACGATCAGTATTTAAACCAACATCACCCCACTGTGCCAGTTAGGAACATGGCATCACCAAAAATGTGAGTTCTCTTCCACGTGCCCACACACAGTAGGTCCGCACTGGCATCCGTAAACACATACGTCTTTAACCCACTGTAGGCTCTGGGTTTCCTAAATGCTACGTTCTCTCTTTTGTAGTAGTCAAACAATAGATGGGTTTCTGTGCCCTTTTTGTGGGATGGAAAAGCATAGCCTATTATATTTACTTTTATGTAGCAGAACCGTGTATGACCATGCATTTCACATCGCAGTCCATGGAAGACTGATGGCTGTGCATTTCTGTATGCTTAAGGCGTCATGCACATGGCAGAGGCGGATTTCCGCTGCAGAACACCTGTGATTCATTGCGGAAAGTAAAATGCTTGCAGGCGATCTTGGATTTAATCTTTTTTCAGTGCGGATCGTCTGCGCAGAAAAAAAAAATTGCAAGCCCAATGCGCCTTCCGCCACCTTCCTGTCTGGTCTCCAAGCAACCTGAGAAGTATCCGCCTACAAATCTGTGATGTAATTGTTTTATCGAAGGCTTCTATAGAGATCAATGCAGCCTGTCTGCACTAAAATGGAGCATGCTGCGATTTATGTGGATGGGAGCCAACTGAAGGATTTCTGCCACCCCCATCCCTTGATGTGCAGCCTTCTCGCCTTTCTCCATCTTGAATACATGCATGCTCAGCCACTGTACGGGGGTATCTAATATGTATTGGCAGCCTTAGAAACATGTGATGTACCTGGTGACGTACCACAGGCCGAAAGACGAGGGATTATGTGTCAGTCTTAAGGGCCATTTACACGCAACACTTATCACTCAAAAGCCATAATTTGTGCAATAATCGTTCTGTGTAAATGCTCCCCTCTTTCACTCTTTGGCTAAACAATGATTTTTAGGTGAGCATAAAATCCATCGTCAGCCGGATAGAAGATAAAACAGACTGCACGCTATGTTTGCTGTCTATCCTGCAGTATTCTTCTTCTCGGGAGCGCTGATTACATTGTATTCAGCAGAAAGCCTGTGGCAGAACAAAGCTAAATGCAGAGAACAGACCACCTGCAGTTTTCTGCATACAGCTCCCAGAGGCTCATTTACATGCAAATGAAGGTGATCAGCTGCTCATGGACATTAGTGTCCATCAGCAAATTATACAAAACAAATCTTTTTAATGATTATCTTAACGTGTAAATGGGCCTTAAAACTCTGCTCTAGATGGAATATCCAAGATTGACATTTGTGATGTTCTCCTCTACAGACATTACAGCGGTTCTTTGGTGCATCATCTGACGCAGCAGCTCAAGATGTCATCCTCCTTAGAAGGCTTGTTTAAAGCGTGTCCGTCCCTGGAGAAGCTCTATCAGGACTGCATTCAAGCTGTAATGTCTACTATCCCGCAGGACCACTTCCGGAGCAGGACTAAGCAGGCAGCAGGCAGGTCTAAGAGAAAAGGAAAAGTGGGCAAAAAAGGGTTAAACCTCAAAGTGGTCACCAGCCCCAAAAACCAGCCCCAGTGTGATCCCAGCAATAGATTTGCTTGCCTGTTAATGGAAGACTGATGAAGAGCATCTGCAGAAGCACAGAAAGACTTGTGGACCGATTGTAGACAAGAACATTTATCTTATGACCCAGACGATCTTTTTCTAAAGAGTTTTATCAGATGTCCGGATCCTAGCAGCCCTACATTATGTACGATGTGCAAGGCTCAGGACACACTTATAACCTACCAGTCAGTTTCTATATGGGATCGCATCGTGTGAGTAGGGCCTGGGGTGATGGGATGTTCCCATCCCCATGTGGTCTGCCTGAAATGTGGGACACTTCTAGAAGTTAGAACCTCCTGCCCACAAAGAATAGGTCCTTGAAACCATTCAATCATATCTGGTCCTTGGGCGACCTTTTTTTATTGCAGACTCAGCGGATGGGGTAGAGGGGTAGCAGTTCACTCTGTAGGGGTTGAATGGGGCAGCAACTATCTTTGGCCATCTTGAAGTCATTTTCACCAGACCAACATCCTTATTTTATCACTAGTCATCAGCTTCCATCGCTGCCAAAAAGCCTTTTCTTAAATGATTTTATATTTTCATGTATTGGCACTGCTTTCTCAGCTGACTCCAGTCTGGCTGATCACATGGGAACCGTGAACTTCCTAGTCACTAATACATTTACTTCTGTGTAGGGCTATACAACCCATTCACTATGTGCAACACAAAAAATGGACTGGGATATACAGAAAGAAAAAATGGGATGCTTCACGATCTGGTTGTACGGCCCATTTCAACCCACTGCAAGCTTTGGTGTCTGTAAGAGTTTTTGGCACCCAGTAGGTATTTGATGCTCTATAAAAGTGCCTGTGTCATGATTGAAAGTTATCCCCCTGATCTGCAGAATAGGGAACAGCTTTCAGGTAGATGTGGGCCTGAGCGCTGGGACCTCTATTGATCGTGAGAACAGGGCTCTAGCATGCCCTAATGGAGGGCAGTGAATGGCAGCCGCTCACACACACCACCTCTCCATTCGTTTCATTGGCACTGCCAGAGATAAGAGTTCATGTACTCAACCATCGCTGGCACTTCCATAAAAATGGAAGATGTAGCAGCACATACAGGCCAGGGTCCTGTCCTTGGAATCGGTGGGCTTACTCGCGAGCGCGCATTTGCACACAGAATAGAACCCATTGTTTGTATAAGAAAAATTTAAAAAAAAACAACAAAAAAAACTTAACAAGCCCCACAACATTGCACAGTTTCACAGGAAAATTGATAACACTGGGGATTAATTGGGCTTCACAGCCTTTTAAACCATGGCGGGGTTAGGTACCACACCAATGTGAATGGTCCACGGCAGTGCAGATACACATGCAATATAGCGTAACGTTGCGCTGTGAAGGTGGCGATACTGCAAGCCTTCGTGCTTCTGCTTGTCGTTTTTTAATTCTTTATTTATCATTTTCGTTTTCACTTACAGGATCACGGAGAAAACCTTTTCTCTAAACCTTTTACAACTTTTAGCCAAAACATAACCCAGCCCTCCTATACATATTCCTATCGTGGCTGCTATGTATTACCTGGTATTTCAGTATGTTCCTTCTACTCTCTTTTGACAAAATAAAAATTTAAATCGCTTCATCTGTCTTATTCTAGTTTGCATAAACGACAAGAGCAGAAATAAACATTTTCTTCCAGTGGGTGCCAGGGCCGCTACTGCTCTCCTCCACACGTGTGTACGTGTACAGGAAAGAAAAACCAGAGAAAGATAGGGATAAAGATCGTTAGGAAGTCTCATGTCTCCATTCCTCTTCCCCGGTGAGACCATAACTGGCGATAGGGCGGACTCCAGGAAAACCCTTGCACGTGTATAATGACTCCGGGGGAGCAATCCCTAGAGCATCACTTGCCGTTCCATATCTCGGATAACACAGCTTCTCACATACATTTGCCGAAAGCCAGGGCATATATAGGAGACTTACTAACAATCCACAAAAAGAGTAACGAATAGAGGTGGGGGGAGGGGGGTGACACAGGGTGTTTGATATCTTAAAGGGGTTGTCCCGCGGCAGCAAGTGGGTCTATACACTTCTGTATGGCCATATTAATGCACTTTGTAATGTACATTGTGCATTAATTATGAGCCATACAGAAGTTATAAAAAGTTTTTCACTTACCTGCTCCGTTGCTGGCGTCCTCGTCTCCATGGTTGCCGTCTAATTTTCGCCGTCTAATGGCCAAATTAGACGCGCTTGCGCAGTCCGGGTCTTCTTATCTTCTCAATGGGGCTCCGTGTAGCTCCGCCCCGTCACGTGCCGATTCCAGCCAATCAGGAGGTTGGAATCGGCAATGGACCGCACAGAAGCCCTGCGGTCCACGGAGGGAGAAGATGCCGGTGGCCATCTTCACCGGGTAAGTAAGAAGTCACCGGAGCACGGGGATTCAGGTAAGCGCTGTCCGGTGATCTTTTTTAACCCCTGGGGGTTGAAAAAAAACAAAAACCCGTTTCGGCGCGGGACAACCCCTTTAAGTGCGGAGCAATTGCCGGTATTCCTCTGAGCTTTGAAGGGCTATCCAATGGTACCAGGTCTTCCTGAACTTTTCTTGTAGACCTTTAAGGGATGTAGTAAGGTCCTCCATCTCCATGATTTGGTTTACCATGTTAAGCCACATGTTCAAGGTGGGCAGCGCAGTTTGCCTCCAGAGTCTGGGGATACAGGATCTCACCGTGTTCACCAGATAGCACACTATTGAGTTTTTGTACCTCACTAGTGGTATGTCACTATGATGCAGGAGGAAGAAAGCCAGGGATTTCGGAAGTGCTTGGTCCGTGAACCTTGACGTAATCCGTCAGACCTCAGACCAAAAGTTCGCCAAAGCCGGACACTCCCAGAACACATGCAATAATGTACCCTGTTCCGTACCACATCTCCAGCACAAATGTGAGACTGAAGGGAACATTGTTTGTAGAAGGGAAGGCACCCTGTACCAGCGCTTAAAACCCGATTTCTTGGATTTTGCTAGATATTGATGAGGAAGGCATGATGGTGAATATTCTTTCCCTTTCCTTGGGAGTGAACGTGATCCCGAGTTCCAATTTCCACTTGTGTATGTATCTCGGGGTCGGTGCCTCCGATTGTGAGTTGAGTAGGTTGTATATTCTGGATAGTGTGTGGCTGGAGGGTCCCTCTTCATTACAGATTAATTCAAACTGTTTTAGAGCGCACAAAGGTGCTGGGCCAGGGAGGGAGGTGAGAAAGTGCCGTAGTTGGATCGTCTGCTAGTACGTTACCGGTGCTCTGTCTGTCCCTGCAGTAATGCGTCCGCCATTGGCCATTCTGTATGAAATGTTCTGCTCTGAACACACCTTCAGCGAACCAATTTCTAAAAGCCCTGTCTTCAATGCCCGAGGGGAAGGCAGGATTGCCCAGGATTGGGAACATCGGGGAGGGAGATATCTGCCCTGGGGTATGTTTTAGCCGCCTCTGACAGTGTAGGACCGATCGTAGGGTACCTGACTGTCTCCGGTGGGACTCCACCTTGCGTCCAGGGAAGAACTACAAGCGGCACAGGCGTGGTATGTTCTATAGTCACCCACTGTTTGAGGGCTGAATGTCTGTGCCAGTCTACTATTCATGACAGGTGGGCGGCCTGGTAGTCTCTCATAAAATTGGGAAGACCTATACCCCTTTCGTTTTTGGTCTAGAGTGTTCCATGCAATACAAGTAGGCCTGCCCGCCCAGAGGAATTTGGTCATCAAATAATTTAGATGTTGGAAGAATTGTTTCGGGATTTGAATAGGAAGGGCCTGAAGTAAATACAGCACTCTTGGGAGAATGTTCATCTTAATTATCGCCCCTCTACCAAACCACGAAAATAGGCCTTTTGTCCAGGAGCTGAGCTCCTGTCTCGCGTTGCTCAAAAGAGCTAAAAAGTTAGCCACGTATAGTCCTTCGGTCTCTGGTGTCAGTTTAATGCCCAAGTACTGTAAATGGTCCCTTGTAGACAAGAACAGGAAAGAATCCCTAAGCTCAGACACCAAAGCCACATCCCAGTGATATGTTAAGTGCCGCTGACTTGTTATAGTTGATTTTAATGTTTGATAGAATGGAATATTGGTTTATTTCCGCTAGTAGGTTGGGCAGTGATATTCGCAGGTTCAAGATAAAGAACAGAAGATCATCAGCATAGGCCGCGATCTTGTGCTCAATATCTGCCAGTTTGATTCCCCCAACATCAGGGTTAGAACGAATATGTCCCAACAACGGCTCTAGGCACAAGACAAAGATCAGGGGTGAAAGCGGGCAACCCTGCCTTGTGCCATTCTTGATCGTGAATGGGGTGGAAAGCTGGCCATTCACCCTTACGAAGGCCGTTGGGTTAGAATAAAGGCTCGCGAGCCATGAGAGCATATTCGGCCCCACCCCCATGTGAGAAACCGTGGCAAATATGAAGTCCTAGTCCACACTCTCGAACGCTTTGTCTGCGTCCGTGGAAAGTAGACAGATAGGGAGTGATCTTTTTTTTTTGCTATGTCAATCAGGTTTATAGTTTTCGGCGTGTTATCCCTCTCTAAGTGGAACAAAGCCAACCTGATCGTTATAGATCAAGCCTTGTAGAAATGGGGAAAGCCTACTGGCTAATATTTTGGAGAACAGTTTTAGATCTGTGTTCAGCAAGGAGATAGGACGGTAACTCTGGCATTGCGACAGTTCCTTCCCTTCTTTTGGGATAACTGTAATATGAGCTTTTAAGGTGTCCTTTGGCAGTTTGATTCCGGATGTGATGTCGTTAAAGGCCCGGATAAAATGGAGTGAGAAGATCTCTGCATATTTTTTGTTATACGTGAGGGTGAGCCCATCGGGTCCTGGTGCTTTTCTTGTGTTGGAGTCCGATAGAGCGCTTGCTAATTCTGTTTGCGTGATCGGAGCCTCCATCGCTCTTATGGCCTCCTGTGAGAATTTACCTAGATTTGA
This sequence comes from Eleutherodactylus coqui, assembly GCF_035609145.1. Classification (NCBI taxonomy): domain Eukaryota; kingdom Metazoa; phylum Chordata; class Amphibia; order Anura; family Eleutherodactylidae; genus Eleutherodactylus; species Eleutherodactylus coqui. The sequence goes on from NC_089848.1 coordinate 41,559,835, forward strand.
GCGCTGGAGGTAATCCTCCATTTTCGCCTTCCTGGCTGTCTTTTCCCGCTCTAGTATGGAGGGGACCAGGTTATATAAAGCCTGATAGTAGTCCCTAAATGCTTCTGCAATCTGTTGGGGCGTGTGTCACATCTGGCCATTGACATTTGTGATGTGCGGTACATATGTCTTGGATCTAGTGTATGGCTAGGTTTGTCCCCAAACTTGAAGTGGCGCTTGCATTTTGCTAGATTTGCCTTTGCCTGGCCTAGGCAGAGAGAGCGTACTTTCTCCCTGAGCTGGGTTAGCTTCACTCCCCTGTCACCACCTCGAGAGGATTTGTGGATGTGTTCCAATGTCTGGATCTGGCAAAGCAACCCCTGAAGATGTGCGTTACGTTCTTTCTTGATGCGGGAACTGAGGTTGACACAGACGCCCCGAATGACACATTTGTGGGCTTCCCATAACATTAATGTGTCTACATCTGTAGTGTTATTATGCTCAAAGTAGTCATGTAGCGCCTTACTAATTTCATTAGAGGTGTTCGGGTTGCTGACCAAAGATTTGTTTAAGCGCCAATGCCATACTCTGTGTATAGATGGGAGCGCTAGGGATATGGTAATCATGGCGTGGTGTAAGAGTGATGTTGTCTATGTCTGCTGAGACTAGAATGGACAATGTCGAATGATGTAAAAGAAAATTGTCTATCCTGGAGTATGTTATGTGGTGTAGAGAAGAATGTGTAATCTCTGGTGGAGGGATGCAGGATCCTCCATACGTCAACCAATTGGTGTTTGTGCAGTGTTTTCCGGTTCCTGCGGTGCGCAGCTAGAGGTATACTGCTGCTTCCCCTTGGAGGTGTCTATGTGTGGATCTAGTGACAGATTGAAATCTCCCCCCAGTATCAGGGTGCCCTCCTTGAATTCCTCGAAGTCCTCCAGGGTCCTCTCTAAGAAAGTCACCTGGTTGGAGTTAGGGAGGTAAACCGCTGTGAGTGTGAATGGTGTGTTGGCAATCTTCCCTTTAAGGAAGAGATATCCACCTCCTAAGTCACTGCGTGTTCCCACGGTACTGAGTTGGCAATGAGGATCGAGACACCCTTAGATTTGGATTCGTAGTTCGTGATGTGGTAGGCGATCGGGAACTTGGCATCAGAGAGTATGGGGGATGCATCTGCCCGGAAGTGTGTCTCCTGGACAAAGGCTACATGTGCTTTTCTTTTCCACAGGAGATGGAGGACCTTTTTTCTGGGATATTCAAACCCTGTGCGTTTTAAGGATATAACCTTCAGATTAGCAGAGCCGGACAGCATATTTGACATGACTTATTCTAGTGTACGGCGGGGGTGAGTTTATAAAACTCCCTGGAGCCCAGAGTGTGTACCAAGAGAAGAGACAGGGACAGAGGGAGGGGGAGACTCACGAAGACAAAGATAAACAGGCGGATTAGCCTGCGGCAATTGAGGGTCAGTTTTGAGACGTTTGGTAGGATTATAATCTCTGCCCCATTAAAGCTGACTGAGCCCTGTTCCCATGCTAGTCGCTGAATCGCCTTTTTCTGCCTATAAAAATGCACGCGGCAGATAACGTCCCTTGGGACATTGGGGTTCCGTATTCTCCCGCCCAGCAGATGGTGGACTCTGTCTATTTCTATAGCTCTGTCTTCAGGGCGTTGGAACAGTTTGTTAAAAGCTGGCCATCACATACTCGTGCAGCGCATCTGGGGGCACATCTTCAGGAATGCCTCTTAATTTGAAATTATTGCGTCTTCTATTCTCAACGTCGTCCAAATGAAACGTTAAGTCTCTAAGATGCTGCTGTTGCTTTTCTACCGTGCGGGTAAGTTGTTGAAAGTCCATAGACGACCCGCCTGGGTTCTGTTCTAGTGCTGTAACCCGTTCTGACATCTGCATAGGACACCCGAGTCTGCATGGGAGTGATTAACTGCAGAGATAGCCTGCTCATGTTTCTCTTCTATACGTTGGAGTTGAAATCCTAAGTCCGCTTTTGTCGGCGGGGCGTGAACCATGACCTATAGCGCCTGCAGGGTCTGGGAGTCATCTAAAGGCAGTTCTGATGGCTTGTAGATTAATGCTTTGCCAGCAGGTTGGGAGACCTCTGGGCCTTGAGAAGGGGGCAAGCAGGTCATATTTTCTTTTGACAGAGCTGCACAGTAGGGAGCAGGATTCATGAAACCCTCATTTGGGGTACTGGTGCAGCCTGTGGGGGTCCCGGTAGTCTGCTGCACTGTACCTGCCTGCTGTCAGGTCGATCTGTGGTCATGCAGGTGTCTTTGCGTGCTGTGCTGCATGCTGTAACGGAGCAGAGCCTGGTGCTGCTTTCAGCTTCTGTGCCCTGTCTCCCTTACTGATCTTGTTACGTGTGTGGAGAGCCAAGCTGACTTGGGCTCCCCACTTCTCCTCCGCTCTGTAGTGCCTGCTCCACGTTTCCCCAGCACCATGTTGGCAGAGCGCTTCTCCGCAGGAGTCTCCTGAGCGGCGCCCGTGCCGTGAAGGTATCGGCGCAGCGGAGTCCTGTTGAGCCTCCGCTCTTCAACATCTGGGCCAGTGAGCGATGGCTGAAATCTGGCTTGCTGAGTGATGTCGGCTGGAGTTCAGCGCCGTGCGTCCTCACTCTCCCATTGCTAGGCCACGCGCCCTGCTTCTGCTTGCCTGTAGGAGCCCTGATGGTTATCCCCAATCCTCAAGGCACCCCAACAGGTCATGTTTTCAGGAGATCTATAGTAAGAAGACCTGTGGCAATATCTGAGGCATTCACAAGAATTACATCACCTGGGTAGTGCTGAGAAAATCCTGAAACATGACCTGTTGGGGTGCCTTGAGGATCGGAGTTGGAAAACACTGGGCTAAGGGATAAGTTTCAATTATAATGCAACCCCCTATTAGGCTTTCAAACCCATTGGTTACTGGATCATATGCATGAAATGTACAGTAGTACCTTGGCATACCAGTTTAATCTGTTGCGTGACGGAGCTCTTAACCCAAAACACGTGTGTCAAATCGCTTTTCCCCATTGAAATGAATTGTAACGCAATTAATGCATTCCGGATTAATGGCGTTTCAATGGGGAAGCTAACTACACTACATGCAAAAAAAAAACAAAAAACAATCCTCATTATGGTCTACGGCGCTGCTGCAGGCTACCGCGTCCTCCTTCAGCCGACACGGCGCTTGATTAACCAATCAGAGCATTAGCTTGCTGGAGGCAGGCTATTCAAGCCCCGCTTCCAGCAAGAAATGCTCTGTTAGCGTGGAGAAGGACGCCGCAGACCATTGTGAGGACCGGAATGCCGCCAGTAGGTGAGTATTAGACCCCGCCTGAGCCTCCGCTTGCAAGCAGGTTCGTTATCCAAGTTTTTGCTCTTAAATTAGAACAAACATTTGGGAGAGAGCCTGCTCACAAGCTTAGGTACCACTGTATTGTGATAATTTTCGACTGCATATAAAGTATAGCTTTCCAGAGTGCCCCTATGTAAACCATATTTACACAGCTGCATTCCATCTGAATTCGATTGCTCCGCCGTCCCTCTACTGAATCTGCTGTGAAATCTTTCATTTATGTGATAATCTGTGCGCAGTATGTCATCCCATTGCTTCAACTGAATTGAGTATTTGTTACCATATGTAATTTTCCCCATCACCTCCCCCAATAGCATTCTACCGCTGTCTCATTTTAGTGTTGCTGGGCACATTTTGTTTATTCAAGGTAATAAACCTCTCTAGAAAAGCAACAGCAGCAGCTTAGAGACTTAAAGGGGTTGTCCCGCGGCAGCAAGTGGGTCTATACACTTCTGTATGGCCATAATAATGCACTTTGTAATGTACATTGTGCATTAATTATGAGCCATACAGAAGTTATAAAAAGTTTTATACTTACCTGCTCCGTTGCTGGCGTCCTCGTCTCCATGGTGCCGACTAATTTTCGCCCTCCGATGGCCAAATTAGCCGCGCTTGCGCAGTCCGGGTCTTCTTCTTTTCTGAATGGGGCTCCGTGTAGCTCCGCCCCGTCACGTGCCGATTCCAGCCAATCAGGAGGCTGGAATCGGCAATGGACCGCACAGAAGCCCTGCGGTCCATGAAGACAGAGGATCCCGGCGGCCATCTTCAGCAGGTGAGTATGAAGACGCCGGACCGCCGGGATTCAGGTAAGCGCTGTGCGGGTGGTTTTTTTAACCCCTGCATCGGGGTTGTCTCGTGCCGAACGGGGGGGGGGGGGGGGTTTAAAAAAAAAAACAACCCGTTTCGGCGCGGGACAACCACTTTAATGCACTTTGTAATGTACATCGTGCATTAAATATGAGCCATACAGAAGTTATTCACTTACCTGCTCCGTTGCTAGCGTCCCCATCTCCATGACTCCGTCTAATTTCGCTGTCTTCTTGCTTTTTTAGACGCGCTTGCGCTGTGCGATCTTCTCCCCTCCTGCTCGGTCCGGGCACGAGCGGCGTTCTGGCTCCGCCCCGTCACGTGTGCCAATTCCAGCCAATCAGGAGGCTGGAATCGGCAATGGACCGCACAGCGCCCACGGTGCATCGTGGGTGAAGATCCCGGCGGCCATCTTGGAGAAGGAAGAAGAAAGAAGTCGCAGAGCGGGGATTCGGGTAAGTAATATATATATATTTTTTTTAACACGTCCCTTGGGTTTGTCCGGCACCGACCGGGGGGGGGGGGGGGGGGGGGCCTATGCAAAAAAAAAAAAATTTAAAAAACCCCGTTTCGGCGCGAGACAACCCCTTTAACACTTTATTCCAACACCCAGCCCCAACACACTCCATCCACATCAGCCCCTCCCTCCTCTCCTCACCCATGCACAGCTCCCATGCACTTTTCAACTTTCTCAGATGCCGCCAACCCCCCCACACAGCCAAGAAACACCTCATCCACCCACACAAATCCCCTAACCACGTGCTAACCTTCACTACTCTGCTACTCCTAGCCGCAGGGGATATATCCCCGAGGCCCACCCCGTACTGCTCTCTACCAAAATGTCCTCCCAGCCCCATTCAAATGTGCCCTATGGAACTCCCAATCTGCATGCAACAAACTCCCATCTATCCATAACCTATTTACCATCAAACACTTCAACCTGCTCGCCCTTACCGAAACCTGGATACAGCAGTCCTATGATGGCCTGTAGTTCTCCCGCACCTCCAGATTGGACGACAGGTGCGGTGGAGGAGTAGACATCATCCTCTTGCTAACTGTACCTTCCAGGTCATTCTCTCAGCTCCCTCGCTTACCTTATAGTCATTCGAAGTCCACACCCTGCGACTCTTCCACCCACTGCCTCTGCGTATCACAGTTATTTACCAGCCCCCAGGTCCCACCCGCCTGTTTCTAGACCACCTCGCTGTCTGGCTCCCCCACTTCCTATCCTGTGAAAACCCAACACTCATCCTTGGCGATTTCAACATCCCTACTATCGACCCCAGGTACTCATCTGCCTCCTGGCTTTTCACGCTTACCTCCTCCGTTGGCCTATTACTAATCTCTGATTCCTCCACTCAGAGATGGCAACACTCAATTTAATCTTCCTCAGTCTCTGCTCTGCCTCTCACTTTACTAACTCCCCCTTTCCACTCTCAGATCAGAACCTCCTCTCTTTCTCCATCAGGCACCCTAGCTTCTCCCTTAACAGTCCTATCTAATCGCACCTCTAGGAACCTCCAGTCCGTTCGTACCCAACAGTTCGCCAAGACCATTCAATGCTCCCTGTCCCCTATCTCTCTCCTAACCTGGCAGCCGAACACTACCACACCACCTTCAGCCGTGCCCTGGATCAAGTGGCACCGCCCGTGACACGAGCAGTCAACCGCAGACCACGGCAACCTTGGCTCACGTCCCAAACGAGTTTCATCCAGCAGTGCTTTAGTTGCGCTGAGCGGCTGTGGAGAAAAATCAAAGCTGCCCGCAGAATCTCCACTTAAAATACGTGCTTAAAAAATAAATAAATTAAAAAAAAACGGGAATTTTTTCTTACCGATAATTCCCTTTCTGGAAGACATCATGACAGCATACGCTGGAGGTTGCTCACCTGCTGACCTGAAGGGACAGGAAGAGGCAGAATATAAAAAGCACCTCCCCTCCACCAACACCAGTGCGTTCCAAATGACCACAGTGACCAGTTACTTAACCAGAAGGTGTGTTTTTATTGACATCACACACCTCAGAAAACAAAGTCAAAGCATACACATTACCTCATGTGTTGGACAAACTAGGGTAACCATGTTGGTAAGGGGGGGAAAAAAGCCCGTATGCTGTCATGATGTCTTCCAGAAAGGGAATTATCGGTAAGAAAAAATTCCCGTTTTCCCCATGACATCATGACAGCATACGCTGGAGGAATACCAAATAAGTGGCATGGGCTTTTTAGGGAGGGATTACGGCTTGGAGCACCTTCCTACCGAAGGATGCGTCCTGACTATATTTAAAGTCCAGCCTATAATGTTTGATGAAAGTATGGCCTGAAGTCCATGTGGCTGCGTTACAGATTTGCTCAATCGATGCGTGCGCTCTCTCCGCCCAAGAGGATGCCACCGCTCTCGTTGAGTGGGCCTTCAATCCTTCTGGAGGGGGGATGCCCTTGGCCTTGTAAGCCTCCTGGATGGCTCTCCTGAGCCACCTGGCGATCGCATCTTTAGAAGCGGCCTTTCCTTTGGCCTGCCCCTGAAATTGAACGAAAAGTTTGTCAGACTTCCTGAAACTTTCTGTTGCCTCGAGGTACGCTAGTACCGCTCTTTTGACGTCTATATTATGGAGCTTTTGTTCTTTTGCATTTTTGAAATTTTGGCAAAAGGCTGGAATAACTATTGGTTGGCCCCTGTGGAAATCTGACAATACTTTAGGCTGGAAGGATGGGTCTAAAGAAAAAACTATTTTGTCCGGGTGGATAGTCATATATGGGGCCCTTCGTGAGAGGGCCTGGATTTCCCCCACGCGTCTGGCTGACGTAACTGCCACAAGCAGGGCTACCTTGTATGTCAGCCAGGCGATGGATAGATCCGTAATCGGTTCAAATGGGGGGTCGCATAAGGCCTGAAGGACTATGGTTAGATCCCAGGGTGGTGCCGTGGCCCGTGTGAATGGATGTAATCTGCTCGCCCCTCTAAGAAATCTCCTAATCCACCTGTGCTCCGCCAGCGCGAGATCGAAGAATGCCCCCAAGGCCGCAATTTGGACTTTGAGTGTATTCGGACTCAAACCTTTATCCAGGCCCGCCTGGAGAAAATCTAAGATTTTCCGGATGTCTGGCTGATCCAGCTGCTGGATGTCCTGGCCTAACCACTCCGAAAATTTTTTCCAGACTTTGGAGTAGATTTTGTGTGTCGAGGGTTTAAGGCTCTCGCTAATGGTGGAAATAACCTTAGGGGAAAGACCCTTTCCTAGGAACTTTACCCGCTCAAGCTCCAGGCCGTAAGCCTGAACTTGTGAACTTCCGGGTAAAGAAGAGGGCCCTGCGACAGTAGGTCCGGTCTTGTTGGAAGGTGGAAGGGCTCTCCCACTGACAGGGATCTCAGGAGGGGGAACCACGGTCTTTTGGGCCAATATGGTGCTACAAAAATTACTGTTAGGGTTGACTGCAGTAATTTCCTTAGCAGAAGCGGGATTAGTGGTAGAGGGGGAAAGGCATACGCTAGGTCCCAATCCCAGGGGTGAGAGAGAGCGTCCGTGCCCAGGGCCTGTTTCTCTGCGCCTCTGGAAAAGAAAAGCCGGCATTTGGTGTTTGCGCTTGACGCAAAGAGGTCTACTTCTGGTACCCCCCACTTCTCCACAAGAAGGCTGAACACCTCTGGATGGAGTTCCCACTCTCCTGGGTCCACTTTCCTTCTGCTTAAAAAGTCCGCGGCTGAGTTCTCGGCTCCTCTTATATGAAAGGCCGATAGGGACTTTGTTGTGCCTTCCGCCCATTGAAGGATCCGCCCCGCCAGTCGTTGTAGTGGAGGATTCCTGGTGGTACCCTGGTGGCGAATGAGTGATACTGTTGTCATATTGTCTGAGAAGATCCTCACATGTTTCGCCACTAATCGTGTTTGCAGGCTACGCAGGGATTTCCATACAGCTTTAAGCTCCCTAAAGTTTGATGAGCTAGCTTTCTCGTGAACGTCCCAGGCCCCCTGTACATAACCGCCTTCAAAGTGGGCCCCCCACCCTTTGGCGCTGGCATCGGTCGTGATTATTACGGCCGGGTCCAAATTCCAATCGGATGCCTGAGACAGGTTGTCCGACGACACCCACCAACGGAGTGAAGCTCTGGCTTCCGCAGAAATAGGGATTATCTGATCAAGCGAAGCCTGCAACTTGTCCCAATTCTGGAGAATTAGTGACGCGACTGTGGAATTGGGCCCAGGGGACCACGCCGATGCACGAAGTCATTAGTCCCAGGATCCGCATTGCGTCTCTTATCGTTACCCTATGTTTTTTATATAGGTTGGAACATTCCTCTATGAGAAGATGTTTTCTTAGGGGAGGAAGGGACGAATTTTGTAGACTGGAATCCAGGATGACACCCAGGAATTTCTTCCTGGTTTCTGGCTCCATGTTGGATTTTGACTCGTTAACAATCCAGCCAAGCTCCTTAAATAATTGCAATGTGGACTCTAAGTGTGATCTCAGAGCAGACGGGGAATCTGCCACCAACAGGAAGTCGTCTAAGTAGGGGATGATCATGACACCCTGATTTCGTAAGAAGGCCACCATTTCCATCACGACCTTGGAAAAAATTCGCGGAGCCGAGGAGATTCCAAATGGTAGGCAGACGAACTGGAAGTGGCGGATTTCCCCCTCTACCCTCAGCGCAAACCTCAGAAATTTTTGTGAGTTGGCGTAAATAGGGATATGAAAATAGGCATCCTTAAGGTCTATTGTAGCCATTACGTTATCCCTGGCAATTAAAGGAGTTGCAGTTCTAATGGTTTCCATTTTGAATCTCCTATATTCAATGAATTTATTCAGTTGTTTTAAATTGATAATGGTGCGGTGGGAGCCGTCTGGTTTGGGAACCAGAAAGAGGGGGGAATAGAAACCTTTTCCCTGTTCCTTCTTAGGGACTGGGATAATTGCGCCGAGACCCTGCAGGTTCCGTACGCCCTCCAACAGAGCCTGTTCTAGGCCTGGAGACTGGGTTGGGGTTATCATAAACCTGTCCGGGGGGCGGGATAGTAGCTCGATCCTGTACCCCTCCGCCACTAGGTGCAGTACCCACTCAGTTGTAATACTACGCCAGCTATTGGCACAGCGAGTCAGTCTACCCCCTACCGGGCCCGAAAGTATGGGCTGAGGGACAAAAGTTAAAGTCTTACCCCTTCCGCCCTTTGGATAAGACCATCTTCCGGTCTTTCCCTTCCCGGCGTACGTAGACGAGGGATGAGGGGTGAAGGGTCTCTTGGGTGGTCTGGTGGCAGGCAGTCCGTGACTCTTGTCAGCTGCTTTCTCCAGCAGACGATCCAGGTCTGGTCCGAATATACGCCCGCCCCGGAACGGTAGGGTACATAGCCTATTTTTGGACGCTGCGTCCCCTGACCACTCTTTCACCCACACTGCCCTTCTGGCGGTGTTCGATAGGGCTGCCATGCGGGCTCCGAGGCGGACTGTTTCCATCGAAGCATCTGCCAGGAACCCTGTTGCCATTCGCAGCAGAGGGATGCCGCTTGCGAACTCCTCCCTAGGGGCTTTTTGGTCCACTAGGGCTGCGAATTGGTCCAACCAGATTGCCATGGAACGAGCCACGGAAGTGGCCGCGATGTTAGCTTTCATGATGAGACCGGAAGTAGACCAGGCTTTACGCATGGATGTGTCCACCTTATGGTCCAACGGGTCCTTTAAGTGGGACGTATCCTCAAAGGGCAACCCGGACTTTCTGGATACCATGGCAATTGCAGCATCGACTTTAGGTATCTCGTCCAAAAAGGACACTTCATCTCCCGGAAATAACAGGCGTTCTTTAAATTCCCTGGGGATTAGCGGAGCCTGATCCACGCTCTCCCACTCATTTAGAATCAGCTGCTTGAGCGTGGCGTTTACGGGGAATGAAGATTTTTGTTGCGGGAGTAACCCCGCGAACATATCCTCCTGGACTGTGCGGGGTTGCTGCACATCTTCCTCCACCTGCATGGTCCTGCGTACTGCTTTTAGCAGCTGATCCATGTCCGCGGTAGAGAAAAGATATTTCTTGTCCTCCTGCGTCACTTCCCCGTCAAAATCCACATTTTCCGCTATGTCGGAGTCAGACTCAGACACCGCCGGAACCGACCTGCGTGTAACCCCGGAAGGCCCAGGTTGGAGGTCTGAGAGGGAGGACTGCACTTCTTCTCGGACAACTGACCGACCATAAGGGAAGTTTTTTCCTCCTGCATAATTTTCGCGGAGCAGGTAGCGCATAACGTTTTGGTGCAGGAGTCGTCAAGTTTGGTTAGACATACTGGACATTTTTTACTCCTGCGTCTAGCCTCCCTCGGTTTTTGAGTATCCCTGTCCTGTAAGACAAGGGAAACTCTGTTAGTCGGGAAGTGTATGTAGTGCAGGTGTAGGTTGGTCCACTGGACCACTTACAGTTAGGAGGGTCTCTGGGTCCTCTCTGGTCGACATCTTGCGCCTTGCAGGAACGCTTCCTGTGCTTAGGATCGTTCCTTAGCGTGGAGAAACACCACCAGCTGATGCAGGGGCAGCAGATTTTTGAATTTGGCGCCGGCCGCGCCAGGCCACGCCCCCTTTGCGGAGCGCCTGACGTCACCGCGCTGTATCCGAAGCCACGCCCCCTGGAGCGCTCCTGTCGGCCCTGGACCCGGAGATGGCGGCCGCCGCCGTAATGACGGCCGCAGTGGTGCCGGCAGCCCGTACTTGGACCCCGGCCCACCGGAGATGGCGGCCGCCGCCCGAAATGACGGCCGCAGTGGTGCCGGCAACCCGTACTTGGGCCCCGGCCCACGCAGTCCCCGGAAAGCTCCCAGATGGGGTCCTTCCCACTGGGTTTGCCGGGGCTGCCCGAAAGATCCACGCCGCCGCTTCGCCGGTAAGTCCTCCTCCGGCATGGGACAGCGTTGCTGGAGTTCTGCCGCTGCTGTCCTGAAGGGACAGGAAAAACACTGGTGTTGGTGGAGGGGAGGTGCTTTTTATATTCTGCCTCTTCCTGTCCCTTCAGGTCAGCAGGTGAGCAACCTCCAGCGTATGCTGTCATGATGTCATGGGGAAAACCCACTTATAACCAAGCCCTTCACCATGCCAAACAAGTTTATTTCACCTCCCTTGTCTCCTCACTATCCCACAACCCCAAATGACTGACACCTTCCACTCCCTCCTCAGCCCCCAAAGAACAGGCCCCTGCGACAGACCTGACTGCTGGAGAACTAGCTGCCATTTAGAAAAAAAAAACACACACACACACACACACACACACACACACACCATCCGAAAACAAATCTCCAAAAACCACATGGCTAGCCCCAATCCTAGTCTCCTCAGCACTTACTCACTTTCTATGTTAGAACAACAGAAGTCTCCAAGCTGCTTTCCACTGTCTGCCCACTGCGCTAGCAACCCTCTCCTCCTCCCGTCCCTTTCCCCAGCTCTCATTACGCACCTCCCCCTCATTCAAATACCCAATCATATCCCCTCTACTTAAAAAAACAGCCCCTGGCCGGACTGATGCTGCCAACTACTGGTCCATCCATCTCAAACCTCCCCTTAATCTCCAAATTACTAGAACGCCTGGTCTACTCCTGCCTCACATGCTTTCTCTCTGACAACTCACTCCTCGACCCCCTCCAGACTGGTTTCTGCTCTCTACAGCCGACCAAAACTGCCCTCACAAAAGTATAAAATGACCTGATGATGGCAAAGTCAAGAGGTGATTACTCCCTACTAATCCTCCTTGACCTGTCCGCTGCATTTGACACGGGTGACCATGACCTCACTATACTCCGCTCTACTGGTCTAAAGGACACTGCTCTCGCCAGGTTCTCCTCCTACCTCTCTGACTGCTCTTTCAGTGTTGGTTCTATGTCCTCTTTACCCCTCACATCCAATCTCTGGCCAAAACATGACACATGCACCTCAGAAATATTGCTAAAATATGTCCTTTCTTCACCACGGACACGCTAAAGACACTCCTGGTCACCCTCATCCACTCCCAACTACTGCAACTTACTATTCATTGGCCACCCCCTCATCAGACTCGCTCCGCTCCAATCCATACTAAATGCAGCAGCTAGGCTCATTTTTCTATCCAGCCGTTACTCAGATGCTTGGCACTATGCCAGTCGCTGCATTGGCTGCCCATCCACTGCAGAACTAAATTTAAACTCCCCGTCACCCACAAAGCTCTGCATGGTGCTGCGCCACCATACATCGCCTCCCTACTGTCCGTACACCACCCAGCCCGCTCACTCCGATCGGCTAACACACAGACTAAACACCCCTGTAATACGAACCTCTCATGCTCGCCTACAGGACTTCACCAGAGCAGCACCCATCCTCTGGAATGCTCTACCCCAAGGCATCCGGACAATTCCTGATAAACTAAATTTCAGATGTGCTTTAAAACGCACCTTTTCGGGGAGGCATACCAAATCCCCTGACCTAGTCCCCCGCCCCTCCCTATACCTTCCACCCTGCCTATCCCATGTGACCTCTACCCCAGCACCTCCTAACCGCCCCACCAAGTTTGCCTTCTAATAACAGAATTCCACATGAAATCTCCTACTGCTCGTGTTCCCCATACCTCGCTCCCCCCCCCCCCCCCCTTGTACCTCCTGTACCACCCCCACCCTATTTGTTTCAAACTGATTGTATCTCACATTGTAATTGTTGTATTGTTTTGCATTTCTCCCATGCTTGAAAGTGCTGCGGAATAAGTTGGCGCTATACAAATTATTATAGTTCTGTTTTAAAAGTTATTTCCCTATTTATCAGCATTAAGTTACTATCAAGTCAACCATACGTTCAAGAGATTGTCCTTAGAATAGGCCATCAATAGCAGATCAGTGTCGGTCTGCCGCCTGGGATCCCTGCCAATTAGTTGCTTACCAGTCCAGTGCGCTTGTGCAGCAAGGCCATGATTTCAAAGTGCCATTTCCAGTGCAGTGGTCAGGCTTGGTATTACAGGCAGAGTTCTAAGTGAAATGAATATATAAGAATCTCTATCAATCCAGGCCACTGTAGTGTGAACAGAGCTTCCTGCAGAAAGCAGTCCAGGGATCCTGCGATCAGCTGATCGATAAGTGGTTGCAACCGGCAGACCCCCGCTGATTTACCATTGATGGCCCATTCTAAATCTAGGCCATTAATAGTTTACAACCCCTTTAAATACACATTTTAATATCTTTGGGTTTAGGGAGGAAAAAAATTAATTAGGTGACAAGTTTTGCTTTTTTTATAAGAAAAGTTCAAAATTTATTGACATCAGCCAGATGAGGTACGATATGATTTAACAAATAGCGCTAAAGAACAGTAACCAAAATATAGCACAATTAGATCTGTGCAAACATCAAAAAAATAATGACAAAATACAATCTTTCAAAATAATATTACAATACAGCAATAAAACCCGAAGCTTTAACAGTTGTATCACTACAGTAGTCCTGGAACGTTTCCGAGAAAGCATTTCCTGTTACATAGATGCCCAGCAGCGACAGTGTTAACATCCCGCAATTAAGATGCCCACGACTCCTAGTGGCAGAAGGCAGAATTTATAAATCGAGGTGAAGAAACAAAATGACAGTGGAAACCAGCTTGTACTACAGCGGGCAGCTGAGCACATCTCTAGTCTGGGAGGCCAACATCAAATATCTCAAAAATCAGGTCAATGGCGTGACACGGAAAATAAATATGATCATGGAAGCGTGGCACGTGTTGTGCGATTCACGTTAACAGCATTCTAAACATTAGAAAAACGGATTTGTAATAAAAACCCACCATGAAGCGGAATTATATCATTATGTACATATTTATATATATTTAAAAAAAAAAAAGAATATCCAACTACATAAGTAAGGAATTTAACTTTACGAAATCCTCAAACCTACATTTTGGTGGAGAGAGAAGGCAGAACACAATTTTTTTAGGTTATTTTAATGTTTTTAGCCTTTATAAGTCATTTCTGTAAATCATGAAGACCTCGTCAATACTTGAATGCTCCCAAAACATAAGATCCACTTGTTCGAAGCATCCGGCTTTGAGTGTCGCTCTTGAGGGCTACACTGTATCCTGCCACCGTTGAGTTGAAGCCACACTTCTCCTTACGTAGTTTAAAACAATGCAATATGCATCATACATCAAGAAACAAAGACGAAGGTGATCCTTTGCGTTTCTGAAGCCCCTCTTGGCTGCGTTCCACTTTCTTAATGATTTCCGACACGACACATACAGAAGATGTAAGTCCTATCAAGAAGAGCAGGTCTGGAACAGAACAAAAAGAATTACTCAATATTAGACAACTTTTGTGGAATCAATCACTTTTTGATTAAATTCAAGTGCATCAAAAAACAAGTGTTCTGGAAAGAGAAGGTAATTTGGATGGTATGTATAAGTAACTGGACATGGTTCCTGGTGGGAAGACTCCCTAATGAATAATTCCAAGGTCCACTGCTCTTGAGAACCAAGACTGTGTGGTTGTGTTGACTTAGAAGTACTCTTTATTCAGAACCAGCAGGTAACTAGTTTCTAAAAAGATCCATTCCATCAACTATTGCCTACAGTCAACACACCAACAGGCTGCGCCACAGCCTTAGTTCTTTCACCTTCACCCCATATTGTTTGGCTAATATGACCCATGGTCAGCCAGCGTACTAGGCCGGAGCACCTAAACTTCTGCTGATTAATCTCAGACATGGTTATTTCCACATGCCAGCCTGACTCAAGTCCCACCGATCAAAGTGCTCTGCCCATCCTCAGTTTCATATGCTTTGTAAAGATCAGGACACTTGCATTCATAGGTACCATCAACCCCTCTGGTTCCAGCTACCAAGAAGAGGAAGGTTGGGGGTTTGGACCCATGGCCAAAATGTACAACATTCCAGCATAGTATTTTTTGAATTAGCAGTGGAGGAGAGCGGGGGGTTAAACCAATGGGGAAAAACTAGTCCTTCCATTTGAACACATTATAGACTCTGGAAGATCCATTCTCTTATACTACCATTTTTTAAAGTGAAGAGGTGGATTGGACCCCAACCCGAAGGAGAGCAAATATTTCTTTATGGAAGGTTTTTCCTCAGAGATCCGATCCTTCTTGTTTTACAAAAGCATACAGGGAAATGAACCCGTTGAATGGTAAACCCAATCAAAAAGTTACAGAAACTCAACTCGTTTCTTCAAATGCAAGACCAACGAAGACACAGTGGGGCTTATTTACTGTTTTAACCCTTTACAATCCAATTTTGGATTCAGGGTTTCCTAGGGGGGGGGGGTTCTATTTCTGCCATTATACAATGGCGCCACCTGCGGGCTAGAGCCAGTACTGCGGTATGGGACATGCTGGAGAGGCCCCCAACAGAGCAGCCAGTAATATACAGTAAGAATACCCTGCAGGACGTCTTCCAACATTGGAAGCTGTACAGCTTTCAATCAGAAGGTCTTAAGACGTCAGACAGTGGATTGGAAAGGGTTAAAGTTACAGTGCAAACTTCTGGACCATTTACACGTAACAATTATTGCTCAATTATGTGTAAATGCAAAAATAAAAAACCCGCTCACTATTGGTTCACTTGTCATTACAGCTGGCTTCTCGTTATGTGTAAACGCTACCCATGGGTGAAGTGCTGAACGAGAAGCATGCGATAAGTCTCGGCACTTGTGCGAAGCGTTTACACTACTAACAACCTCCGCAGTGCCGTCAGCGCTCGTGCAGTGGTTTAAATGACTGTCTAGTCTAATGACCCTTTTACACGGGCTGACAGTCTTAAAATGCGCTGATCAGAGAATAATAAATCTGTCACATTTTAAGACAGTCTAGTCTACGTTTAGACTACTCATTAGTTAGGTTTACGTCAAAAGTTGCACAAAAATTTTGACGCAATTTCGGCCATGTCACTTTTTAGGACAAATTGGAAAACTGTCCGAAAGTGTCAAACACATGATAAACGGTCATCTATTTGCTCATTCGCTTGGGCGAAGGATTTCTCACTGCATGTAAAGGTACCTTAAAACAGTTTTCTGGCGTAATTTGAATTTTAAAAAAGCCTCACTATATGAAACCGAAGAACTCTTAATAGGAGTTCAATCTCCAATATGGCCCTGAAGTATTTCTCTTTTTCCATCCCCTTTTACTGGTTAGATATCATTGCTTACCTTGAATGCTGAGACTTTCAGTCTGAAAAACTTTTTGTAGAGGGGGGAAGTAAATGACGAGTAACTGGCCCATGATGGAGCCAAGGACAGCGTAGCAGAACATTTTGTTGCTGCATAAACCAATCTCGAAGACAGACTTGGTCTAGAACAAAACAGAAATATTTCAGTTATGCCCATATTAACGCGATAAATCTTATTGCCCCATCACATTATATATTCCTGAGATAAACGTTGCTGCTGCCACTTTAAACAGCATCTTCCAGTGCAGGTTAAGCCCCCTTTACACGCAGAGATGATCGCTCCAACTGTCACTGAAACTGGCTTTTGAACGAATTTTGAGCAATCATTTTGCATAAACTACTAATGGGTACTAATGCTCATTAGTAGCTTATTAGCTTCATTTGCGTGTAAATGAGGCTCCCTTCACTGTATGCAGGTGGCCTGTTCTCTGCTTACAGCACCTTTTTTCTGCCGCGGGACAGCAGCTGAAAGGTAAAACTCAACAGTAGAATACAATCCAGCCTCATGGGAGAAGTTGAATGGAAGGTAGGCTTTCTGTTGGTCCAGTGAAACAGATTTAGGCTGAGCTTATTTATAGGAGTAAAAATCCATTGTGGAAAGAGCCTGAAAAAAACGGCACAAAAATCCAGATTAACCCCTTCCCTCCCCATGACGTAAGGATACGTCATGGCAGCGGGGTACTTCCCGCAAAATGACGTACCCTTACGTCATAGGGATAGCGCAAGATCATGACTGATCTCGCGCTATCCCGCAGCGGGAGCCGGCTGTCAGTCATAGCTGGCCTCCCACTGCACCAGCGGGGGTTGCATCGGAGATAGGCGCCCAACCCGCCCCCCCCCCCACCTTTAACCCATTCCCGCTGCAGGGCGCAAGTTTACGTCCTGGGAGCTGGGTACTTCCCACAACAGGGCGTAAATTTACGTCCTGGGATAGCGTGGGATCACATGATCGCGCGCTATCCCGCAGCGGGAGCCGGCTGTCAGTCACAGCCGGCGTCCCGCTGCAACAGCGGGGGGGGGGGGGAGGGGGCGCATCAGAGATGCGCCCCCGCCGTTAACCCCTTCCATGCCACGATCTAAGTAGATTACGGCAGGGAAAGAGTTCAGAGGGAGCGCACTCCCTCTGTGACTTCGGCCGACTCTCGCGATATCGCGAGAGCCCAGCCTGTCGCTATGGCAACAGGATGCCAGACACTGGCGTCCTGTATTGCCAATGCCTATTATCGCTGTATAAGCGATAAAGGCATGGAAGGGCAGTAGCCCTGCCATGCCTTATCACAGCGATGAGCAGTACTGTGGTGAAAGTCCCCCAGGGGGACACAAGCTGTAAAAAAAAAAAAAAAAAAAATTTAAAAATGAATTTTAAAAAAAGGAAAGCCCCCCTTTTTTATGCTTTTTCTCATATCCGCATAAGAAAAGGTTAAAAAAATTAAAACCACGCATATTTGGCATTGTCGCGTCTAACGACGCGTACAGTAAGCTGCACATGCTTTTGAGTGTGCACGGAAAATAGCGTTAAAAACGCTACAAAAATTGAAGCAAAATGCTAATGCTAATTTTTTAGCATTTTGCCTCACTAAAAACGCAATAAAAGTGATCAAAAAAGCCGTATGTACCCCAAAATGGTACCAATAAAAACTACAACTCATCTCGCAAATAATAAGCCCTCACAGAGCTCCGTACATAAAAAAATAAAAAAATGTTACAGGACTTTGAATGCAGCGATTTAGAAAAAAAACATTTTTCCAAAAAAGGGTTTTTATTGCAGAAAAGTGGAAAAACCTAAAAAAGATAAAAGAATTTTGGTATGGTTGTAACCGTACCGACCCGCAGAAAAAAATGGATTGTCTTATTTATGCTGCATAATTAACGCTGTAAAAAAAAAATCTATGGCAGAATTGATGCGTTTTCTCTCTCGCTATCATAAAAAAAAAATATAAAAGTTTTACAATATAGTCTATGTATCCAAAAATGGCACCGATAAAAACTACAGTTCGCCACGCAAAAAAACAAGCCCTTACACGGCTGCGTCCACGGAAAAGTAAAAAAGTTATGACTTGATAAATGAAGAAAATCTGCCAAAAATCCTTGCGTCCTTAAGCCCAAAATAGGCACGGTCATGAAGGGGTTAATGGAGTTCAGCTATCTCTGTAAACGAAGGGGCAAGGGCACCTGCTTACCAATCCTAGACAATACCCATGCTGATACTTTCTAGTTTGTTGACTTTCACCCGCTAGTCACCAATACTTCCTGCTTTGTAAACATTACATTGAAATTCAATAGTAGTAAAGAAAGTTGTCTGACCTGGGATCTGGAACTCAGAGCATTGAACATGTCAAAAAACACGAAACACGTGAAGGTCATCGTCGTGTCCCGGGGAGTAATGACATTATCCCGAAGCTGAAAAATAGGATAAAAGACATCACAGAGCTGCCCACGTCTGCAGGCATAACAGATGCAACCGGAACTAAAGGTTCTCTTCTTGTATCAATACTTGATCACATATTTTGTCGTGTTGCTAAAGCAAAATCAACAGGTGAAAGATAAAATGTGAAGATAATCAGAGATGGGAATGAATGCCACTCGATGCCGAGCACTGACACCACTAGACCTTACAGATGTCTTCAGTGATACATAGATCCATAGACATACATAAAACACAAAAACCATGCAGAATGTAGCTTACCTCCCTCCAGAAGACAAACAGCGTGCCACACACTATGATGATAGAAGAAATAAGAATTTTGATAATTAGGTTCTTGGTGAGAATGCTGTCCTTCAGGTTTCTTGGTGGCTTTCTTATAACGTCTGTGTCCACCGGCTCCACTCCAAGACTTAAAGATACAAAATAAACCGAGGTAAATACTTCTAAGTCACATGATGGGGTGTAGTCACATTGTTTTGGTAACAGATTCAAGCACCTGTATGGTTAGTTCTAGATTAGCGCATTACTGGCACAATTTTTGTGACCACATTAGAGACAAGTGTTCCAGCTTGACCAAGAGTCTGGCCCAAACTCCGAGCATCATAGGGAGGGCGTATGTCAGCGTTTCCCAACTCCGGTCCTCAGGGTCCACCAGCAGGTCATGTTTTTAGGATATCCTATAGTAAGAACACCTGTGGCAATGTCTGAGGCACCGATGATAATTACATCACCTGTACAACACTGAGGAAGTCCTGAAAACATGACCTGTTGGGGTCCCTGAGGACTGGAGTTGGAAAACCCTGTCGTATGTAATATGGGCACAAAACTCACTATAAGGCCTACTGCACACGGGCGGAAATGGATTGTGAAATCCAGAGCGGGATTCCACCTACGGAATCTGCAGCAAATCCAGCCTATAGAATGCTATGAGAAAATGTGATTTCCTGCCCACGAGCGGAAATAGATAGCGATTTTTCGCTTGCGGGGAAGAAATTGCAGCATGCTGTGATCTTTTGCGAGCTGCGCACGGCCGGCTTCCATTGAAGTCAATGGAAGCAGTCCGTCCTGTGGCCATTCTGCAATCATTACAGATTGACGCAGCTCCTACGACCATCGCCATAGTGACGGTGCAGCGTCCACTCAACTGCGCATGCTCCAGCTGGCACATTCACAGCAGAGGAGGCTGCGTCATCACCATAGTGACGGCATGGAGTCCTCTGTACTGCAATCGTGCCAGCCGGCACATTCGCTGAAGAGGAAAACAGCGGCGGAGTGGTAAGCTGGAATCACCAGCCGGACACCGGGGTTAAACTCCGCTGCGGGAATCCGGCATATGCAGGGTCCAACCCTGTGTGCAGGCGGCCTAATATGCCTAATATGCTCATCTGAAACGGACTTCTAGTTACACATTTTGTTTAACAAAACCTTTTAAAAGAGTTCTATCATATTAATCAAGACTTTCAACATTACAGTCATGTTTTAGTCGGAAGAGGGGGGGGGGGGGGCAAGATTGTCCAATTTGACAAAAAGTTACATAGCTAATTTTTAAAATAAAAATACAAGGTTCTATTTCTCTAATCCCTAATAAAACAGTAATAAAGGAGTATACCAGGAACAAGAGTAACAATTGGGGAAGACTAGGTAGGTGGAGAAACGCATACGGGGAATATATGGGGGATGGTGGGAGCAAGGGTCTATCTAGACGAGAAGTATTAAGTACAGCCAAGTTGGAAAATCCGGATGACCTCTATTGACGTTCCTCATATTTGGTGTCTATTCCTGGCCTAAAAGCTGAACGGGCGCACACATACATGGTAGGAACAGAACCGAATATCCTGCA
Source organism: Eleutherodactylus coqui (assembly GCF_035609145.1). Classification (NCBI taxonomy): domain Eukaryota; kingdom Metazoa; phylum Chordata; class Amphibia; order Anura; family Eleutherodactylidae; genus Eleutherodactylus; species Eleutherodactylus coqui. The sequence goes on from NC_089848.1 coordinate 41,580,396, forward strand.
TCTTTAGGAAGCACTATGGACACAATTGATCCAAGTGTAAAAATACTAAGGCCGCCTTTATACGGGCAAGCACAATATCAGTCCGAGAAACTTGGACCGATGGCGCACTCAAACTTACGAGTTTCCCAATGTCTGCACAGGCGAGTTTCACTTGTTTAAAAACTTTCCTTATTATGATTTCACAAATACACTCATCACACTCATCACACTCATCACACTCATCACACTCATCACACTCATCACACTCATCACACTCATCACACTCATCACACTCATCACACTCATCACACTCATCACACTCATCACACTCATCACACTCATCACACTCATCACACTCATCACACTCATCACACTCATCACACTCATCACACTCATCACACTCATCACACTCATCACACTCATCACACTCATCACACTCATCACACTCATCACACTCATCACACTCATCACACTCATCACACTCATCACACTCATCACACTCATCACACTCATCACACTCATCACACTCATCACACTCATCACACTCATCACACTCATCACACTCATCACACTCATCACACTCATCACACTCATCACACTCATCACACTCATCACACTCATCACACTCATCACACTCATCACACTCATCACACTCATCACACTCATCACACTCATCACACTCATCACACTCATCACACTCATCACACTCATCACACTCATCACACTCATCACACTCATCACACTCCCTGCGAGTGCGATGGGCAAAATAACTCCTGCCCACCTTAAAAAAAAAAATCTGATACACTGCGGACTTTGTACCCCGGGGCATAGCTGCAAGAGTAAGAAAAGCTGCCATGTAAATACACCCATTGTAAATAATGGCCGATTACCACACAAGTTCTGTGTGTCTGGCAAACGGAGAGAACGTGAAGTCAGCTTAAGCCAACAATGGAAGTTCTAGATCAGGTTGTACAGCCAGAAACCAGCTGTATTCGCCGCCGTAGACTTGGTGCTCGCCTCGTCACCCATAGTCTGGGTCAGGACAGCATTACTGCACATCCAACGTCCGCACGCCTCTTAGCTTGTATTCATTTCACTAGCGGATTTCTTCTGTTTTCTCAGGTTGTAGTTTAATCGCTTTTCACGCGCAATTTTTTTTTTTTACGATTTCAAAAACCTAAACCGCCATCCCTTCAGCGTGTAGAGCTGCAGCCTCGCCGTTTGGGGTCTGGCTGTTCTGGGGCTAGTAGGATGCATCATGGATCCCGCCACCATGGATTGGCTCCCTCACACTGAGCAGTAAGTATTCCTGTCGGTCGTCATCTCGCAGCTCCGCTTACCTCTGAGCAGGAGGGCCGTCCATGATGATATTGATCCATAAAATCTGCATAGCGTTTAGAGGGTTTGGAAAGTTCATTAATGTAGCGAGGGATATTAACGTCAACGCTGCAATGCTCCTAAGGAGAGAAACAGATGATTAAACATGTAATGAAGAACTAGTCTAGATCATTCATCATTTGGTGCGCTATAGATTGGTATATATTGTTTATTGACTCCTCCCACCCAATAAATATAATGGGAACCATTCTGCCCAACATGTTCTCCACGTCCCGTTACATGGCCGCTCACTGCTAGCAAATAGATCAGCCATACATTTATATGACGTTTTTGTACTTTCTCATGTGGACGGCCATCTTGCCTCATCCGCGAGGGATGTGTTGGATCAGCTGCCACATAGGCGATCCCCCCTAGTCAGTGACTGACAGTATGTATAGGTTACAGGCATTGTATAGAATAGGCTAGGCAATCCATAAAATGTTTAACGTTTTTAGCCAAAAGTACAAAATATGTGATTTAAAAGGCTTTGTATGTTCAATAGGCTTAATATAGAATATATAGGCATTCTACAGAACAAGTGCTACGTATGAGAAGAATAATGACAATGCCGTTATAGGGGGAGGAAGTATATGAAAATGTAACAAGAAATACAAGACTAAAGTACACGACTTTCTTACTGAAAAACTAAACAAAAAAGGAAAAAAAACAAAAAACACAGTATTGATCTAGCAGCACAGTCCATCGGGGCCGCAAGGCAGTGAGTGAGCACTCCTGTCTTTCTCAATTCAGATTTGTGGAGCGGTGGCAGCAGGGGAGGTGAGGAGCTGGGTGGGCCCCGATTCCTAGCCCAACGAGCCCCGACAGACACATAGGTCTCTGTCGACAGACTGGCATCAGCATGTAGGGCACTGATTGAGAGGACACGTGTCAGACACCACGTCAAGGCAGCGTTACGCTGTCAGACGAAAAGCCAGTCAACTGGTGGCGGTACTATTTTATACTTTGCTGGTTCACCTTTGGACACTATACAAAACTGACAGGGAATACATTGTGCAACACTAAATTATTAACATTTGAAGATATATCAAATGTACTAAGTTTTTGGATGTGTTTATTATAGATGTAGCACTGCAGGTATAACTGTAGAACATTAGAGGGGTTGTCTGGGACTTTTACAATTGATGATTCATTTTTAGGTCAGGTCACCAATAGCTGATCATCAGGGGCTGGCACTTGAGATCCCCGATAATCAGCTGATCACCAGGCCTGCTGTCAGTGCAGACAGCGCTGTCAACATTGCAGTGGCCTGATTCTGGTACTGCAGGCATAAAAAGCATTTATTTCTACAGATATGGAACATGAATGGGTCATCCGTAGTAAATGTCCTGGACGACCTCTCTGATAAGAGCATCAGCAATGTTATTAGATGAAATATGTCATACATACAAATGCATCCTCGGCTTGCTTTGCAGCTGGGGCTGAGAGGCCGACTCACACACAAGTATCGCCGATGCAATTAGATTTCCTTGAGCTCGCTCAACTTACGTGCTAAGCTGGAAGCGAACAAAGTTTTTAATGTTGTTGTAGATTCCTTTCCCCTCTTCAATAGCCGACCTGAAAATTAAAATCATTCCATATCCTGTTAGTCTTTGGCAAGGGATATTGTAAAGTGCTAATGAAAGTTTCTCAATGACAGGCTAGAGGCCATTGTGCAGTACAAGCGCTACCTGAAGTGAATCTATTCCAGCAGCAGCGGCGCTTTAGTAATAACACTCCTGAGTAATGAATCCTGGCAGGCAACTATCAGAGGCGGCTCATCCCAACTCCTCAGATGGCGTCTGCATTATATATCATATCCAAGGAAATCAGTCAGCAGAAGCTAAAGGGGAAGAAACCGCCGCACTTGTGGTGCCAGAGGATAACGCTACAGATTTAACCCCTTAAGGACGCATAACTCATTTATCCATTGACGTAGATTTCTGAGGGCTGTTTTTTGCGGGACGAGTTGTATTTTTCAATGGTGCTATTTAATGTACCATATAATGTACTGAAAAACTGTTAAAAAATTCTAAGTGGAGTAAAATGGGAAAGAAGAAACACTAAATTCCGCCATCTTAGGGTGCATCCTGTTTCTACAGCGTATACACTACAGCAAAAATACTTGAATTAAAAAAGAAAGGTAATAAAAAGTAAGAATAAGTTAAAAAAAAGTTTTACTATTCGTTCTCAGAGGGCACAAGAACATGCGATACTTTGATTGCTACTGCAGTATGATATAAAACCACAGCATTACATTTTACCACGATCTGACATGCAATCAAGCCAGGCCTGATAGACATCCGGCTATGATAGAAGTCCCCCAGCTGCCATGACACCCGCACGGCTCCCTGTAATCTCACCGCAGGGAGCTGTACAGGACCCTGGAATATCAGTCGATTTAAATGCCGCTGTCAGAATTGGTAGCAGAATTTGAGGGGTTAATAGCTCTGATGAGCACACGGCTTATCGGAGCTGTTGCGGGCATGTGCTGGCTGTAAGAAACAGCTGGCACCCACATTGTATGGAGCGGAATTAGCCCGTGATCCCCCTCCATACATACCCAGAAGCTGCAGGGCGTAACTGTACGTTCATTAGTGTTAAGGGGTTAATACAGTACCAGGCAAAGATTGGAAGCAGCCATATTGGAACCGTAAAAATGCCTACATAGTAAGGTTGGGCTGAGACAGCTATAATAATTTGTTGTGTGCCGGCGGTGAGATACACACACGTGGCATCCAAGTATGCAATGATCATTGCGGACCACCAATCCCATGAACTATCTTAGCATGTATAACTGTAATACGCGCCAAGATAGAACATGCTGAGACTTATCTTGCATGCATATTTTGCACAGTGTGTGTGAACGGCACAATGCGAGTCTATGGCTGCTTGCTACAGTGTATTATGCGTGCAAAATGCGCAATTACAATACGGTCGCGTGAAAGAGCTAAAAAAGTTAAAAGCAGTCTATGTTCACAATTTCTAAGAAAGGTCACCATGGATACACACAGGACTCACATAATTGTATGGAAATCATCCTCCACCAGGATCATGTCGGCGGCCTCTTTACAGACATCTGTTCCGGCTTTGCCCATTGCGACACCAATATCTGCAGCTTTCAAGGCCACCGCGTCGTTCACGCCATCGCCGGTCATGGCAACCACTGCACCGATATTCTGCAGGCACTAAAGTACAGAAACTGTATTTACATTGTTCCTACTAAAGTAGGTCATGGACGGATCAGATTGCCCAAAATGCTTAAAAATGTAGGGCAAGGACATAGGGAGTGACGGGGCGAAATATCACTGTAGTGAAAACCTAATGGATAACAGAGGCCAGAGACATGAGGGAATTACTGAAGACTACTTCTTGCACTGAAAATCTGCACCCAAGAACCAGAAGGGCTCCGGTCACATTCTGCAATGTATGCAGTGTGGGGCATGAACATGGCACCATTTTCATTGTATGTATATGAGCGTAATTGTAGCGTATACTTTATTGGGTGTGTATTTTTACACCGTCTCCTGGCCTCTTGCATTACACTGCAGGTAACGTGTATTCAGTTTTTTTAAAAGCTCCCGACTTGAATGGGCACTTTTGGTCCGTAACATGGACCAAAAAAAACAAACCACAAGCTGCAATTTATTTTTCATCTTGCGCACGACAGACGCAGAATACACCAACAGAAGCCAATTGTGTTCTACGCTGTTTGTATTACGTCTGTAAAAAAATAATAGACGCAAAATCTGCCCATGTGAACGGCTAAGAGTGTTCACACCAGCTGGAAATGCTGCAGGCTTCCCGCAGTAGAATTAGCTACAGAAAGTCTGCAGCGTTTACAGTCATTGTCTCTGATGTGTGCCAAATATTCCACCACATCTGGACACACAGCATTTTGTATGCAGCCGATTGTGGAGATTGACAGTTCTACAAAACAGAAAATTCCTGAAATATAGATTAAAGGCTGATGTAGACACAATGAGAATCACTCAAAATGTGCTCAAAAGAATCTTTTCAGTGATTCTCGTTCTGTCTAAATACACTGACATCGCACAGTTTTCATTCACAAGTCATTGATTGCTGACTTCTAGCTTGCTCGAATTGAGCGATCAGTTGTTATCAGCCGTCTGCACTGATAAGATTCTCTCTGCCTGTGTCCTGCTGTGAATTCACAGCGGAGCACGGGCTGTAAGCACAGAACTCTACAGAAGTTTTCTTATGCAGAACAGCTTTAGTGTTCGGCAAGAGATAGCGGCGGTGTACCGCTGCACCTGCATAGCTGTATAGTAGCTAATTAGCTACTATAAAGTATACAAAGATGATCACTCCAAACTGTCACTCCAGCTGTCGTTTGAGCAACTTTTGAGCGATCATCTGTCAGTGTAAACGGGGTATAAGATCTAATCTTACCTTTACAATTTTTAATTTGTGTCTTGGGCTGGCTCGGTAAAACACAGAAACCTTGAATATGGAAATGAAAATGGATTAAAATTAGTAAAAAACAAACAAAACAGCATTTTAAACATCCACACAATGTAGACCTCATGTAATGTAGGAAGATCGTTGCAGCAGCTTTACTGACCTTTGGTACGATTTGGGAGAGCTGTTGAATGTCCATCGCGTCCACCTCCTCTCCGGACATGGACTGCAGGCCATTGGAATAGAAGCCAAGACGGCTGGCTGTGAAGAAGAAATACGTGTCCTTGTTTTAAAATATCATTAAATAAGATAATCTAGGTTTTGGTTTTTTTTTTACTGGAGGAGGAGGAATTTTTAGTGCTTAGAAGAAGGAATCTCACTAGACCGATCCCTATAAAAAGAGCAGCACATCAGTGAGTCTTCATGTCATTAACCCCTTAAGGACACAGTTTTCTTTTGGTTTTACCGCCTCACTCAAAAAAAATCATAAGTCATTTTTTTAATTGATGGTGCTTTCTGAGGGCTTTTGGCTGGTCGAGTTGTATTTTTCCAATGGCACCATACAATGTACTGAAAACTTTTACAAACTTCTAAGTGGAGTGAAAAAAAGTCGCCATCTATGGAAGTGTCTTGTTTTCACAGCATACACATTGCTGCAAAAAGGACATTATTTTATTCTATGGGTACAATGGGTAGCACAGGAGCGAGTAAATGCTCGTCCCATGTAAATTGGGCATAAGTTGGAATCAGTTAACACTTCGTCCACCTCCTGAGTTTGTGAAGAGCACGAGCCAATATTTACACAGGAGAAAGGGGGGGGGGTGTACTCTGCACAACTTATCCCGCAGCCCTGATAAGTACCTGTATCTGTGTATCTGGAAGTGTTAGACAATTTGGGAGGGGAAGCTGAGCTGCGACCACCAAGTGCAAGGGAGCGAGAGCAGATAACAGCCGGTCCTGCACATGCACAGCCTGTGTGCGACTGCGAGGACAGAATGATTAAATAGGAGTAAAGGCGGGATGAACTAAGCACGCTCAACCAGATTTAGAACACACTTTATCTAAAAGGAATCTTAACTATTTTTAAGGAAATGTGTCACTACTTGTGTATTTTGTACTGTAATTACTACAAACTCCAGCAGTAACACCTACAAGCCTACAGTCACCACCTGATGCTGCCCTGAGACATTTCCTTTTAAATTAAGCCTACAGTTAACTTGTAGAGTTTTCCTACTGACAGCCGATAGAGATGTCCTGCTGCTAATGTATTAAAACAGACCGGCAATATGTGTTTGCTCTCCCAATAACCCAGGAGTCATACAGGGTGGACTCTGCCGAGTGATGTGCCATGTCCATGAGGGCCGATCAGTAAAGCGTCACTACTACCAATTCCAAGTGGCAGGCTGGGCCGGAGAATCCTTTTAAGCCACTAATGTAATATAGTGTTTTAATGAGAAAAATGCACTTGATAATTCAAGTGGGGAGCCGGTGAACAGGAATGGTTTTCTGTCTGGAAAGCCCTTATTAGTACGCCACATGTGCATTTTATTGCATCTACTTTAACAGGCCAATCGACCTTGACGAGTCAAGCATTGTAAAAACACTTAATGCAAAGAGGAGCTTCCAGTAAATTATTCCACTTAATGCGATCGCTACAACTTAAGGAGAGCATTTATAAAGAAACTGCCGGCCAGCGTCTTAACATTACTACTAGGATGGCGACTGAAGAAATTAAACTGCAATTGATGTCGAGCCCAAGAGTCCTATTATTTCAGCCCAATTAGAGCACGACACAGTATCCACATCTAGAGTTTATTTCCATACCGATAGCCACCGCCGTTTCTTGGGAATCTCCAGTGATCATTTTAATTGCGACGCCAGAGCGGATAAGAGTCGTCACGGCCTCCTTCACACCTGTTCGAGGAGGGTCAATTATTCCCACCAAGCCCAGAAATGTAAGTTGCCCCAACTCAGGACCAGATGCCAGAGCGATAACTGCAATGGAAAGGAAGATTAGGGAGCAGTTTGCAGACAAAAGCCTTGCAAATAGCCTTCATCAAATGTCCTACCGTTTTAGGTCTACAGCTCCTATGCAACTCTGTGGATACAGACTACAAGAACTCCGCAGTCTGATCCGGTAGTCACACTTCCTTCAGTGTTTCTTCTAAGTCTTACAAAAATACATTTGGTGAACTAACAAGAAGTGATGGAGACAAAGATGGCAACGGAACTACAAGTTCAGACTACACTGTGTTTGGAGCCTGTAAGCATGGACACACACAGAACTGTAAGGGTCATGTTCACACTGGACGGATTTGCTGTGGAATGTCAGCAGACGACCTCCTGCCGCAGAGCCACAGCTGAAAGTCTGCATCAAAATCCACACCGTCCGATGTGGATGTTGGTGGCAAATCCACTCCCTCATTGAGAGGTGGATTCTTCTGCGACAAAAAAGTGACATGCTGCGGATTTAATATTCTGCACCACATGTCATTATCCACGTGGGTTTGATGCTGATTTTTCTACAGTGTGTGGACAAGATTTTGAAAATCTCATCCACTTTGCTGTAACGCTACATGTGGTGGATTTTCTATGCGGAGGGGCTGCAAGGAAAATTCGCAGCAAATCCGCCCCAAGCGAGCATATCCCAAAGGAGCTGTAGCTACTAAATGGTAGAATATTTTGTGGCAGACTGTTTGCAAATTTGCTTCCATATTTCAATTTAGATGCATCATTTTCCACTTCTAAATCCATGGTAATAATCCACAGATCTCTGCTGCATATCTGCAGCGGATTTCGCCCTGTGAGTGGAGCAAAATCTGCACGTGAAATTTCCACTGTGGATCCGCATGGAATAAAGATTAAAGTGCTGCAAGCAGATTTTGCATATTCACCGGGCTAAATCCACCCGCAGATACATGGCAAAACATGTGGCAGAAAATGGTCAAGGTAGGCCTAGTCATTGTGAAAACTCCTTACCTCGAAGGCCTGCTGTGCCCATGTATGCGGTTTCCTGGTGGTAGAGCTCTTTCTGTTGCTGAGTGAGACCCAAATTGTGACCTTTGCTGTTGTATGTGGTGCAGTATCGGATGACTTGCTCATAGGCACCTTTCATAAAGCAAATGTCTGGTTTATCCTTGAAAAGGTCAATAAAAAACATTTAGTTATTAAAGTGCACATAAGATTGTTAACACGTAAATGGCGGTTTTATATTGACATGCAGGCAATTAACATGTTTGTTACATCGGTTAGTCCAGTCTTTTAGCAAACTAGTCAAATTGTCTGGAGACCCCCCATCCCCCACCCAAGAGGGATAAGCTTAAGACCTCTATAGGAGACGCCACAGATATTCTATGGTTGCACTATGTAAAGGCACATTTACACGGAGATGATCATTCAAACGACAGTTTGAGTGACAGCTTTGAGTGATCATTTTACATACACTATTAAGAAGATACTTAACCCTTTGCAATCCAATATTGGATTCAGGGTTTCCTAGGGGGCTTTCTCTTTCTTCCATTATACAATGGCGCCATCTGCTGGCTAGAGCCAGTACTGCGGTATTGGACATGCTGGAGAGGCCCCCTACAACAGAGCAGCCAGTAATATACAGTAAGAATACCCTGTCGGACGTCTTCCGACATCGGAGCTGTACAGCCTTCAATCAGAATGTCTTCAGACGTCAGACAGTGGATTGGAAAGGGTTAATAGCTTATTAGTGTGCAAATAAAGCCTTAGCTGAATGCAGTTAATAGCCCGAGGGTTCTTATCGGCTTTCAGCTCCTTTGTTCTTCGTCGAGAAACAATGCTAGCAGCACTCCCTGTGGAGAACTCCTGATGAGACCGCAGGACGATTTTAAGGTTGGCCTGAATTTAACCATCAGCTAGCAATGCTAGAAAAGTGCAACAATTATGGCTCAAATGATAGCCTTAGTGATTTTTGAGTGATTGGTCCATGTAAATGGGCCTTAACACAAATGTCTCCCCACACCCTGTATGTTCGGACGGGAGATTGCAAATCAAGTAAAACTTCTAAAGTATTTCCAGGTATAAACAACTTCCCATAGATCAATCGAACAAGTGACGATATTACAAAGTTTATCTTCTTGCCAAAAAAATAAAATTCCTCCTGTGACTGTGCGGCTCCTCCACCCTGCTTACTACTCTTATTTGCTTTCAGTTCATTGGAAAGTCAGCACTTAGGAGCAGTGACAGGTTTTCAGCCTTACTGAGGGATTAGGTTACAGCAAGAAACTAAGCACAAGCTGAACATTCATGTGATCCAAATGTAGGTGGGGAGAAAAGCTGCTTCCAGATTCCCCTGGCAGCAGCTTATCTCCTCAAGAAGAAAGGGATTGGACAATTGAAATCTAAAACTGTTCAATCCTTATCTTCTGCTATATCTGCAGTCTAGGGAATTGGGAGGCAACCGTACATGTTAGATGTTTGGTGGGGGTTCGCAAATCTAAATAGCCAATATTTATGACCACTTAAACTGCTACGATGTTCCCTATGCACACACGAAAAAAATCCTGCTCCCTTTCACACACAGAGAAGCAGTAAGAGCATGGATGATATTATACAACAGTACAGCGCAATGTATCTGCAAATCAGGCATTGGAGGGGGGGGGGGGGGGGCGAGCCGCTTCCTCCACTCCATACAATTCTATGGACAGTGACCGTAACCCGATTTCTCAGTTTACAGATTTTATCAGCTACTTCAGAGTAAGTGATCAGTAGAGGAGGAGGAACACAGGAGCCCAACACTGACGCACATTTTGTCCATGCAGATTTCATTTCTAAAACCATGGGGAAGATACACGGGAACGCAGCAAACTTATGCCACAGATCTGCAGGCGGATTTAGCCCTGTGAATCGGTAATATCTGCACAAATAAATTTCCAACCCTAATCAGCATGGAATAAGGACAAATTCTGTACGTGGATTTTGCCCATTTACAGGGCTATATATCCGCTTGTAGATACAAGGCAAGATACATGGTAGACGCTCACAACTTAGAGAAATTTAGGAAGATATCCGACGTCCTAGCTTAGCTAGAAGCATATCGGTAAGCTGGCAAATGGCCCCGTACCTGCTGAGTTCTGTGCACGCATTTCACAGCCATCCACTTCTGTTCTGAGCTGAACGGGTATTCTGCTTTACGGATGTAGTCATGCCGAAGTCCCTCAAAACCCATCTACAAAGTAATGACAGCAATACTTAGAATAGATCTTAGAAGAGCGTTTTCATTATCCACCATTCTTGCAGTGTAAGTCTGATAGTTCTGCTTTGTTTGGAAAATAAGTGAAGTTCTTATTTAAAATTGTGATGGCAATCCCAGTATATAAATCTTTGTGTATTGGGATTTGGGGCCTTACGGGGAAATTGTTAATTCAAATGCTTTAACTCTGGTTTGATTCAGCTATAGAAGTGTACGTACACAATACACAGTTACACAATAGTATGAGGCAATGCTTATATGAAATATCTGTTTTTCATAACTCTGCTGACAAAGATGGAATTTAGCAATTTAGCCGTAACCAACATGTATAAATATATTTGACTGTCCAGCTGCATGCACTAATACGGAACTAGGAATCAGACAATCAACCGCATCCGAGACGGACTACCGTTTTTTGATTACCGCAAAAATACCCCAGCGATTTTACTGGAAACAGATGCAAATAACATGGGCGGTCTATGCAATTACTAATTCATGAAATAGCCTCCAATCATATCGGTTTGACACAAGTGGGGCGAGACAGCCCATTCCACTCTCCAGAGTGCCACCACGTGACAGGCAATACCAGATGACCGGATGAAGGAAGACGCTTATCCAATAATCAATCAACACATTGTGTCTATGTAATTCTTGCCTGCCCCAAAAGGGCTGTGTTTGATGTGCCTTATAAGTTGTTACGCGCCAAGAATAAAGGAGGAAGTTACTTTTTCTTGAACTTGTGTCAGACAAAGTGATTTCAGTGGGAGACAGTGCACTGTCCGATACCTTATCAATCAATCTGGAAGGGTGTGATCATTCCTAATTGAGTAAGCCGTGGTTCCAAAAACAGGAAGGTTCCTCGACATCTGGTGGAGAATGCGGGCAGCGTGATCGATAGGTTCCAAAGAGCCCGGACACAAGGCACCGGACAGACAACCTTGGATTTAGTGGGCCCACCAAAGAACACGGTAAGATAAATCAATTATCTATACCTGTGTGGCTAGGTTCAGGTTTGCCTGTGTTGTGCCTAGGCCGGACACTTTGGAGCCATACGACAGGTACTTCTTTGAGTCTCGATCACGTGATAAGAACCTGTCATAAAATATAAAGGAATGATTACATGCCTGTTGTCTTGAGAGCACTAGTTAATTGGTGACATCAATAGCTGCCCCCGGGAGGGCCTGTACGGGGTGTTTCCACTCCTGAGGGAGGAGGGAGCCGTTCAGGTGGCCTGTCGCAGAGACTCAGCAGCCCTGAGGCCTGTTTGTAGGGCCCAGGGAGGGAGAGACTGCCAGAGATAAGTCTGATATGGGATTTCCGCTCCTGCTAGGCCTGCTTGTAGGGTCCGGGAGAAGGGAGCTATCAGACAGTATCCCGAGGGGCAGTTTAGACTAAGCCAGCCGTACTGGTGCTCCGTCTAATTGTCTGTCTAATTGTGCGGGTATACCACCCATGTCTTGCCCAAATTGCAAAAAAGGATTGTTATTAACAATAAGTACCCTTGGATGGGAGATCTGTAATCAGAGCGATCCATACCCCCCCCACCGTTGTGGTTACGGGCCTCTGCTTGAGGGTGATGGACCACAAATATTTGTTTATCGTTTAAACGTGCATGAGTGGATCCCTCTGGCTGAAGGTAGATTATTGAACTGTGTAGCAGTAGAACTCTGTGAGGTTCTAGGACGGGACATACTGTGTCCGGTATCTAGCGTTACTCCTAGAATTTTAGACCTGACTGCCGTATTTGAGATTGGAATGCAACACCTGTTGTATCAAGGACAGTTTTTGCATCCCCCTCTGAGATGTGGAAATCCAAATAATCACTGCTACCACTGACTCTCTGAAGTGTCACATTTATAACTGTAATGGACAGTACTAACAAATTATGTAACAGTAGAGTATAAGTAATTACAATCTGCATGGTTCTGCTCATCCATTGCATAAGATAAGCCTTGCATAGAATTAAGAGTGTTTATATATCGTGTAGAGTTAATCCTGTTTGCATCTCATATAGAAATAGTCTGTCTGTATATTGCGTAGAATTAAAGTTAGATCTGTGATATAGGGTTAAACTGTAGTCTGTTATCGGAAGAAGGGGGGGAAACGGGGGATCAGCGCTGCAGGAAAAAGAGGAAGCCATTCTGACACTCAGCTCCTGAATTTCACATTGCACTTAGGGAAAAGGAAAAAAAAAAAAAAAAACAACAAAAAAGGCCCCTAGAAGCTAGAAACTAGAAATATTCTTGACCATCACTGTTCCGGATCAGTGAGCTAAGGACGGGATATTTATACCCGCACCGCACCGCTTGTCTCTTGGCCAGACTACGACGCTACCCCAGCCGGCACAGTTAGCGCTAACTACGCACGCTGCTGGCATACACCCGCTCCATCCCACCTACTCCGTAGTCATATCAGCCAATTAACCTCCCGTTCGCCTAGGGAAAGTGTAGGCGGCCATAGGAACGAGCGGGGGGACACTTTACGAAGTGCCACCCCGTACAGGTGAGGGGTGTGGGTTTCCGGGAAAAAAACACGCGAGACGCCCATGCCCCCCTCCTGAGATAGGTAGGGATTCCACCTCCTCGTTGTAGGGTATTGTGGGCAACGGAGGTTAATGGACGTGGGAAGCAGGTTAGGTGTAGTGTCGCTGAAATAGAAAATATCCTCCTGCTAGAGAGAGAGAGGGGGGGGGGAAGCCCTGCAGAGGGGGAGGAAAGAGGAAGTGCTAGTTTAGAATCTATTAGTACTACAGGTCCCAGCCAGACGCCTAAAAATACGGACTTAAGAATGGGGAATAAATCAAGCAATAATAACGAGCGGCTGGCACGGGATTTAGTAGCCGAAAGAGAAGGCAAGCACTGCTCAAATAAGTGGCCGCAGATACGGAAAATTGCATGCTGGGATGCAGATGCAAATGGGCGACTTCAGCCGGAAGCCTGGCGAGTTTTGTTAAAAGATAGGCGTGGCTTGTTGCAGGATAAAAATTTGCTCACAGCTGCAGAAGGATGGTATCGGGTCTCAAAGACGTTAAATAGAGACGGGTGGAACGAGACGGTGCAGGGAGAGGGGGGGAAATACAAACGTTATGTGTATCATACAAATGCTGTGAACCCACTTCTTACACATCCGTCAGCACCTCCCATGCATTCAGGTAACTTACCATATTGGATGTGCCTAGTCTGTGGAGTGCAAAACCCCAGGCAAAGAGACCTGTCTGGGATGTGGCTCCCCGCGCCCAGACGGAAGTGTAAATGAGCCCACACTTCCTGTATTCAACGCTGAGCAGGCGGTTCCTGTATCCGGAGCTGCCGTGCGTTTCAACACTGCAGTTTCCTGTGATGATGTCGCAGGAAACACTAGGCATTCCAATATGCGTTCCACAGCCACTTCCTCAATGACCACTTCCTCTGGCAGCCATCTTAAGACACCTCAGAGGCCTAGGGCACTGCCACCCACTCCATACGGTGGCCATCTTGGTACACCCCAGAGGCCTAGTACCCAGCTGTCCACCCATGAAGGCAGCCACATTGCTACACTTCAGAGATGCCAAACACCTGCCATGTCTCCACTATATCCAGTGATAGACCCTCAAACATTGCAAGCACAAAGACAAGCTGTCCCTCTGTTCCCAGACCAGCCAATTACAGAGGAGCAGCTGAACGCAGGACCTGTTACAAGGGAAGGTGGAGCGCAGGGAGGCTCTGATCTACCTCCACTCCTTCCCTTGCAACCCAGGGAGGAAGATGGAGATCAATGGACAGAAAGTGAGGAGGATGGAGAAATAGGAGTCACCAGGTCTGGAGAGAAGTTCCGAGGCCGACCCCCCCCCTGTGAAGATGGTGCGCCGCCGGGACGGCATATTGGCAAACAAGGAATATGGTGCAAGGCCAAAACATCGCTCAGCGACGGCGACTTTAGGGGGAGCAGAAGAACAATTCTCGCTAACGAAGCCCAGCTTACGAAAAAACCCAGCAGCTCGCACGAGTATACAAGAACAACTTAACTTTGCACCCCCCAATACATCTACTCCTAAGGTCCATTTCATGTCTCCACAAGGAGATGACCCTTATGGATCGCAAGACTCCCTCACACAAGATGAACATCAATCACTGGCACCACAGATCACGCCTCAGCTGGCACCCCACAGGATGCCCTTCGTACCGGCAGACGCCCCGCTCCTATACGTCAGCTTCACTCCAAGCCAGGCCACTACCCTCCAGGCGGGATTACCAGATCCAGAAAAGCAACCCATGCCTTTCTTCAGGAAGTTGGTCCAGTACCAACGTAATTATTCAGCCACCTGGAAGGATCTACAGGCCTTGACGGAGGTGAAGGCCGGAGATACGTATTGGCCGGTCATCCAGAAATCCCTTGATCCAACAAGTGAGAATGCTACTCCAGAGACAACATATGTTTCCGGGAGGGAATTCTGCAAGCAAGTGAAGGCCTGGGCGCAAGACAGGTTGGCAGATCAAGCTATCACACTGCAGGACGTGACCCAAGATAAAGGGGAATCTGTGGACAAGTTTTATGGTCGCCTCATTCAACTCTTTGACGATCTCGGATTCTCATCACAAATCAGAACACACCAATTGATGCTTTCCGCTGCTTTTGTTTCTGGTTTACGGGACCCAGTAAGAAAGGGACTAATGGCAGCAAAACCAGAATACAAGATTCTGGCCATCGACGTCCTGCTACCAGTTGCAAAGGGGGTAGCAGGGAACGGACCTACCCCTGTCATGGTGGCAGCGGTGGCAACAGGGACCTCACAGAATCGGAATGAACCCATGAAATGTTATAATTGTGGCCGAAAAGGGCATTTCAAGAGAGACTGCCGTGCACCACCAGGACAACACGGACAGACAAATCAGGCCAGAAGACAGGCTGGACCAACATCTTCTGATGACTTACCACCACCACCACCACCGGTATCCTACCATGGCCCGTCCCAATAGGACACAGGCAAGCCAGTCTCCAGTATGGCCTCTTTCCAGAACCCTGCAGTGGATAATACCGGACCACAAGCGCAAATGACTCTCTCTATTGCAGGGAATCCAATTACCTTCCTACTGGACACTGGTGCAGCCAGGAGCATCATTCGTGCTGACGACTTCCCCTTCAAGCACCTGCTGGATGACAAGACCATACTGACCGTAGGAGTAGGAGGAAGGCCGTCTGAAAACCCACTAAGCAAGCCACTTCCTGTCGGCATACAGAACATCCTGGCTAGATTTGTGGTTCACAGGACCTCACCACTCAACCTACTGGGAGCCGACCTTCTATCAAGACTTCAAGCTACAATTGCCTACACTGAAGACGGTGGCATAACGGTTACCTCCCCGCTATCTGAAGATGACCATATGACACTTGCCTCAGAACCATTCCTCATGACCTGTCAGGAAGTTCGAAAGACAATACCAGATGAAGTGAAAGCAAGAATCCCTGATACACTGTGGTCAAAAGGACCTGAGGACATTGGTCGTCTAAGAGTTCCACCAGTGATGGTGAGGATGAAGCCCGGAATGCCATTCCCAAGAAGACCACAATATCCACTGAAGCACTCAGTGTCGCTAGCCATCGACGAACAGATTAAGTTGCTGATCCAGAACGGAGCCCTTGTGCGATGTGAGTCGCCATGCAACACCCCGTTGTTCCCGGTGAAGAAGAAGACACCGAAGGGCGAACCAACCAAATACCGCATGGTTCAAGATCTACGGGCAGTGAACCAAGCTACCATATTGGAAACTCCTCTGGTGCCGAACCCACACACGCTACTGTCTGGAATTCCACCAACAGCAAAGTACTTCACAGTGATAGATATGGCAAACGCTTTTTTTGGAGTCCCATTAGACGCATCATGCCAATATTTATTTGCGTTCACGCACAACGGAGGCCAACTTACATGGACTGTAATGCCTCAGGGTGCACAGAATTCACCCAGCCAATTTGCCAAAGCAATGTCTCTGATTCTAAACCCATGGATGGAGGGACACCCCACAGTGGTCTTACTCCAATATGTGGACGACCTGTTACTTTGCGCGGACGATCTGGACACGGCCTCCTCCTCCTCTGAAAATCTTCTGTGCTATCTGGCATATCAGGGATGTAAAGTGTCAGAATCCAAGTTACAATGGTGCTGCACAACCGTCGTATTCCTTGGCCACTGCATTTCCCAAGGAGTACGACACTTGACAGGAGACCGGATCGCCGCCATTCAACAAGTGCCGCTTCCCAGATCTGAAAAGGCCCTTCAAGCTTTCCTGGGACTGATCTCGTACTGCAGAGCCTGGATTCCAGAGGCCTCTTTGCTGATGCAACCCCTGTACGAAGATGTCAGAAGGATCGGTGAAGAAGGAGGAAAGGCCAAGGCCCCGTGTACACTCTCTGAAGACTCGACAAGAAATTTCAGCACACTTAAGGACCTGATCTCTAAAGCACCTGCATTGGGACTACCAGACTACGACAAACCATTTGCTCTGTTTGTGTCCGAGAATCAAGGACACGCATCAGGTGTCCTTACTCAGAAACATGCTGGAAAATCGCGACCCATCGGCTACTTCTCAGCCAGACTCGACCCAGTGGCAAGAGCAGGACCTTCCTGCCTGCGGGCAGTCTTTGCAGCCCATGTCTTGCTGGACAAGACCTCAGATCTCGTGCTGGGTTACCCTCTGACTGTCCTGGCTCCGCATGACATTGCCGCCGTACTCAACCAGACACAGCCGAAGCATCTATCAGCAGCAAGGCATCTACGCTTGCAATGCTCACTGTTAATTCCGGAGAATGTCACCCTACAGCGTTGTAATGTCCTCAACCCTTCCACCCTCCTTCCAATTCTTCAGGGGGAAGGCGAAGAGGAGAATGGAAGCGATGGAGAGGAAAAACCGAATGGTTCCGTCTCCTACTACGACATTCCACGCCCTTCACATGACTGCGTCAAGATGATGCAGCAGGAAATCTCTCATCTACCATCAGTCTATGATAAACCACTGGAACCCGTAGACTACACACTCTTCGTGGACGGCTCCAGATTCGCCGATGAGATGGGTCGGTACCATACCGGTTACGCAGTTACCACCTCCACGAAAATAATCCAAGCTCAACAACTCCCTCCTACTGTATCAGCACAGGAAGCCGAACTACAGGCCCTCACACGGGCGTGTGAGGTGGCCCAGGATCATACAGCCAACATCTACACAGATTCACGGTACGCTCATGGAGTGACACACGACTTCGGGATGATCTGGAAAGTTAGAGGATTCCTCACAGCTGCAGGCACCCCAGTCAAGCATCATCAAGCCATCAGGCACCTGCTGGATGCCCTCCAACTGCCACGAAAGGTGGCCGTACTGAAAGTGAAAGCTCACAGCAAGAAGAACACTGAAGAGGCCGTTGGTAATCATACAGCAGATCAAGCAGCAAAAAGAGCTGCAAGGGGGGAGTTTGGAAGAATTGGAATTCAGGTGGAAGCCCTACCGGTTGGGGTGGAATCAATGGAGGAACCAGACCCGTCCATGATGGTCAGTGTGGATGAGAAGATACGACCGGACTACCTTACAGAAGCACAAAAGAGAGCAACCAAGGAAGAAAAAGAAGAATGGACGAAAAAGGGAGCGAAAAAGGACGAACAGGGATTGTTTGCGCTGGCAGGCCGCCCATGCTTGCCTAGAAGCTTCTACCCAGCAGTGGTACAGTGGGCACATGGCCCAACCCATTTGTCCAAGATGCTCATGAACGCATTGATCCAGAAATATTACCTGGCGCCTGGCATCACAACGTTGGTGGACAAGTACTGCAGAGCTTGCACCATTTGCGCCCAATGTAATCCAGGAAAAATGGAGGAGACACCAAGAAAACACCTGGCCAAGCCACTGTATCCATTCCAACGGATCCAGATTGACCACATCCAGATGCCGAAATCAGGACGCTTTGAGTACGCCCTAATAGTGGTGGATGTTTTCTCTGGGTGGGCAGAGGGGTACGCAAGTACAAATATGACTGCCAAAAGTACCGCTAAGAAACTCATGACTGAGTTAATTTGCCGTTTCGGAATACCTGAAGTCATCGAAAGTGATCAAGGTCCAGCGTTTACCGCCAACGTCACCAAGGAGATATGGCAGGCGTTGGGCAGCAGTCTTTTGTTTCACACACCCTACCACCCCCAGAGTAGTGGTAAGGTAGAGAGACTGAACGGTACCTTGAAAACAAAAATACTTAAAATGTCACGAGAAACTGGCATGCCCTGGCCAGAAATCCTCCCCATAGCACTGTATAGCGTGAGGTACACACCAAGGGGAAAACATAAGTTATCACCTTACGAAATTCTTTTCGGGACCGTCCCCAGACTAGGGTGTTATTTCCCCCAGCAGTTACAATTGCACTCTGATGTTCTGACTAAGTATGTTATATCACTCGCCAAAGAAATAACTAAAGTCCATGCACGAGTTTTCTCTTCCATTCCAGACCCAGACCAGGACACAGGCACCCATTCCATCCAGCCCGGAGATTGGGTGTACGTAAAGAAGTTTCTGAGGAAAAACTCTCTTGAGCCAAGATTCGACGGTCCATTCCAGGTGTTGTTGACCACTGCCACCTCGGTGAAACTAGAGGGGAAGCCTACCTGGATCCACGCAAGCCACTGCAAGAAAGCTCCATCTCAGAAGGACGACTCATCATGAAATATTTAGGTCAAGTTATCATAATACTTCTCCTATGTGGGGTTCTGGTAATGTGGGACGGAAAGGGTACCTCACTGAAGAACCAGAAGCAGCAGGCTAAACTAGTGAGGGAAAGCCATATCAATATGTGGGAGTATTTAGCCAGAGATGTTATCAATATAACTAATATGTGCATGCCTAAATTAAGGAGCGGGGAGGATATTCTACAAGCTTGCCTACTGGCCGTTCCCACTCCAGTAAATGTATTGAGATCAATTTATGCAATGGTACATGATGATGATGATGTGGGGGGAGGCGATGCGATACAAGATAACACCTTCATTAACATATATGAGTATTGTCCCTACTGTGAGGCTATAGAACACGATGACTGGTCCAATATGACTGAGTTCCAGGTCAGAAATGTCTCACAGGCTGAGGTATGTTATAACTTTACATGTAATCCACGGTACATTGGGAAATGTGAGAAGGGCCAAGTGGTCACTAGTGATTCCCAAATACTTTGCTCCCGTACTGAAGAACAATGTCAAAAGATAGTGACTGCCATGTCTTGTGGAAAAGTAGTTCGGAGTCCCAGCCACACCAGACATGTCAAACTACCAGTAGGATGGGTCCTATCCTGTGGCAATTTAACCTACACATATATCCCCGCCAACATTACAGGAGGACCGTGTGCATTGTCCCGTCTAAGTATCCTTATGTATCAGAAGCCAGACCCCCCGGCACCCACACCCTCACTTAGGGATCGGAGGGACATCCACGGCCTGGCCGATAACTGTGTAGGACCACCCACACTACTGAGTTTCTCAGAACACACAGCACTAGCTCTCAGCATTCTAGGCACCCCCGCATTAGCCCAACATAACACAAGAGTGATTAACGGTTTAGCTTGTGACATGGTAAAGGGCCTAAATGCCACATCCCAGGCACTGGACCTACTACTCTTAGATGTACAAAACATACGAAGAGCCGCTCTACAGAACAGAGCCACCATTGATTACATCCTTATGACCATGAACCATGGGTGCGAAGAGTTTGAAGGGATGTGTTGTTTTAACCTCTC
The DNA here is from genome assembly GCF_035609145.1 of Eleutherodactylus coqui. Classification (NCBI taxonomy): domain Eukaryota; kingdom Metazoa; phylum Chordata; class Amphibia; order Anura; family Eleutherodactylidae; genus Eleutherodactylus; species Eleutherodactylus coqui. The sequence goes on from NC_089848.1 coordinate 41,601,130, forward strand.
TGACAACTCTGCGTCAATCCATCAACAGATCAACCGCCTGAGAGATCTAGCCACCAGTATCAAACAAGGAACGGACCAGGGGTGGTTTGACTGGTTGACAGGGTCCTGGTTTGGATTTACTCTGATGAAGAAAATACTAACTGTTTTTGTTGCCATTGTAATGGTTCTAATTTCTGTTTGTTGTTGCATACAGTGTATCCCGGCCCTGGTGTCTACCTGGTCCACCTGTTTCTCTATGATGTCCGGCAGTAGGCCCACTGTCAATGCCAATGTCGTCATCACAGATCCAGAATACGATGATGTTGACCCATCCTACACCCCCATGAGAGCAATGGCTCCAGTCTACAACACCTTACAAGTCTAGAGTCAGCAGTGGGGGTGGGATGGAGCAGGGCGAGTTTGGTGAAACAGATAGTTTCAAGGGGGGTCTGTGATGGCAATCCCAGTATATAAATCTTTGTGTATTGGGATTTGGGGCCTTACGGGGAAATTGTTAATTCAAATGCTTTAACTCTGGTTTGATTCAGCTATAGAAGTGTACGTACACAATACACAGTTACACAATAGTATGAGGCAATGCTTATATGAAATATCTGTTTTTCATAACTCTGCTGACAAAGATGGAATTTAGCAATTTAGCCGTAACCAACATGTATAAATATATTTGACTGTCCAGCTGCATGCACTAATACGGAACTAGGAATCAGACAATCAACCGCATCCGAGACGGACTACCGTTTTTTGATTACCGCAAAAATACCCCAGCGATTTTACTGGAAACAGATGCAAATAACATGGGCGGTCTATGCAATTACTAATTCATGAAATAGCCTCCAATCATATCGGTTTGACACAAGTGGGGCGAGACAGCCCATTCCACTCTCCAGAGTGCCACCACGTGACAGGCAATACCAGATGACCGGATGAAGGAAGACGCTTATCCAATAATCAATCAACACATTGTGTCTATGTAATTCTTGCCTGCCCCAAAAGGGCTGTGTTTGATGTGCCTTATAAGTTGTTACGCGCCAAGAATAAAGGAGGAAGTTACTTTTTCTTGAACTTGTGTCAGACAAAGTGATTTCAGTGGGAGACAGTGCACTGTCCGATACCTTATCAATCAATCTGGAAGGGTGTGATCATTCCTAATTGAGTAAGCCGTGGTTCCAAAAACAGGAAGGTTCCTCGACAACCTTCCTGTTTTTGGAACCACGGCTTACTCAATTAGGAATGATCACACCCTTCCAGATTGATTGATAAGGTATCGGACAGTGCACTGTCTCCCACTGAAATCACTTTGTCTGACACAAGTTCAAGAAAAAGTAACTTCCTCCTTTATTCTTGGCGCGTAACAACTTATAAGGCACATCAAACACAGCCCTTTTGGGGCAGGCAAGAATTACATAGACACAATGTGTTGATTGATTATTGGATAAGCGTCTTCCTTCATCCGGTCATCTGGTATTGCCTGTCACGTGGTGGCACTCTGGAGAGTGGAATGGGCTGTCTCGCCCCACTTGTGTCAAACCGATATGATTGGAGGCTATTTCATGAATTAGTAATTGCATAGACCGCCCATGTTATTTGCATCTGTTTCCAGTAAAATCGCTGGGGTATTTTTGCGGTAATCAAAAAACGGTAGTCCGTCTCGGATGCGGTTGATTGTCTGATTCCTAGTTCCGTATTAGTGCATGCAGCTGGACAGTCAAATATATTTATACATGTTGGTTACGGCTAAATTGCTAAATTCCATCTTTGTCAGCAGAGTTATGAAAAACAGATATTTCATATAAGCATTGCCTCATACTATTGTGTAACTGTGTATTGTGTACGTACACTTCTATAGCTGAATCAAACCAGAGTTAAAGCATTTGAATTAACAATTTCCCCGTAAGGCCCCAAATCCCAATACACAAAGATTTATATACTGGGATTGCCATCACAGACCCCCCTTGAAACTATCTGTTTCACCAAACTCGCCCTGCTCCATCCCACCCCCACTGCTGACTCTAGACTTGTAAGGTGTTGTAGACTGGAGCCATTGCTCTCATGGGGGTGTAGGATGGGTCAACATCATCGTATTCTGGATCTGTGATGACGACATTGGCATTGACAGTGGGCCTACTGCCGGACATCATAGAGAAACAGGTGGACCAGGTAGACACCAGGGCCGGGATACACTGTATGCAACAACAAACAGAAATTAGAACCATTACAATGGCAACAAAAACAGTTAGTATTTTCTTCATCAGAGTAAATCCAAACCAGGACCCTGTCAACCAGTCAAACCACCCCTGGTCCGTTCCTTGTTTGATACTGGTGGCTAGATCTCTCAGGCGGTTGATCTGTTGATGGATTGACGCAGAGTTGTCAGAGAGGTTAAAACAACACATCCCTTCAAACTCTTCGCACCCATGGTTCATGGTCATAAGGATGTAATCAATGGTGGCTCTGTTCTGTAGAGCGGCTCTTCGTATGTTTTGTACATCTAAGAGTAGTAGGTCCAGTGCCTGGGATGTGGCATTTAGGCCCTTTACCATGTCACAAGCTAAACCGTTAATCACTCTTGTGTTATGTTGGGCTAATGCGGGGGTGCCTAGAATGCTGAGAGCTAGTGCTGTGTGTTCTGAGAAACTCAGTAGTGTGGGTGGTCCTACACAGTTATCGGCCAGGCCGTGGATGTCCCTCCGATCCCTAAGTGAGGGTGTGGGTGCCGGGGGGTCTGGCTTCTGATACATAAGGATACTTAGACGGGACAATGCACACGGTCCTCCTGTAATGTTGGCGGGGATATATGTGTAGGTTAAATTGCCACAGGATAGGACCCATCCTACTGGTAGTTTGACATGTCTGGTGTGGCTGGGACTCCGAACTACTTTTCCACAAGACATGGCAGTCACTATCTTTTGACATTGTTCTTCAGTACGGGAGCAAAGTATTTGGGAATCACTAGTGACCACTTGGCCCTTCTCACATTTCCCAATGTACCGTGGATTACATGTAAAGTTATAACATACCTCAGCCTGTGAGACATTTCTGACCTGGAACTCAGTCATATTGGACCAGTCATCGTGTTCTATAGCCTCACAGTAGGGACAATACTCATATATGTTAATGAAGGTGTTATCTTGTATCGCATCGCCTCCCCCCACATCATCATCATCATGTACCATTGCATAAATTGATCTCAATACATTTACTGGAGTGGGAACGGCCAGTAGGCAAGCTTGTAGAATATCCTCCCCGCTCCTTAATTTAGGCATGCACATATTAGTTATATTGATAACATCTCTGGCTAAATACTCCCACATATTGATATGGCTTTCCCTCACTAGTTTAGCCTGCTGCTTCTGGTTCTTCAGTGAGGTACCCTTTCCGTCCCACATTACCAGAACCCCACATAGGAGAAGTATTATGATAACTTGACCTAAATATTTCATGATGAGTCGTCCTTCTGAGATGGAGCTTTCTTGCAGTGGCTTGCGTGGATCCAGGTAGGCTTCCCCTCTAGTTTCACCGAGGTGGCAGTGGTCAACAACACCTGGAATGGACCGTCGAATCTTGGCTCAAGAGAGTTTTTCCTCAGAAACTTCTTTACGTACACCCAATCTCCGGGCTGGATGGAATGGGTGCCTGTGTCCTGGTCTGGGTCTGGAATGGAAGAGAAAACTCGTGCATGGACTTTAGTTATTTCTTTGGCGAGTGATATAACATACTTAGTCAGAACATCAGAGTGCAATTGTAACTGCTGGGGGAAATAACACCCTAGTCTGGGGACGGTCCCGAAAAGAATTTCGTAAGGTGATAACTTATGTTTTCCCCTTGGTGTGTACCTCACGCTATACAGTGCTATGGGGAGGATTTCTGGCCAGGGCATGCCAGTTTCTCGTGACATTTTAAGTATTTTTGTTTTCAAGGTACCGTTCAGTCTCTCTACCTTACCACTACTCTGGGGGTGGTAGGGTGTGTGAAACAAAAGACTGCTGCCCAACGCCTGCCATATCTCCTTGGTGACGTTGGCGGTAAACGCTGGACCTTGATCACTTTCGATGACTTCAGGTATTCCGAAACGGCAAATTAACTCAGTCATGAGTTTCTTAGCGGTACTTTTGGCAGTCATATTTGTACTTGCGTACCCCTCTGCCCACCCAGAGAAAACATCCACCACTATTAGGGCGTACTCAAAGCGTCCTGATTTCGGCATCTGGATGTGGTCAATCTGGATCCGTTGGAATGGATACAGTGGCTTGGCCAGGTGTTTTCTTGGTGTCTCCTCCATTTTTCCTGGATTACATTGGGCGCAAATGGTGCAAGCTCTGCAGTACTTGTCCACCAACGTTGTGATGCCAGGCGCCAGGTAATATTTCTGGATCAATGCGTTCATGAGCATCTTGGACAAATGGGTTGGGCCATGTGCCCACTGTACCACTGCTGGGTAGAAGCTTCTAGGCAAGCATGGGCGGCCTGCCAGCGCAAACAATCCCTGTTCGTCCTTTTTCGCTCCCTTTTTCGTCCATTCTTCTTTTTCTTCCTTGGTTGCTCTCTTTTGTGCTTCTGTAAGGTAGTCCGGTCGTATCTTCTCATCCACACTGACCATCATGGACGGGTCTGGTTCCTCCATTGATTCCACCCCAACCGGTAGGGCTTCCACCTGAATTCCAATTCTTCCAAACTCCCCCCTTGCAGCTCTTTTTGCTGCTTGATCTGCTGTATGATTACCAACGGCCTCTTCAGTGTTCTTCTTGCTGTGAGCTTTCACTTTCAGTACGGCCACCTTTCGTGGCAGTTGGAGGGCATCCAGCAGGTGCCTGATGGCTTGATGATGCTTGACTGGGGTGCCTGCAGCTGTGAGGAATCCTCTAACTTTCCAGATCATCCCGAAGTCGTGTGTCACTCCATGAGCGTACCGTGAATCTGTGTAGATGTTGGCTGTATGATCCTGGGCCACCTCACACGCCCGTGTGAGGGCCTGTAGTTCGGCTTCCTGTGCTGATACAGTAGGAGGGAGTTGTTGAGCTTGGATTATTTTCGTGGAGGTGGTAACTGCGTAACCGGTATGGTACCGACCCATCTCATCGGCGAATCTGGAGCCGTCCACGAAGAGTGTGTAGTCTACGGGTTCCAGTGGTTTATCATAGACTGATGGTAGATGAGAGATTTCCTGCTGCATCATCTTGACGCAGTCATGTGAAGGGCGTGGAATGTCGTAGTAGGAGACGGAACCATTCGGTTTTTCCTCTCCATCGCTTCCATTCTCCTCTTCGCCTTCCCCCTGAAGAATTGGAAGGAGGGTGGAAGGGTTGAGGACATTACAACGCTGTAGGGTGACATTCTCCGGAATTAACAGTGAGCATTGCAAGCGTAGATGCCTTGCTGCTGATAGATGCTTCGGCTGTGTCTGGTTGAGTACGGCGGCAATGTCATGCGGAGCCAGGACAGTCAGAGGGTAACCCAGCACGAGATCTGAGGTCTTGTCCAGCAAGACATGGGCTGCAAAGACTGCCCGCAGGCAGGAAGGTCCTGCTCTTGCCACTGGGTCGAGTCTGGCTGAGAAGTAGCCGATGGGTCGCGATTTTCCAGCATGTTTCTGAGTAAGGACACCTGATGTGTGTCCTTGATTCTCGGACACAAACAGAGCAAATGGTTTGTCGTAGTCTGGTAGTCCCAATGCAGGTGCTTTAGAGATCAGGTCCTTAAGTGTGCTGAAATTTCTTGTCGAGTCTTCAGAGAGTGTACACGGGGCCTTGGCCTTTCCTCCTTCTTCACCGATCCTTCTGACATCTTCGTACAGGGGTTGCATCAGCAAAGAGGCCTCTGGAATCCAGGCTCTGCAGTACGAGATCAGTCCCAGGAAAGCTTGAAGGGCCTTTTCAGATCTGGGAAGCGGCACTTGTTGAATGGCGGCGATCCGGTCTCCTGTCAAGTGTCGTACTCCTTGGGAAATGCAGTGGCCAAGGAATACGACGGTTGTGCAGCACCATTGTAACTTGGATTCTGACACTTTACATCCCTGATATGCCAGATAGCACAGAAGATTTTCAGAGGAGGAGGAGGCCGTGTCCAGATCGTCCGCGCAAAGTAACAGGTCGTCCACATATTGGAGTAAGACCACTGTGGGGTGTCCCTCCATCCATGGGTTTAGAATCAGAGACATTGCTTTGGCAAATTGGCTGGGTGAATTCTGTGCACCCTGAGGCATTACAGTCCATGTAAGTTGGCCTCCGTTGTGCGTGAACGCAAATAAATATTGGCATGATGCGTCTAATGGGACTCCAAAAAAAGCGTTTGCCATATCTATCACTGTGAAGTACTTTGCTGTTGGCGGAATTCCAGACAGTAGCGTGTGTGGGTTCGGCACCAGAGGAGTTTCCAATATGGTAGCTTGGTTCACTGCCCGTAGATCTTGAACCATGCGGTATTTGGTTGGTTCGCCCTTCGGTGTCTTCTTCTTCACCGGGAACAACGGGGTGTTGCATGGCGACTCACATCGCACAAGGGCTCCGTTCTGGATCAGCAACTTAATCTGTTCGTCGATGGCTAGCGACACTGAGTGCTTCAGTGGATATTGTGGTCTTCTTGGGAATGGCATTCCGGGCTTCATCCTCACCATCACTGGTGGAACTCTTAGACGACCAATGTCCTCAGGTCCTTTTGACCACAGTGTATCAGGGATTCTTGCTTTCACTTCATCTGGTATTGTCTTTCGAACTTCCTGACAGGTCATGAGGAATGGTTCTGAGGCAAGTGTCATATGGTCATCTTCAGATAGCGGGGAGGTAACCGTTATGCCACCGTCTTCAGTGTAGGCAATTGTAGCTTGAAGTCTTGATAGAAGGTCGGCTCCCAGTAGGTTGAGTGGTGAGGTCCTGTGAACCACAAATCTAGCCAGGATGTTCTGTATGCCGACAGGAAGTGGCTTGCTTAGTGGGTTTTCAGACGGCCTTCCTCCTACTCCTACGGTCAGTATGGTCTTGTCATCCAGCAGGTGCTTGAAGGGGAAGTCGTCAGCACGAATGATGCTCCTGGCTGCACCAGTGTCCAGTAGGAAGGTAATTGGATTCCCTGCAATAGAGAGAGTCATTTGCGCTTGTGGTCCGGTATTATCCACTGCAGGGTTCTGGAAAGAGGCCATACTGGAGACTGGCTTGCCTGTGTCCTATTGGGACGGGCCATGGTAGGATACCGGTGGTGGTGGTGGTGGTAAGTCATCAGAAGATGTTGGTCCAGCCTGTCTTCTGGCCTGATTTGTCTGTCCGTGTTGTCCTGGTGGTGCACGGCAGTCTCTCTTGAAATGCCCTTTTCGGCCACAATTATAACATTTCATGGGTTCATTCCGATTCTGTGAGGTCCCTGTTGCCACCGCTGCCACCATGACAGGGGTAGGTCCGTTCCCTGCTACCCCCTTTGCAACTGGTAGCAGGACGTCGATGGCCAGAATCTTGTATTCTGGTTTTGCTGCCATTAGTCCCTTTCTTACTGGGTCCCGTAAACCAGAAACAAAAGCAGCGGAAAGCATCAATTGGTGTGTTCTGATTTGTGATGAGAATCCGAGATCGTCAAAGAGTTGAATGAGGCGACCATAAAACTTGTCCACAGATTCCCCTTTATCTTGGGTCACGTCCTGCAGTGTGATAGCTTGATCTGCCAACCTGTCTTGCGCCCAGGCCTTCACTTGCTTGCAGAATTCCCTCCCGGAAACATATGTTGTCTCTGGAGTAGCATTCTCACTTGTTGGATCAAGGGATTTCTGGATGACCGGCCAATACGTATCTCCGGCCTTCACCTCCGTCAAGGCCTGTAGATCCTTCCAGGTGGCTGAATAATTACGTTGGTACTGGACCAACTTCCTGAAGAAAGGCATGGGTTGCTTTTCTGGATCTGGTAATCCCGCCTGGAGGGTAGTGGCCTGGCTTGGAGTGAAGCTGACGTATAGGAGCGGGGCGTCTGCCGGTACGAAGGGCATCCTGTGGGGTGCCAGCTGAGGCGTGATCTGTGGTGCCAGTGATTGATGTTCATCTTGTGTGAGGGAGTCTTGCGATCCATAAGGGTCATCTCCTTGTGGAGACATGAAATGGACCTTAGGAGTAGATGTATTGGGGGGTGCAAAGTTAAGTTGTTCTTGTATACTCGTGCGAGCTGCTGGGTTTTTTCGTAAGCTGGGCTTCGTTAGCGAGAATTGTTCTTCTGCTCCCCCTAAAGTCGCCGTCGCTGAGCGATGTTTTGGCCTTGCACCATATTCCTTGTTTGCCAATATGCCGTCCCGGCGGCGCACCATCTTCACAGGGGGGGGGGTCGGCCTCGGAACTTCTCTCCAGACCTGGTGACTCCTATTTCTCCAACCTTATCCCAGCGCAGGGGACTGTTTGCATCCTCATACACAAGTAGTTACCCGTCCAACTACAGCGGCAGGACAGATTCTGGATGTGCAATACTGAGGCCACCGGTTAGAATCTGGCAGTGGTGTAGGGAGAACATTGCACACAGTAATGTGTGTGAAGAGGACATAATAGCGCATTTTCTTCACTGGCCACTAGATGGCAACCATTGCCTGACTGGACAACATATCTATCTGCAGCCAAAATTACTGAAGTCACCCCAATTACATTTACTTCAACAGATGCAGACAGACAGAATAGGTTATCACAGAGATATTGATGATGAGTTGCAAATTCTATCATATACCCCCAGTCCAGCCCCTCACTCCCACCATCCCAACATGCATATTTACAAAGTTTTGGTTCAGGAGATATCTTACGTTTTCAGGATCTAAAAAAGCTTGGATTTAGGTTTTTCATCGATTTTTCCTATGTCCAATAACGTTTTTCTATTTTTTATAATTTTTTTTAAATTAGAAGTAAAACTGATAAATATATTGAGATTTCCAATTCATCAGCTCGATCAGTAATTCTGACAGGTCATTATTTACAGCGACTGCCTTACGACAAGGTTTTGTGATGGTTATACTAGCAATTCTACTTAAAGGGGATTGGCCCTCAGTGTTTGATTTGTGGGACCCCACTGATCAGCAGAATTAAAAGCCCATTCCTTTCAAAAGTTGACAGCGACACGTCTGTATAGGCGGCTGTACCCATTACTGCGGCTCAGTCCTGTTTAAGTGAATGGGATAAAGCTATGGCACTATGGCTTCATTCAGCTGATCAGTGGGGTCCCATGGATTGGAGCCCCAATGATGAAACAAGTCCCAAAACACTGCATTATCATTTACTAACAGTTGATCGATTATCAGACTGTCCCTCAACTAGTTCAGAAGACCGCTGCACACTAGATTCCCCCACCGTAAAGCAGACTGACTGCTTTCCATCTTGGGTATCCGGTTGTACAGCGGCCCCAGCAGTACGTATGATCACTCCTACAGACATCTTAAACACATACTATAGATGTATAAGGTGGTGAAGGTTTAAAGTGCACCCGAGTTTTCCCCAAAAAATTTTTAAAAAATGAGCCCAAGTCTTCATTGGCCGTTACTTTGCGCCCAGTTTCTATCAATTCAGTTTCCAATGTATTTACTGCTGTGCTGCCATCTGCAACCCACGTACAGCTGGGGAGTGTTCCCCAAGCAGCCATTTTGCCAGCATTATACTGTACTTCCTCTCCCACACTTCCCATGCTGCCTTGCATAGCCCTGCTCCAATCAGCTGCAAGACCGCAATTGAATGCCCACCCCTCTGTTGCATGTAGTAACCAGCAGTGTCCCCATGTCTGTTACTAAAGATGCCAAATGCCTAACTACAGGCAGTGGATTGCAAAGATGCCATAAGGAATAGATTAAAAAAAAACAAAAAACCACACACAGATTACAAACCAGTCCAATTATCAGGGACAGAACATGCGCCCGCTTGACCAGATGTGGCAAAGCAAAAACTGTACAAATTTGCCAGCTCATCCCAAGTTGCAAAAGAAAAAAGCAACACAAATTAGTCAGACAAAATATAGCTACAACTTAAGACCCATTTACACTGGATGAATGTCAGGCAAACTATGCCCGACACTCATCTGTGTCTCCGCGCTCCTGCACAGGAACTAGGGCCGCTGTGGCAAATGGCCGCTGTGCATCTCGAGGGAGAGGGGCTCCCTCGCCCCTCTCCCTCAAGATACAGTGGCCATTTGCTATTGAACAGCGAGTGATCAGCTTCATTGCTCATCTTTTATGCTGTAATATCAAGCCAACTACCCACTGCCTGCAGGAACAGCAACGTGCTTGAGGCAATAGGATACATTCTGTACAAATGTTATCCCACAGAAAACAAACTAAAATAGTGCGGCGTGAAAAACAGAACTTCTGGTGCCGCAAAGTAATTTAGTTAAAATAAAAGCACCCCCCCACTACGATATGGCGGATCCCACTGATGCCATAATCTGCTACACGCCAGCCAGCTTCCTGCCACCCCAAATCAATGCTTCACCCTCTGGCAGATAAGTACAGCCACAAGACATACGGACACGATGGTACTTTATTTCCTTATTAACTTAGGATTCTTTTAAGAATGGAACGGAAAGAAAAGGCTATTTAGAGGATATCAGGAGTCGGTGGAGCAGAGGTCAGCACAAAAACTACTCTAAGGCCTCCCTTAGGCCATGGCCTAAACTACACCAAAATTATGGCACAATTTTCGGCGTACACTGAGCCAACTAAAAGGTGGTCTAAATTCAGCACTAGGCAGGCTTAAAATTCACCAGATTTATCATTCAGCAAAGCCATTGTGATCAATGTGGTGCCTTATAAGACTGTTTAGTCATCGGGCTTAATTACATGTCAGTACTTTCAGCAGTATTTCGTGAGCTTGAAACCAGGAGCGGGTCCAAAATACGGAAGAAATGAGAATCTCTCCATTATACTTTCTCTGTACATACCATTCCAGGTTTTGGCTTATAAAATACCACTGCACTGTCTAAGGCCTCCTGCACACAACAGGGTCAGAAGCTGCATGCAGGATCCCACAGCACGATCCGACCCTGTGCCCGGTGACCCCAGTTACACTGTCCGGGTTCTTCGTTCTCGGTACTGCGGGAGTGCCGGCGCAGTACAGAGAAAGCCACACCGTCGTTAGGCGATGGCGCTGATCCCGCAACCCTCCTGCGGTGCTAACTGCAGAAGGGACACCGGACGGAAAACAATACAGAATGGAGCATGCTGCGTTTTCCCTGCCACAAACGGAAAATTCCAATCAAGTGCAGGAAGCAGCGGTTCTCCATAGAAGGCCATTAGCGGTATTTGCTGCGGAATCCAGTGCCAGCCACCAGTCACAGATTCAGCAAATCAAATCCGACCGTGTGCAGGAGCCCTCACTTTTAGACCGCATTCGAAAAGTAAGCCCCATTATGTTGCATAAATAATCAGTGTATTTATCAGAGGAGAGCTGGGGCGCAGGATCTAGAGATCTACTGCCAAATACGCTGAAGACATCTCATTACCTTCATGGAAAGGGCAATTAAAGCCCCTTCGGTTGGCTTGCCCATTAAGGTGTTGTTTCGTATCTCGGCATCATTACATATACATCCCGCCTGGAAAACACAAAATCATACAATCTACATTATAGTCAGAAATGTTACAAGAATAAGCATGGACACTAAACCACAGACATCCGATAGGAATACCTTACTCCTGTTAACAACCATCTGCAGCACAAGTTTTATATCAATGCACATTAGACTGGGCCAAGAAATGCCTTCAGTTGGTGTCCAGTGTAAAGACTGGTATGCCTGCACCCTATTGAACGTGACCGGTGGTAGGCAAGTTCATGTTGATGTGAACACTGATCCAGAACGAATAGCAGGTTTGGTACCGTGTTAGCCAGTAGAGCAAAGTGTGATTGTTCCCAGCAAGAGAAACGACGTAATCTTGTAGATATGATACCTTTTAATGGCTAACAAAAATACATGATGTTAATGCGAGCTTTCGGACCTCTCAGGATTCTTCCTCCGGCATTATGCCCATCTATCACCCAGTCTAAGTATACTAAACTTGACAGACGGCACTGTAATGAGTGCTACTACTTAGCTGCCTCAGGCATTGGGTCTGGAAATTCAAGCGTGCGCATATATATTTAACAGTAGTCCTTCTATAAACCAGAAAGTGTAACCCGTAGGAGCAGCACTTTATACAGGATTAGATGTTCACAGAAGAGCAATATTGCTTGCAGCGTTATGTCAATGTTCGGCGCACTGAACCAGAAGAAACTGACCGGCTGCACAAATCCAGGTATTGCCTATTCTAAATGTATGTGGGTCTATAGTCATCACCTCCTGGACCGCTCACAATCCGACTTATTGGCAGAAAGGTTACCCCCATGATCCATGTTTTCAGCCTTTATAAACTCAAAGCCGAAGTGTGTTGCGATACACGATGTGTGGCCAGTCACCCAGTCAATAGCTGAAAACGCAATCTCCATTCTGAACATCCCTTGTTGGCGATCTGTTATTTTATATTTGGATACGGCGGATATCTTAAACCCCCCCCCCGGTGTACACAGGCATAGTCAGGCCATTCATAATACATCAGCTGTACAGAAGGTCCCTTTACAAGATTTATATATCTGTCCGCAGGTCAGGCCTCTGCTCCGGTGGTCACAGACACTTACTTCCACCACTCGGCTTATTGATGGGTTGCAGAAGCCATGAATAATGTCGCCATCGACAGTCACTTCACCAAAACGATTATAGCCAACACCAGAAACCTTAAACAAAAGGAGACAGGGAATTATGGAGTTGCGTACCGAAGAGTTCTTGTACAGGTTAGCAGCCATAGACTGGCATGTCGAGTCACACAGAAGGAGGTTAGCTTCACAGCATGCTAGAATTGCAGAACTAGCTAGTTGGTGAGAGGTCTGTAGAGCCAGTCCACAGTAAACAATGGAGATATCTAGTTATTACATTTGCCAAAAGCGAACTCAGAATGTTGTCAAAATAACCCAGAGATGTATCTTATGGCACGAGAATCCCACGCTGCAACTCAAAAAAAAAATGTTTGTCAGTGGCCAAGAGGAGCGATGGGCTTTATAATGATTTATAGAGAAAGACGCTCAAGAAGGACATTTCACATTTTTCTTAGTTTTAGTAAAAAAAAAAAAAAAAAGTGAAAAGAGGTGCATCATTCTGACAACCGCTAATGACACCTAGGACGCCGCACACAGGGTTGATCTGCCTTTGTTTCCAGGGTGAGCTCTGCATCTGTTAAATGTTTTGCTGTAGACTCAGTGCTGATATCTCCCCCTTTATTGGAAGAGGTAAAATCCACAGAATAAATAGAAATGCTGCAGAATTTTAAAAAATTTTTTTTTTACACCGTGTCCCCCCCTGTATACAGCGATCACAGGCCATGGCAATACAGGACGTCAGAACGCCATAGCAACCAGCCGGGCTCTCTGCGATATAATCTGTGAACCCCTCCCATGCAGCGGTCTACATAGATCGCGGCAGGGAAGGGGTTAACAGCAGGGGGCCGGTTATGACTGACAGCCGGCTCCCGCTGCGGGATAGCGCGAGATCATAAGTGATCTCCTACTATCCCCAGGACCCAAGTTTACGCCCTGTTGCGGGAAGTACGCCTGCTGCCAGGACGTAAACTTACGCCCTGGAGCGAGAAGGGGTTAACAAGTAATTGAAGAGCAGTATATATTTGTATACAGCGAGCTGCAGGCAGACCATTGTATTATTTTGCTCTATAGCAATGCAAGAGGGAAGCAGTAACTAGTGAACCATAGAACAGAATGCCAGCCTTTATGTGTTGAGGAATTAAATCAGAACAGAATTTACCCTTTAACGCGTTAATATGTAGCAGTTTAGATTGTAAAAGTTATATTAATGTAAGCAAAAGAAAAACAAGCAGTAGTGCACAACATGGGTTCCAATACACAACTACGGCGGCTACATACCTCTGCGTGAATGCCGTCTGATGTAAATATGTGGGTTACAGTCATCTCGTTCTTGGTCAGCGTTCCGGTCTTATCAGAGCAAATAACATTACAGCAGCCTGCAAACATCAAGTGTGAGGAGTGAAGACAACGACAAATACTGCACATCGACAATCTGAAAGCTTAAGAGGGGTATTCAAATATTAAAGTGATGGCAAAACCAGTGGAACGCCATCATTTTACGAGATGGGAACGTTTGAGCTCTGGTACCCCCCCTGATCAGGAGAATAAAAAGGGGCTGCAGCTCCGGTTTAGCACGGTCTCCCAAATTTCCAATACATATAGTGGAGCTCTCAGCCTCCCAACCGTGCCGGTAACTGCAGCATGCCCCATTCACTTTAATGCAGCCCAGCACAAATCTACTGCTGCGGCATCTTCAAAAGGGCTTCCCTAAATAAAGACTCGGTGCAATTAAAGTTAAAAAGAGCTCTAAGAAGTGGACATCTAATTCTCTGTAATCTAACCAGGCCCGGTAATCTGTGGTGAATCCGCTCACAACATATCTTTATAGCCTGTCCGGGCTCCAATTTCTCTGCAAACTAATACAGATTTAAATGCTAAAATTCGGTCAGCCTGCAGTCACCTCTAGGGGGAGCTGAAAATATACATAAAATCACAGTATGCAGTAGGCTCACAAACTCCCTCTAGCTCTGTATCAGAAAAGAGAGCCCTATTGCTTTAAATCTATAGGGCTGTAGACCTAAAAGTAAAAAGGTCCATTTACACGCAAATATGATCGCTAAAACAGTCAATCTCCCTATCTTTTGAACAAGTTTTGAATGATCAGTTTGCATAAACTGCTAATGGGCATTAATGCCCATTAGCAACTTATTACCTTCATTTGCATGTAAATGAGCTTCCAGGAGCTGTACACAGAGCAGCAGGTGGTCTGTTCTCTGCATACAGCTCCTTTGTTCTGCCAGGGGGCTCCAAGCCGAATACAATGTAATCAGCGCTCCCGTGAAGAACACAGCGTGCGGTCCCTGCTATCAGCTCTACAGTCGGATAATGGATTTTATGCTCCCGTAAATATCATCGATCGGCTGAAAGGTAAACGATGGTAGCATTTACACACGATTTTCGTCTAAAGACATCGTTTGAGCGAATTTTGAGCTATAATCGTTGCGTGTAAATGGGGCTTAACACTGAAAACTTGAAACCCGAAACCTGCACAGTATTGTACAGGGATACTAGTCTAGTTGATAGGACTTTTGCATGGCACCTATATCACCTAGTATGTAATGACAACTTCCCACAGCTGATGCAAGATCTAATGGCAGAGCTTATGCAGAGGAACATTACAAGTCTGTGGAAGGAAGGTTTCCCTGCAGATCAGTGAAAATAAATTAAAATATATACAATTCCCCCCCCCCCCCCCCCCCAAAAAAAAGACTTAACATACAAACAGCCCCCATTCTAGGCAATTATATTCTTCATGAAACCGTTTAGCGCTTTAACTGCAGTCTGTTTTACTAATGTTCATAGAGCTACCTGCAGGTGGGGTAAGTACTTCATCTCTTTTAGGTGTCTGAATAGGCACAGTAACAATGGTATAATTACAGGCTTTAGCAAACACAAGATCGGCATGTCAGAAAGGCCATTATGCCCCGACAGGTTTGTACGAAGTCATTGGCGTCTTCTCTATTGCCCCATCGAGTCTCCAAAATGTGTCTTTTCTGACAGCACGCCAGAAGTGCTTACATGCTCAGCCCCCCCCCGCCATCCTGTGGAGCAGCAGATGCCTGCGAGCAAGCGCTCCTCGCTGTAAATAAGGTATACGGTTTTGTGAGTTGGTATGTAATCCGCATAGCGTTCGGCAGGTGGTTTTCGGAACAGACGTTTAATGGCGCACAATCATATCGTTTGACTTGGAATTCCTAGAGCTTACATGGACGGAAAACGCCAGAAGCAGTAATAAGGCTCTGCGGGCCGTTAACAATTCGGGACAATTAAAGTATAATTATCGAAAAGTCATGTTGAATCTTTCAAAACCGTAAGGTTTAGAATCCCACCGAAGAGCGGAAACGAGTCATTACATTTTAGAAGTAGTTGCATAAAACATGGCTTTACACTAGCAGCCACTACTGACTGCAGAGTCCAGAGACGGCCAAGCACTCCTTTAACCCATATAGTCGCTTTATTTTAAAGGGGATGTGCGATTGCTGGGGGTTCATTGCAAGACCATGTAGTAAAAAGGGGATGCCAAGATAAACCAGGGTTGAAGCGCCCGATGCGCGTAATTGCAAGCGCAGCTCTCATTGAAATAAGTAGGAGCTGTGCCTGTAACTACGACCTCTAGCCACACCACCAGCAGCAGCGTCTGCTCTGACCCTGGTGTATCCTGGTGGCTGCCGCCTGGATAACCCCTTTAAAGCCCCATTTACACGCAACGATTATCACTCAAAGTTCATTCAAATGATGGCTTTTGAGTGATAATTGTTGCACGGAAATGCGTCCATCTTTCACTCTTCAGCTGACCGATAATTTTTAGGAAAGCACAAAGTCCATCCTTCATCCAGAGAGAGATAGCAGGGACCGCATGCTGTGTTCTCCAAGGGAGCAGCTGATTACATTGTATTCAGCTGACAGTTCGCGGCAGCCTGTGTGAAGACTATGCAGCTGAGAGCAAAGTCCAGACCACATGCTGGGATTTTCAAACAGCTGTTAGAAGCTTATTTACATGCAAATGAAGCTGATAAAGTTCTAATGGCCATTAGTGCCCATTAGTACTTTATGAAAAATGATCGCTAGAAAGGTTAATCTGTCAATCGTTTGAAAGATTGTCTTTGCATGTAAATGAGCCTTAAGGCTGCCTAGGCTAATAACCTCCACGTTTGCAGAGATTACCTGTATGTGAATATCTTAGGCAGTTACTCTTTAGCATAAGGGCTCATTCGCACGACCATATTTTCATCACTTATTACGCACATGGTGAATGGCGTCAATGAAAGTAAACGAATTTTGATTGAACCATTCTCAATAGCATTTCTACACTGGTGTAGCTACACGCAGGGAAAAAATATCACAGCACACTATTTCTTCGCAGCGTGAGCCCCATTCTTTTGATAAGATTGTGTATGCAAGGCTGTCCACATGCAATACATTGCATATGGGCGACAATACCCACGCAACCCCGCGATGAAACACAGCAGGGAATTAAAAAAAAAAAAAAAAGTCACACTGCGCATGACCATCTGCAGTTTTCTTGCTGCTCATACACGGTCTCTGGTAAAATGCATTTTACGCCTACGGTCGTGTGAATGCGCCCCAACACTACAAAGGAGTAACGGAGAACATTTTAAATGCACCTGTGAGCAAAATAATTTACTCATAAATATAACCTACTCTACAAACCCGACATTAGCGTATGCGGGACACGAGCACAAACTGTCCACGCCTTCCACTGCTACTAATATTATAATCTAATGTACATTAAATCCCAGCCTTGGTCTCTCACTAGTGGTGAGCAGCCTCTCTACAGACACTTGGAACATAACAGTCTACAGAAGTGAAAGTGTGATTGGTACCGAGGGTTTCTACGATGGGCAATTTCTTGACAATCGCCCTTTTCTTCACCATCCTCATCACGCCAAGTGCGAGTGTCACAGTGACAACGATCGGAAGTCCTTCAGGGATCGCCGCCACCGCCAGACTGCAAACAAATGTAAAGGTAAGATGCAACCGTTCTCCTTGCCCGCTCAAGGCTGCACGGTGGTAACTAAAGACATAATTCTGCTCAAGATGCACAAATCGTATTAAACCCACGTATGCAAAGAGATTATTCTTCTCATGTATAAAACAAAAACCTATTGCCGATGGGTAGCTAAAAAAAAAAAAAAATTTAATTCGGCCAGTTTCACGCTGCTGAGAAAATCACGTGAGATTTGGGCATCTCGAGACAAATCTCGCACGAATATGAACGCCATTCTTTTGGCTGGGGTCATACACATGAGAAATTTTTGTTTCCCCTTATCTCAGTGCGATGCGGGAAACACATCGCGGCTTGTCCTATCTTTGGGCATGCCCTCGCATCGCAGCACGTGATGAGACCTCGCATTACGTGCACCTATTGAAAACAATGGGAGACACTCTGCGATTCTCCGTGATTCACAGCCTGATGTCGCACTCACCCGGCTGAAATTAGCATTATTCTTGCAATGATTGGGGAACTGGTTTTACACCAGACGTAGAATTTGCACAACGCCTTTAGGGCCCTCTTACATGGCTAGGTAAACTGGAACGAGCATGCGACCAGCGGTGACATAACGATCATCTATCATTCACCTATATATGTACACTGGGTAGTTTGGGCCGTTCATTGATCACACCCTCGCCTCTAGCCAACCCTTCTGCCACTTCTTTCTATTCAGTAAATTGTCCAATGCACGTTTATACCTTGAAGGATCTGAGCAGCGATCATCTAACGACTTATGGCCGATTACTTATTTGCTGCACACATTACACGTAACAATTATCGGGCAGACCACTCATCGAACGATAATTGTGTCATGGAAATTAACGGTGTCAAAACTTCTGCCAATGTTTTGTAGTAATTTTCTGAAATTTGGCACCATTTAGACCACACCCCTTAGGAGAATTTCCAAAAATGGCTAAAAGTGTCTAAAGTGCATAGTAAATGTGGCAGAAAGCATGCAAGACTATTTTATGGCACAATTTGCACCAGAAAACTGTTGGATTTTCCATAGTAAGTCTGCCCCATAATGTCCAGAACAGACTCACCTTACACCAATAGTAAACATATCAAGTATGTGCTTCCCTTGCAACCAGCCGACCAGCATGATGATACCTAGATAAGCCATAAGCAGAGACATGTTGCCTTATTAGTACCATAGAAGTAAGAGTATATTTAGGAACAGACCAGACCAAGCCCTCCCCCCGCAACATTTTCATTTTTTTCCTACCCCCATTTTAGAAAACATTAACTCCTTTATTTATCCATCGATGTCGCTGTATGAGGGCTTGTTTTTTGCGGGACGAGTTGTAGTTTTCATTGGTCCTATTTAATGTACCATATAATAGACTTGTTTACAACTTTTTCAGTATAAGTGGAGAGAAATAGAAAAAAACCCAAAAACAAACGTCATTCCGCCATCTTTCAGTGCGTCTTGTTTCTACGGCGCACAAACTGCAACAGAAATGTCACACCTTTATTCTATGGGTCAGTACGATTACTACGATACCAAACTTGTAGAGTTTTTTTTTCTGTACTACTTATATTTTTTTTCAGACATTTAATTTTTTTACAATTATTTTCCGCCATCTTCTGCACGCAATAACTATTTTCATCGATAGTGCTGTGAGAGCTCGTTTTTTGAGAGACATCCTGTAGTTTACGTTAGCACCATTTCGGAATGCATACTTTTAAACACTTTTTACTGCGTTTTTTCTGGGAGACAGGGTGACTGAAGTGTATTTCTGCCGGTTTATTTTTTCTGGACGACCCTCACCGTGCGGGGTAAATAATGCCCTACTTTGATAGCTCTGACTTTTACGGACGTGACGATACCAAATATGAATTTTTTATGTATTGGGGGTGGGGGCTTTAAATGCTCCTGTCAGAATTAAAGGGTTAATAGCCGCGATTGGCCGCGCAGTCGATTACAGCTATTGTCCACAGGCGTCAGCTGTAATAAGCAGCTGATGCCCGCGCTGTATGAATCTCTTTTCATACATACCCCGACACTGCAGGGCGTAACTATATGTCCTATACCGGGAAGGGGTTAATTCTATAGTGACGCGCAAGTCAGAAAATGGTCAGGTGAAGGAGAACCCTGGCATTCTAAAGTTATGTTCATTTCCCAAGACCTATGCGGTTTCCTAATAGATCTGCAGTATTTCCAGTGCTGGATGTCTGAGTGTTCTGTACAGGAAGATGGACGGCAGCCAAGAACACGAGCCAGAAATACCTCCGCCACCCACAAACAGGAGATCATTTACTGCCGGATCCCAGATGACAAACAC
The DNA here is from genome assembly GCF_035609145.1 of Eleutherodactylus coqui. NCBI lineage: Eukaryota > Metazoa > Chordata > Amphibia > Anura > Eleutherodactylidae > Eleutherodactylus > Eleutherodactylus coqui. Next base: position 41,621,043 of record NC_089848.1, read on the forward strand.
TCCAGCTCACCTATGATGCCAAACGAGTACAAGGAGAGCTGCTTCCCCAGAATATCCATGCTTTTTTGAAGAGGCGTTTTAGGTGCCTAAAAGAAAAAGAAAAGACAAGACTTGCAAATCAGTTTATTACGACTGAACAGCTTGAAGCAGAACATACATCGTGACCTGCGGGTGCAGATGGCACTTGTAAGATGCCATCTGGTAAGTCAAGTACATGCAACTTGTGGCTCTTCCCGCTATCCCTTCTCATAAAAGGACAAGTAGGAAACAGAAGGATATGAAGTTACATTATGTTCTATCAGATAGGAACAGAAGTATTGCCAAGTCCTTGTCACAACCAGCGCCCGTTAGCACAAGATGCCTAGCAGCTTCCAACCCTCCAGTGAATACAGTCACATCCCCACCGTGCCCATTATATATTATCCTGAAGTCAGTGCCGGAACACGGCACAAGTAAAGCACTACATGACATGTAGGCAGGTACTGAAGGGAGACTACAGCATGAACTAGAATACGCCCCAGGACAAGGAAGCAAACACCACTATCCCAGAGTGCAGGTCTCAAGTGACTGAGGCCCAATGTCCATGGGCGGATTTGATTTGCGGAAGATCCGTGCTTCAATTTACACATGCGGATTTGTTTTCCGGATTCCGCATGCGCAAAACAAAAATCGAAGCACGTTCCATTTTAGTGCGGTTCCCGGACGAACAGCTTTCTATTGAAGTCAATGGAAGCCATCTGATCGATGGCCCGTCTGCAGAGGACACTGCAAATTCTGTGGGCCAGCAGGAGTGCGATAAAAAAAAAAGTGCACTGCGCATGTGCACCAGTCCGCACTCTCACACATTTGTAGTACAGAAAAAAAGATGACCTAGACAGGTAAGCTGGGTCACCGGCCATGGGCAAGTTCGGATTCCGCTGTGGGCTCCAGTATGCGGATTCCAATCCACCCGCGGACATGAGGCACAAGGGTAATTTCACTCATATTCTAATATATATATTTTTAAAAGGCAACAATTGCAGTTTTCTTAAGGCCACGGAACATGCTTGTCGGTTTGCCACGCACACATCTCTTGTGCGCGAACACCCTGCAAGTATGCAATAGGTCATTTCTTTAGAATCCATTTCTGTTTTTAGTTCAAAAAACTGCATGACCCCCCCCCCCCCAATAGAAATCTGTGTGAAACGACCCTAAAGCGAATCCTGGCGCGGTTCGGTATATTATGATACAAGGCAGTCAAATAAGGTCATTTGGCACTTACTGCCTGTAAATCACATGCATGTTTTAGAACTCACTTCCTCAGCTTGCATCATTTTGAAAACTTCCCCAAATTCAGAGTTTTCTCCAGTTCCAATGACAATTCCCTGTAAAGATAGAAAATTAGCTCTTTTCTGAAGCAGGTTATGTTGTAGTAATCCATAGACAGCGATGCAGACCACCAAGTTAAAGAAAAAAACAACTCCCAAACACCAGATAATGGAAAAGCTAAAAAAATAAATAAAAAAAAAACCAGACCCATACTCACCATTTCAGTGCCCTCTGTCTGGTCCAAGAAGTTCCTGCAGTAGTCACGCACTGTTCATCAGTCATGTGACCACTCGGCCAATCACTAGCCTCAGCAGTCAAGTGCTGCTCACGCCATAGACATCTACTGATTGGCTGAGTAGTCATGTGAATGATAAACCGCAAGTGCCTACACTGCAGCAACTTTCTGAGCCCCAGCGGTGCTGCTGGATCGGGGGAACCATCCAAAAGGAGTCTAGTATTGGTAATCGAATTTCTATTTATTTATTTCACCATTTTGGGTCTTGGACAATCTTTAATATAGATGGATTTATTGTAGGCATGAACATGACAGCAGGTTACTGTACACTGATCTGGGTGCTTCAGCGTTTGCTCAGATTTTGTGTATAGGATTTGGGGGAAAAAAAATGTAGCATTGTGTGTAGATGGCATGAAAAGCTACCCAAATTCTTAAAAACAACAAGCATCAACTTCTGAATTTCCCAATATGGAGCAATAGTTCCCACATAAGGCGTCAGACTGCAATACTGATCGGCCCCGCTTCACTCTTCATAGCCCTATAATCTTGAAGGGAGGACATATTAGAAGTCAGTATAGAAATCCGCAATAGGAAATTCATCCAACAGCAAAATGATGTTCCCTATTGCTGCAGCCATCTAAACAATTTACTCTTGTTTTAGGAAACCGGTTTACATGGAGAGACCATCGCCTACTTTTAGCTTTGTGAGCTGAGCTTATGGGCTGAAAGTAGGTGACCCAATGAGCCGGCAGATGCAAGTGTTACACTTTCCCCACCATTGCCCGGTGTGATCGTTGGAACCAATGCTGAATTGAGCGGCAGGAACAGGGGAGGCAAGTATACCGCATCCCCAGACTCAGCGGGTCACCTACCTTCAGCCTATAAGCTCAGAGTCTCTTTAAGTAACTTAACTTAACGGAGTGATTTGTCTTTTTGCTGTTGGTTCTGATCTTCACTTTGTACGCTAAACTAAGCTGCAAGATCGCATAGCTAACAGCAGCCACACATACATAAAATAGAATTTTGTTGTGGATTTGAGTACTTATGACAAAAATCACACATTTTCTGTGACCGTCACCCTGTGCATTGCAAAAGTGAGAATATGCAAAAAAAAACAAACCCCAAAACCCCGACATGCTTTTTTCCCTGCATCGCATTGTGGAGCTGGCAAAATAAATTGCAGCACATCTTATATTTGGGCATTCCCTTGGATCGCCTTGCAGTTTTCAACAGGGCTGGCAAAAACAATGGGAAACACTTGCTGATCCTCCGGCACGGCTTTCAGCAAGTCTCATAGTCTGATATCGCACTCGCCCGTGTGAAATTAGCCTTAAGTGTTCTGCAAAGGGTTACGGTTACACGGGTTAAATCCTGTATACGGGACACATGCAGTACAAAAGCTTCAGAGTTGGTATTAAGCGGCTTTCCATACTCCATGAATCAGGCAGGAGTTATTAATCCATTTATTCCACAAACCGGAGGTCAGAGCGCCCGGGAACTCGCAGCTAATCTGACTACCGGCACCTGCCGCCCCACAAAGGAGAGAACGCGGGGGATTAAACATTGTGAACACTGAAGCACTGAGAGCCGCGCGCCCCCCTATACACTCCCCTATAGAGTGGCACGGGGCCACATTAAACGCCACACAATTCAGTAGGTTAAAAGCTTGAATTAAAATGTTAATTTCCCTTCAGAAATCCTTTCAGTGACACAAACCTACTAAAAATGCTAAGAACGCCACTGTAGAGCCCATTAACATTTGTGTCTTACTTTCCTGTTGCCAGTAACCAGCTTATCAGGATCTGCCCAACGGGGGCCTTCGGAGCCCTCGCAGAGGTTATTAAAGCCTTACGATCCAGAACTCTACCGCTCGAGTCCCACCACTCATCCAGGACAACCACCACACGGACTCATGTCTATATTGTAGGACCCCGGAAACCGCCTGCCTCCCTTATAGGACCCTGTATACAAGGCAGCCATCTTCTCATTAACCCAAGGGCACATTCTCACGTGGTTTCAGCATGTAATACAGCCACGTGACACGCTGTGAATGGGTCAATGAAAGTAAACAGACTTTCTCTGATCCGTTCACATTAACATGTAAATACTGCGTGTCGATACACCCAAGAAATAGATCGCAGCACGCTCTATTTCTCGGCGTACCACGCAGAACAAGCCTTAAACTTTTGTATGGGTGCATATGCAAACACTCTAGATATGCAATAAATTGTGTATTGGCAGCGATTCATATGCAACCCCGCTATGAAACAGTGGCGAATTTTAAAAGACAGTCCACTGGGCATGACCGTGTGAGAGATATGTGGCCATATGCAGTCTACTAGTATCACACAGACCGTAAAACTGATACGGTCCTGTGAATAAGCCCTGAGGCTGTATTTACACGGGTGAGCGTGCAAGAAAATTGGACGATATTGCGCTCATAATCCTGTGATTAGAATTATTATGAGTTTTAAAAAAAAAACCACCACATCGCTGTACAAGCAGGGAGGGGGGGGGGGGGGGATTGTATGCTGTTCCAGTTGTAACAATAAGGAGGGGGAACCAAAAACAAAACATTGCACTCACATGAAAATCCCATTTACAGGCAAGTGCAATGCAATTTTTTTGGCATGGGAAATAATGGGTAATGCTGTTCCAGAATTGCCCAACATTTGACACTTCATTCTTTTAATTCTCAAAATTAACCTATTGAAAACGCTAGGATGTATTGAAACGAGTTCCGTGCAACTTGCAATGCTCAGAATTCACAGGTAAATGCCCGTGTACATACACCCTTAAAGGGGTTGTCTCGTGAAAGCAAGTGGGTCTATACACTTCTGTATGGCCATATTAATGCACTTTGTAATATACATCGTGCATTAAATATGAGCCATACAGAAGTTATTCACTTACCTGCTCCGTTGCTAGCGTCCCCGTTGCCATGGTTCCGTCTAACTTCGGTGTCTTCTTGCTTTTTTAGACGCGCTTGCGCAGATGCATCTTCTCCCTTCGGCTGGTCTTGGAAGCATCGGCGTTTTGGCTCCGCCCCCTTGTACGCATCATCGCGTAGCTCCGCCCCCGTCACGTGCCGATTCCAGCCAATCAGGAGGCTGGAACCGGCACACGTCATGGGGCGGAGCTACGCGATGATGCGTACAAGGGGGCGGAGCCAAATCGCCGATGCTTCCAAGACCAGCCGAAGGGAGAAGATGCATCTGCGCAAGCGCGTCTAAAAAAGCAAGAAGACACCGAAGTTAGACGGAACCATGGCAACGGGGACGCTAGCAACGGAGCAGGTAAGTGAATAACTTCTGTATGGCTCATATTTAATGCACGATGTATATTACAAAGTGCATTAATATGGCCATACAGAAGTGTATAGACCCACTTGCTTTCGCGAGACAACCCCTTTAAGGATTCTGGGCCTTGTATCCATTATTGGAGGCCTGATACGGTTTTAAGAGGTAAGCACATCCCCAGTGACTTCATAACAAGGGCCGCTGGTAAACCTCTTGCACCCCCACCAATCCCTAGAATTAAAGTGAATTTGGTTGTGTTGCAGTACCCACACAGTCCTGGTTCGGGGGGAGCAGCAATAGGCGGAGGGAAAAAAAGGGCTTTATTAGCATTCCACCTCCTTCGGTCTACAAATTAAATGTGTCCCAGTAATTGGACCCCCCCCCAATAAGTCAGTAACATTGTAGAGATCCGTGTTGAGTTAATAAGGTGGGAACACACGCAGGAGTGAAGGTCATGCATCTGTAAACAATAGAATGAGCACTTCTCTTAAGTGGGAAGTCAATAGCTTTTACCTTTGCTTTGCCACATCTAACTAGCGTCCCCATAAAGGCGATGTTGCTTCTGGATGTCAGGTCTCCATTCGTTGCAGCGGGCTGAGGCGTTGTGGATTTTGAGCAAGGAGCGGTCTCCCCCGTTAAGCTGGATTCGTCCACCGATAGATCCATAGCCTTACAGAACAGAAATACTTGCATTGATTAACCGCACAAGAAGGTTTTATATGATTAAACTGTATTTTAATGGCATTGGTCATGGAGAGCTGCAGCCATAGCCCACCTGTGTACACAGGGACCTGTCCCCTTCTATGGGCGCCACATAACTAAGAGAAAACTCTCAAAGCACGGGGCTGGATGCACGCTCTCCATGTGCGTCCTGGTCCGCTATGCCGGGGCACGGTAGATGGGACTTCATGCAGCATTTCTCATGTTCTCCATTTGCTGTATGTTTTAAACTACAACTTCTAAGCGTCATGTGATACAACAGACAGCCCAGACACAATGGCTATTAGACTGCAGGGTTATCCATTAGTGGAGGAATTAGCCCCTTTAACAGCTCTGAAGAACCATTTACACAGGAAGTCATTTGTTGCTAGGATGTATTTAGAGTCAGCATGACGGGGTTAATGCACGTGCCACAAGTCAATAGGATCCAAATTGTACATTTGTTGCTCCTTTTCTGCATTGTGGGTTCAGCTTCCTTCGGCGGCATTAACCCCGCTCCTTTTAAAGCGGCCCTCTTTTCAGTGCATCGTTTTAAACCACGACTTCAATAGCCGTCGCCCAAGTAGATGATAAACCGCGAAGGCTTTTACCTTTCTTACTTTGAAGGTTTTTTTCCCTTTTTGTGGATGAAATGGTCTTTGGAAACAATATTGTTACCGCTCTTTTCACCCGTTTCTCATTTCAGCAATTGTGTTACCATTACACGGCTATTATCCAAGAAAAAGCAAAAAGAAAGCCGCACAGCGTGTAAGGTGGCCGTGTAGAACAAGCTCATCAGCTCCCGGCATAACCTGCTCAGTGAAGATCCATTACAGGAGGAAATGACTGGAGGACATTAAAGCACTGGGAGGACGCGAACGTACAAAACAACATTTTCAGAATCCAAGGAACATCAAACCCTCCGACCTCCCGCTATGTGCCGGGTACGGCTTCTACCTCATTTGCTAGCAGCCAATCTATATAAATGACAAAGGCACTCCAGTAGTACCGAGTAGATGTGAAGTCTGCAGCGACGGCAAAGCTTCAATGAACGATACTTACCCATTTATTCCAACGTTCTCTACAAAAATAATCTTCATTTATTGGCTACAAGATTGAAGCCGTTGCAGTGCTGAGAACTCTCTCCATAACCTCTTATTGCCCCTCGTGCAGATGGGTGCAGAAAGTTGGAGCATTTCCTTTTAGCAGCTATGGCTGTCACTGAAATGCATGACCCCAGCTATTTCTTCCCAATCAGTAGTCATTTCTCCACTTAGGTTTTGTACCAAATTGAATGACTCTAAAGTCCCGGGATTGTAAAGTTAAAGGGCTAAACACAGCTGTAATAAGTGTAAGACATAAAAAACCTCACCTGTCGCTTCTCCCAAGATGCAGCGCTCATACTCTCCCATGATACTTGGCTGTACTCCCGGCATCATTGCACGATGTTGGGAGGCATGATGCCAGGAGTAGAGCAACCGATGAGCTGCAGCAGTCACCAGCAATACAGAATGTTATTATTTGTGGGCAGCAGTGACAAAGTGGCGAGGGTCTGCAAGAGCTGCAGTGTTGGATCGCCGGGGAGGGGGGTGTGGGGTAAAATACACAAGAGGCAGCTACATCACCAAGTGTAGTTTGAGGGTACGTTTACAAGTCGTGGAAATGCTGCAGATTTTCAGCAGCATCTATGCATCCAAAAACAAGTGAAAATCCATACCATCAGTGCAGATTTTAACTCCAAATCAGCAGCCGCTACCACGCTCCCCATCACCTCCGGAGTCTTTGCACTCACGGCTCTTCCTTCACCGGGTACCAGTTGGCCTCTAGTGAGAGCGGCACCACTGATCCCTTCTGCATCACCCGAACAGCAGCGCTACTTTCACTAAAAGCCGCCGGGTACCCAATGAAGAAAGCATCAAGAACGCAAAGACTCCGGAGGTGATGGGGTGCGTGGTATCCTCTACAATCGACTGCGGATGCGCAGCAGATTTTGACTGTCTTAGATGCGGGAATGCTGCATATGACAAATCACAGAAGATCTGCTATACGGTAGCATTATAAAAGTCAATGTTTATTGAAGATCGCTGCCATCAAGCAGTGGAAATTCACTAATAGTTATACTCTATTAGGAGTAAGAGGTTCCCAACAATTATATCCTATTGAGGATCCTGGGCAACAGATCACAGCTAAACATTAACATGTAGCACAATAAGCCTTGAAAGCAATCCGTTACTACGGCCATGGAGGAATGTTATAGTGCCCGGGGACTATTAGTCACTGGAAATGGCAAATTTCAGTGTATGTGTTAACAGCAAAACTAGTAATACCCACCTCAAATAATCGCAAGTCTGCAGGAACTCTGTCTCCAACTGATAGGCAAACTGTATCTCCGGGCACCAATTCTCTGGCAAGGGTATGTTCCAGTCTTCCCTCCCGTATACTTAAAAAAAAAAAAATAAATTTAAAAAAAGGCATATCGCAATTATTTCACCATATTCTCAGAGTGTATTCCAGTCCAGGCTTTACTAGTCTACCTTTCCTAATACGTATGTTTTAAGCCATTCACATGGCAGAGAAGGACATCCAACATTCAGTATACATGAAATAAAGGCTACAGACCTTATTGTACAGCCATGTAAGATCCATCACAAAGATACCACTGCTTTACTTCCATATGTTCTAACGCCACTCTATTAAATAGACATCTGTATTCTATCTTTCATTGTTTTCAAGGAGAGCTCGCATGAGCTCGGAACACACACACACACACACACACACACACAATACTGATCATTCCTTTTTGTTCCAACTCCCCAGGATTCCGTATCGTCCGATCCATAGTGTTCTAAATGCCCATTTACACTGAAAGATGATCGCTCAAAAATCACTCAGATGACAGCTTGAGTGACAGTCTTAAGCGATCATCTTTGCATAACTTTAAGTAGCTAATTAGCTACTAAAGAGTTAATGCAGGTGGAGTGGGATACCGCCAAGATAGCTCCGAGAACAATGCAGCTGTTTTGTATATGCAAACACCTGCTTTGTTCTCGGCGCTTTCACCTGGTGTCCCGCTGAGAACTGCTAGCAGGATACCAGCTGAAAGAATACTATCAGCGCAGCTGGCTGAGAAAATCAGCATGCGGCGCTGATAAGAGTAATCCGTGATTTCTAGCTTGCTACAAATAACCGATAATTGAATAGTGCACTATGAATGAATAGCGCACGAACAGTGCATGACGGCCGTACATTTACACAACGATCATCACTCAAAAGAATGTTTGAGTGAATTCTGAGCGATAGTTGTGTCTAAATGGGCCTTAACTCTTCTGACCAATAGCAGGCTTTTATTTTATCAGCTGACCGCTTAAACAAAAAAAACCCCAAAAAACCCAAAAACTCTTATTACAAGACATTCTTACAAGGTGGTTTGGAATTCCCGATGGTCGGCTTTATGACTTAAATAAAAACTAGACAAGGAGTGGATTGTGCAAACCCAAAGACAAGAAGATAAAGTGAGACATTAAGAAACTGTATACTTTTCAAGAGAGCATGGGGCATGCTGGGAGACTCTTGTGAAGTGAACACAGATTAGTTGGTGTTACTTGTGAAACGATGTATAACTCCTGTATAAGCCGTATCTTTGTATGTAAAGTTACTGGAATGAGATTTAGATTCTTCAGAAGTCCTTATTAAAGTTAGATTACATAGTAACACGAGGCCAGGAGTCACAACTCGCTTTGTTCTGTACCAACTCATGCATTTACAAGTGTTGGAGCTCCAAGGGAACCGCTATGTTATCACTGCAAACAACTCCTGAGAATGTAAAGGCCCTTTTACACATCATTAGTAGTTGTTTAAACCCAGCGCTCCCACAGGGTTTTGAACGATAGTCGTCCCATGTAAATGCCATCCAGTGCCAACCAACTACCTGCTCAATGGGAGCCATGCATGCAGTTACAAGTGCCGGCCACTATACGGAGGTCAGCGTGGAGGCTTCAGCTCTGACCTCTGTATTATTGCAGCGCTGATAGCATGTGCCCGCTTAGCTGATCGGTCGGGGTCCCGAGCGACTGACTCCAGCCGATCAACTATTGATGACCCTAGGTCCTTTAACTCAAACACCCCAAAAGCTTCACAACAGAGAAGCTTCTGTCTACAGTCCCCGCTGCAAGGAGGGGGATTAACTGTGCAGAAATACCAGACTTGTCACCATTACCAATGAAATCAGCAGAAACTAACGATATTTTTGGCTTCTGTATTCAAGACTCCAGTAAAACGTTCCACATTTTTAAGCATTCAAGCGGTAAGATGCATCGCTGCCCGTAACATCAGTATCTGGTATCACTATAAAGTAAACCCTACCAGTGACATTCTGGCGGTACCAGCTTGCTCAGTTCTTCCAGTGATTTCTCAGACCGATACTCCTAAAATAGAAAAAGGCAAAAACGGAAAGTTGTTTTTTTTTTTTACGATATTTTAAAAGTACATTTTTTCCTTTAGTAATTATTGATCAAACCGCTGAGACAACATAAAATGACCAGCTCTGTACTCTTCGGGCTGTACATCCGCTACACACCAGTGGGTTTGGATGCACGGATGGCTGACGGAGTAGAATGGAACAATAATTACATAGTAGGTCCGACCGCCATCCTTGGATGATACACAGATTTGTTTCTTGGATACAAAAGTCAGGGGAGCAATCTGTGTGTCAGCAAGGAAAAAGTGGGGAATGAGAGATTACAGCTCTGAAGCCCATTGTACAGGCTGTAACTCCGGATCAGTGCTGAACATCAGGGGAGAAATCAAGTGCTCTACACAAGTTCCTCAGGATTCTCTGCAGATGTGTACAATGGGGCTGAAGAGCAGAGGAGGTGATGGCTCAGTGCGGCTGGGGTGGGGGTGGTAAGTCAGGCACTGGAGCCCCAGGCTGTGTGTGCATATAGCTGAAGCTCAAACCCCTTTACCAGAAGTAACGTACTTGCACAAAATTCTCCTCTAGTACCGATCAGCAGAATTCGGATATATAAAGAGGAACCTCTGTGCACACAATTCCCTTATGAGAGAGCACATTGTATCCTTTTAGCTGGCTTAGCAAAAATAAAAACAAATTGAGATAAAATAAGTAAATTTAAAAAAAAGTCTTAAAAACCCACAACCTCTCCCAAAAATGAAGGTTTTAATTTTCATCCAAATAACCATTAAAACAGCAACCCAAATAGGGTTCATTTGCAGATATGAGAAAGGCTCAACCTCACCCATGACTAGAGGTACAGCATCCTCCATGCGGGCACCCCCAGATAGATGGTTAGTGGGTGCGCTGGCACGCTTTACTAGCCAGGCCCTGTTATACTTGTGTACTTTCATCTCATGTTTTCCACTGAACTATGCTCTTCCCTCTCAGATGCAGGCTGTAAGGCCGCGATCACAGGGCTGCGAGTTGTGCTCGCGATTCGCATCGGACACGTCCATGTGCTGTCCGGTCTCTACCGACAGCGGACATGGCGGGGCACATTTACAAACAGTTTTACATTTGTGCTAAAAAAATAAAAAATTGGGACCTTTTTGCGCTGGCCCCGCAACTTTTTCAGAAAAGTGGGCAAGGCTTGTTAGGAAGGGGGCATGGCCGTCAGATGTATAGTTTATGCCAAAAACTGGAGAACGTTATAATAGAAATGTATGTCAGGTCAGACCTGGTGTACATTTTTGTCTAGGCGCATGGAGCTGGCGGGAATGTGCATAATATATGATGAGGCGTGCGCCTCTTCATGTATTCAGAAACGGTGTTGTGTCTCATTAAGGAGAGCACTCAAAAAGTGTGTGGAGACACCTAGGGGGTGAGTGGATCAGGGGATGGTATAGTCTCTGCCCAAGGAGACACCCAGAAGGGGTGTGGAGATACCTAAAAGATGAATAAGGAGACTTATAAGGCAATGCTAGATCCTCTGGGAAATGTATGCAAATAAGAAAGATGAAAAATACCTCTACAGCGCCATCTATTGGATGGCAGCATTCCTTCACTTCAAAGTGACTTCGAAGAAGTCTTACCAATGATTGGGAATGTTAAACCAAGCCAGAAAAACAACAAATACAGACTGTTTTGGGGGTGATTGCCCCTCAGTATGCAGCAGGCTTCTGGCTTAGTCTGTGGGTCACCAAGTGCCCGGGGGAAAAAAAAAAAAAAATCGTACCAATGCCAGGCTTCGTAAATTTCTCCCTGTACGGCCCATTCCCTTAATGGACTAGAATAACACATGCTAAGTTTTTCTTCCCACACGGACCAGCGAAAACGTGCACATGTGAGTAGCCTCAGGCCAGAATGGATCTAAAATACACAGGAAGCTCACGGCCAGGAAACCCGTCCATGTGAATGGGCCAGTAAGGTTATTTTATGCCGTTTTACTGAAGAAATAAAAACGTCATAAAAACATTCCTCCCCATAACAACTCCTGACTATTTCCACATTTTCATGATATAGCATATAGGCATGTTAAAAACACCTCCTTACCTGAACAAAGGCGACGGTGACAACTATAAGTATTGCCTAAAATAAATAAAATAGAAGGTAAAGACTTAAAATCTCCAACAATTACTTCATAGAAACGACAGAAGCCATCAAACCAGAAGATTGCGGACACTAACGAGACCTCCTTTAAAGGGCTGAGATGATTATATTGGAGAGCGGCTCTTCAGTCATCTGTGGAGGGTCCTCACTAATCTGCAGCAGAGGCTCACACCCCCTGGGCTCAGGCAGGTCCGCCAGCACCGGGCCTCCATATACAGGGTCTCGGCAGCACAGAAGGCCATTATACATGAGTAAGGATCACTAGGCCACCAGGACAGGCGCATCTGCTGCAGATTTAGGCCCACTTGCTAACGGTGCATTAGAGACATACTGACAATCCTTTGTGAAAGAACAAACTTTAGCCAAATGTGGGCTTTCTGTATATTCATAGGTACATAAATAGACTGCGAACAATCAGGAAGCAAGTGGATAAGCGGCGCAGGAGGAGACGGCCGGCGCCCGCATCCATGAATAGCTACAGACTGCTGCGTATGAACATTAGACGTGTTCACAGGTGGAAAGCCAGAAACAAAAGCCTCTTGTTCGGACGACGAGGAAATGTATTTTGGGCGTTCTCTTTCCATGTAAGATTACGGTCACGTCTACACAACCAGCGTAGCAGGGAGGGGGCACCAATTAACAACCCTTACATGAGAGCATGGTAAATGCCGATTAATAGGTTAGGTTGTCCGAGTTACCGTGGGCCCGTCAGGGGATAAAGTCAGCGGGGTTGGCGGTGTGGCTCTGTAGCGGTGGCCCTGTTGGCTCAATCCCTGCTTCCCTCCATACTTTACCCATTAACCGGACAGGCTCTTCAGTCCTGCTCTCGGTGGCATCATTGTGTCAAGTCGGTGGCCCCTACAACTCACTCAGCAGTGGATTACCAGGGATCCACCGATCAGGCACACAGTCACCGAGTGCAGCGGGGTTCAGGGTCATCTGAGTCGGAGCAGGAAGTTTCAGAGGTGGCTTTGCTCCCATTGTGAGAGTGAAGCCACCTCTGAGACTTCCAACCGACCCCAATGATGACATCCAGTCCCATTACATTGATGATCCGTCCAGAGGAAAAGTCCTTTAAAAGACTGTTGTGCATCACTGAAGCATCGGTCATGTATGCCTATTTCATAAGGCTTCCTGTAGGACTCCTGGACAACCCTTTAAAACATAATACAGCTAATAACGTGCTGCACAACAACAACTATATACTGGTAGAGCTACATGGCTAAATAGAAGCAGCATGAAAACAAGCAACAAAATGGTTTTTAATACCCCAACCTGAATTTACGCAATCGCTGCGGTTAACAAACCCCTTCCCCAGATTGTACAATAGTAATTCTTCATCTGAAACATGGTTTGCCTCCCATTTTGCACTTAAAACCTCCATGCCCACCCGTATCACATCTTATAGCCAAGCTAGAGGCGGTACAACAGGGTACTTGAGCCTCCATGCCTGCCTGTATCACATCTTGTATCCAAGCTAGAGGTGGTACAACAGAGTACTAGAGCCTTCATGCCCACCCATACCACATTTTCTACAAGCTAGAAGCGGTACAACAGGATACTAGAGCCTCCATGCCCACCCGTATCACATCTTATAGCCAAGCTAGAGGCAGTATAACAGGGTACTAGAACCTCCTTGCCAGCCCGTATCACATCTTGTATCCAAGCTAGAGGCAGTACAACAAGGTACTAGAGCCTCCATGCCGGCCCGTATCACATCTTATATCCAAGCTAGAGGCGGTACAACAGGGTACTAGAGCCTCCATGCCTGCCCGTATCACATCTTGTATCCAAGCTAGAGGCAGTACAACAGGGTACTAGAGCCTCCATGCCTGCCTGTATCACATCTTATATCCAAGCTAGAGGTGGTACAACAGGGTACTAGAGCCTCCATGCCCGCCTGTGTCACATCTTCATTCCAAGCTAGGAGCGGTACTACAGCCTCCCTTTAAGGGGGTCAGTTCTCTACAATATCAGAGCAAAAGTGTAATTTATTGTGATCACTTACTTATATTAATGTTACACGGTCACAGAGAAAGTTTTTCGATTCCGACAACTTTTAGGGGAGGGATTTTTTTTGGACAAGTGTATTTATACTAGGTATATAGAACATATCACTGAAGACAATTGCTTAATTCCCAGTACAAACTGTCCCAGCGACTGGACTCCTTTCCACTCATAAAACAACTTTTATCCTACATTTATTTAAGGCGGCGCTTGCCGACCAATCACATCTCCCATATTAACAGTGCCGCTGCTTCTCCATCCTTGTCAGCCCCATAGCATCCTCATGCAGTCCGTCCTCCCCATGGCATCCTCATGCAGTCCGTCCTCCCCATGGCATCCTCATGCAGTCCGTCCTCCCCATGGCATCCTCATGCAGTCCGTCCTCCCCATGGCATCCTCATGCAGTCCGTCCTCCCCATGGCATCCTCATGCAGTCCGTCCTCCCCATGGCATCTGTCACTGAAGCATTCAGCCAAGTGCTGCAACTGGTTTTAGGATGAATTATAATATTGTATGAATGACGGCAGTATTACACCTAGATGGAGGAGGATTATATGTATTGGCGCTTTAGGATCATTTCTATTCATGCCTTTTTATGAACCATTATGAATTCATTATTGATCTTGTTTGGAGTCTATACACTCCGACCGTCCCTGATGGGCATAGTGCAGCTAGTACAACGCATTGGGATTGGCCAATTTATTTTGTGCCCTTGTAGTGATATCCAAACACTCAGAAACTTCCCCACTTTGCACTTTACTTGTCCCCTGAGAGTCACTGATGGTTATTGGGGCTGTTGGGGAACTTTTTCTTATTGTAGCAATGTTCAGCATTTAGCACTTTATTGTAATGTGGGCAGTCGCTAGGTTTCCCTTTTTTGGTTAGTTATTGGTATCTTAGACCTTAATTTGGCCTATCAGGGTGTTTGAGTACAGGGCCGAGGACTCCGTTCATTAGGGTACAGCAGGGTGAGCCAAGGGACCTTTATTAACGAATTTTTATTTTTTTTTAAATGCCCCCCACCTTCCTTATATTGATCTGAATTTGTGTTTGGTGGCCATGGACTTTTTCAAGTTCTAATGCAAGGAATAGGAGAAAAAGAAAACTATTTATATATTTTTTCCCCTTTCTTCTCAGTCATTTGGGTGATCCATTCCCAGTGCCATAGCAAATCTTTTGAGGATTAAACAAACCGAGAACAGCAGCAACCTTCAAAAGGGTCCAAGCTTGTCCAAGAATAACCCTAAATAGTTGCTCCCTTAAAAAAAAAAAAAAGAAAAAAAAAAAAGCCCCACAAACAAAAAAACAGGGACCGTCCTGAGAAAGGCGACCCCATGCAGCAGCTTCTTACAAAACGCTAACAGACCCTTGCTTACACCAAATTAAAATAATAAAACATGAAAACCTAATTATGTGAGCTGTAATATCTCTAAGAGAACTGGTCAAACCAGATTAAACACAATACAGTACTGAGTACATAGATACCAATCCAGAAACAATTATAACGAGATCCAGTACTGATACACAAACACCGGCTACAAAGTAAATACCCTCATGTCACACAACAAAAAAGACCTTATAGGCACTTGGAATATCTAACACTTATGAAATCTCTTGTCACCCATGTCATTTCCGCAGCACCGCTGGTTCATCAGGGGACACATCATATGGCCTGCCACTTCATGGAGAGATGACGGACCTGTTAATCCTGCGGTCTCTTGCACTGCCATGCCGATTACTGGATGGCCAAGTATCAATTCTAGCGCTAGGTCTTTCTGAGCCGTACTTATGGAGCTTGTCAATGCAATCTATGGGCATGTAAATGGAGCGCTGATGAGTGTCTATATGTTCTGTGTGCTGATGTGTGTCAGGGCTGCAATTAAATATCTAGCACACTCATCAAATCTCTTGTCAGCTATCCTTTTAAGTGCCTGTAAGGGCTTTCTACTATGAAATAAGGGTATTCATACACTTTGTGGAACAAGCTGTTTATGAAGCCCGTCCCAGGTCAGCAAACACAACAAATTATGTATATATAAATATAAAAACGCAGAAAAATTATATAGTGGATTTAGGAATAACAGCTAAGATATAATGGCGTCTGCTATTCCAAATACTCAGGGCAAACCAATGTGGAGGTCCCTTTGCGTCACCCCAATGGCAGACTTTTGTAGACATTGTTGGAATTTTTCTGTAGGCTCTCTTTTATTCTTAGTGCAGCTAATTAAAATATTTCCCAGTAAACAACATTCCAGTGAAGTTTATTCTACAGGGTCGGCCATGGAAAATTAGCCCACCACCACACTCCTCTGAAGGCTGTCTGAGGACATATTCATCACTGCAGTCCGATCATGCTTGGAGCATAGAACACATCAAAACCAGGACTGCCAGCTCTCTCCCACTCCTGGTTTCTAGGTTTTCCATGCTCTGAGCATGCTCAGAATGCGTCAACATGTGCCTTAAAGTAAAATCTTTGTCGCCCATAGCCACCAATCACAGCGCAGCTTTCATTTCACCTCAGCCGTATATTGAAATGAAAGCTGAGCTGTGATTGGTTGCTATGGGTGAAAGATTTTCTTTTAGACCATTCCATAAGAGTGTGGTGCCGAGCTACTTTTCTGTAGAAGCTATGGCGATGAGGAGTTACATAATGCATACACACGAGGGCAGAGTTGTTTTGATAGCAAGCCTCAGCACATCAAGCTAAGATGTATATATTAGATATTGCAGGGCAAGCCTTGGCATTTGAAGGCGGCCATTATTCCCTGCTTTTGTTTATCCTCGGGAGGTTAGCAGATTAGTGCTGGCATTACCGGTTGTGAAAATGGCTGATAAGCACTGGCTTTGTTAATACTGGACGTCTGATTGGTGGCCAAGAGCCTTTATAGTAAATAACGAATAAAGGTTATGTTGTATTTGTAAATGGAAGTTAATCCGGTTGCTGCGACAGTTTTACCTGGATGATATGCCTAGGATAGGAGAGGCTGGTAACTTACCACTGTGATACTGACGGCATCATCAAACTGATGCATTAAGATACTAATGACAGCGGAGGCCAGCAAGAGCATGAGGAGCGGGTTTTTAAACTGGAGAGGGGAAAAAAAGAAAAAGCGGTGTTTAGGTTATTGACTCGGTGCGTAATAACAAAGACATTAGGAAAAACATCATACTGTAAGCGAATACAGAAGCCTGACGACACCTAGAAGTACCTGCTGCTTCATTCTAACCTTCCATCCAGTCTTGACTAGCAAATTGTCTGCAAGAAGGGGCGCAGTGAGGCTTTTAAATGCAAGTTTTCTGGAACAGCTTGGACTAGAAGATGGTCATACATACTTGGGAGTTACACTTACTACCGTAGTTATTAGACCCTTTCAGGTACTTTTCCAGAACTGTCCAAAAAGCGGTGTGGCTTAGCAAGAGGGGGCGTGGCCTACATTGCACCAAATTCCTGCAGATTGTGACAAACGTTTGGCCCAATTTTTGGCATAAACTAAGCCAACTAAAAAGTGGTCTAAAAACTTAGTCTTAAAGGGGTTGTCCCGCGCCGAAACGGGTTTTTTTTTCTTTTTTCACTAGCCCCCCCGTTCGGCGCGAGACAAACCCGATGCAGGAGTTAAAAAAAAAAACGGTCCGGTACTTACCCGAATCCCCGCGCTCCGGCGACTTCTTACTTACCTAAGTAAGATGGCCGCCGGGATCTTCACCCGCGGTGCACCGTGCGGTCCATTGCCGATTCCAGCCTCCTGATTGGCGGGAATCGGCACACGTGACGGGGCGGAGCTACGAGGAGCCGCTCTCCGGCACGAGCGGCCCCATTCAGAAAGGAAGAAGACCGGACTGCGCAAGCGCGTCTAATCGGGCGATTAGACGCTGAAAATTAGACGGCACCATGGCGACGGGGACGCCAGCAACGGAACAGGTAAGTGAATAACTTCTGTATGGCTCATAATTAATGCACAATGTACACTACAAAGTGCATTAATATGGCCATACAGAAGTGCTGAACCCCACTTTGTTTCACGGGACAACCCCTTTAAATTTGACAGATCAGTCAGCACGGAGGTATTTGTATGCACTATAAAAATCTTGATTTAATATCTTGCGGTTTTGTGTTTGCAGCCTATATCTAGACTTGTGTCTCTATGGCTAAAGTAAACCTGTCGCCTCCCTACCTCAACCACGTGGTGGCAACAAGACAGGTGATGTATTTTGGGGTTATAAGTCATATATAGGTCCGCTATGTCCTTACAGTTGCCGTAGCCAGACTTACCATCTTAACCAACGCCATGGTTCGGGCAGAGATTAGCTGTGCCGCTGTGTGTCCATGTACAATATGCCTTGTAGCACCGAGTGAGGAGACTTCAAGTCCCTTTACACAGAAGAATTATCGGGCACGTCAACGCCCAACAATCGTTCCATGGACTGCCACCCGACTATCGCTCCTAGGTTTACACAGGAGCGATAGTCGTTCAAAAGAATGCAGGCTGGGATTGTTCCAGCCCACCTCAATTCACAATACACAGGAGTCGCTCAAACATTGACCTCCTGTTTACGCGGGCCGGTAGTCGCTAGGTTTTAAGGTTCTGCTAAGCACCAAGCAACTCTGGCAAGTTAGCGATTTCTCACTCAGTGCCCTGTCGGCAGCCATGAGTACGTGGGATGATTATCGCCCAAATTCACAGTTTCCAGTAAGAATATGGATGATCATCTTCCCCTGTAAGTTACTCTTAAGGCCATACATGCTGCTCTGGGAAATTTATGCAAATAGGTAGATGTAACAATGCCTCTACAGCACCACCTACTGGAAGGTAGCATTCCTACAAGTCAAATATTGATCTCACAAGAGGTACGTAAACAAAATCCGCCCTATTCGGAATGGCGTCTCACCTGTGCAATGTATTTTTTCCATAATGGCTCATCTTCACTGATATCGAATTCATTCCACCCATGGGAGGCTCGCCTGTGACAGACTTCAGAATTTGTTAACCCACTCTGGAGATCAGCCTGTGATAAAATCAGAACTTCTGTGAAGCATGTGAAGGAAAAGCTCTCTAAGTGTAAACACTGTGTAGGCGGAAGGAGACAAGCATAGGTGCATTTACACCACAAAGATCATCGCTCAAAAGATGATTTTTGAGCAATCATTTTGCATAAACTACTACTTGGTACTAATGCCAATTAGTGCAAATTAGTAGCCTGTGAGCTGCCAGGAGCTGTGTTCAGGGAACAGACCACCCGCTGTTCTCTGAATACATTCCCTTGTTTTGCCACGGGGCTGACAGCTGAGCATGCAATCAGCTGTTATCAGCGATCCCTGGTCCGAGCACAGCATGCGGTCCTTCTTATCAGCTGTTCTGCCGAACAATGGGTTTCATGCAGAACTAAAATTCATCGTTCGGCAGAAAAGAAGAAGACTGGCACATTTACATGCAATGATTATAGCTCAAAAGATGGCTTTTGAACGATATTCGTTGTGTCTAAGCGGGCCTTATGTTCCAGTCTCAAAATTGATGCAGATTACAACTTTCTGTAGTCTGCAAAATATATACCAGAAACTGTGTAGCACATCAGAGCATCACTAAGGAGGGACTTTGGGGCAATTATCTGCCGTCTTAGAATTTGTATTTCATTTTAAGTCAATTATTAAAAATTCAATAGGAACAGTGCCGGCAATAACTCAGGCCGCTGCAAAATGTATGGAGCTGTCAGCTTATGGCTCTGCATAAGACTCACTGCCGGCGGTTATACTTACCAATATACTGCTTCAAACATACATAAGGGCAGGTATATACCACTTCTCAACACAATGCAGATAGGCAAACTGCTATATGGAGGAGCATAAGTTGTTCAGTAGTATCTTGCACTTATGTAATGCTCCTCCATATAGCAATTTGCCTGTGCGCATTGGGTTGGGAAGTGGTATATACCTGCCCTTATGATATACTGCTTCAAAGATACACAAGTATAACCACTGGCAAGTGACTCTGTATACCATGACATCGGCCCCGACGATCAACTATTGATGACCAACCCTGAGAACAGATCATCAATAGCTCCAAGCTGGACAACTCCTTTAAGTTTTGGTTAAATAAAAATGGACCTCTAACAAACGATTTCAACTTTATTCCACCCATATTGGGGGCAACCTGAAGAACAGCTGATAGAAGGGATGTGGGGGAACCATAACTAGGCTCCCACATTAGTTTCTCTCACCTTAAGAATCCAGGCGACTTCGCTGACCGGTAGTTCACTCGCTCTCTTTGAACTCAGTACAGGAACCATTGTAACATCTTCAGTGGTCGAGGAATCGTGGAAGGTTGATGCCTGAAACACAACAACGAGACCAAATAGGTTTTTCTTATGAGAAGGTACGAACTAAAACATTAGCTAGAATATAATCTCTCTCATTCAAATATTCCATACAGTGGCGGCCAGCGGAGGCGATCATGCATCCTGGCCAAACCCCTTGGTTAAAGAGAAGCAGAACAGATTGACAATATATATTACTGTGGGGAAAACGCAATTTAGTCCTTTGACCCTGCGCTCTGTCTGGGCTTAGGAGTCCAGTGGGCGGTCCCATCAGTGATGGCCTCCCATGTGTCAATCACCGATCGGACCGCCCAGCTAATCGCTGTATCCAGTGTCATACAGGCATGGCAACCACCAAGTAGGACTCCTCAGGTTTACATACGGGACATGTTAGACAATCCTTTCCCAGAAGAAGCTGATGCCCCATAAGAGGCCTGCAGATTGTAGTGTGTCTTCAGTGTGACGTCTGTAAAGAGAGGTTTTCTCCTTGGATTCCTGCCTTTACTCTTCAGAGTACATTCTGCATAGATCAGTCCATTTCAATTCCTAAACTCATAAACCTTCCAATAAGCCGGCTATCTGCAGGCAGCGATAAACATCTCCCGGTTTTCCGCTCCAACACCTCGACTGCAGAGCGCTGTCCATGCATCGTGCTAAAATGGAAACCTAGATAAGATGATCAGCCTTATTACCGAATCAGGGCGGACTAATAAAACGCTCCAATATACTAAAAAGACAGCGGTAAATCAGCAGCCGCAGATAACGGGGCCAATATCCAGCTTCACTGATACAAACCTCAGACATGTTGGGTAATGATTGTCTCATATGGAGGCGTAAGATATGCCTACTTTATTATTTGGCAGGCAACTCTTAAGCCGGGCTGACGCACACATATTTGCATTGCGTATTGGGCGCGCGGTAAGTGGCGTCAATGAAAGTACACCGATCATCGTTCCACTCACACTTGAGTATATTTACTGCGTGCGTAAAAAACTAAAACATGGCGCGTTCCACTTACCACATATATCGCACGCAGGAGCCCTATTGTTCTCTATAGATGCAGTCGAAACACAATTACATTGCGTATGTGTTTTTTTAATGCATGTTGCTGGGAGAAATAAGGAAATTGGGCGGGGGGGGGGGGGGGGGGGAAGAAACCGCTACATGTAGAATCCGTGGTATATGCGCAGGCATACAGGAGTATAGCTGCGACAATACGCAGCTCCCTACGCCGGTAAAACACAGATTTTTACACAGCGTATCACCCCGGCCGTTGACGAATCTCTGGCTGAGCGCGTCCTCAAACTGAAGCCGCCGCTAGCTACCAAGTAGCACAGATTTAGGCTATAAATTTACTCCAATTTCTGGTGCAATTATAATAAACACGACGGGCCGCAGTGAGCCGTACCGCTCCGAGACCCTCACAAATTTATCTTCCTTTTCGTATTTTGGTGCCGAAGAGGAAAAAAAAAAAAAAAAAAAGTGTATACTGCGGCAGAAACGATTATTAAATTTGTCAAACAGCAACATGGCGAAAAGTTGCAAACTATTTCCCGCAAACGCCATAATAAGCGTACCCCAGAGTCTAAAGGCCCTGTGCGTCACCCACCGCCAAGATATGACAATCCGCCAGGTCGGAGATGACCATAATGATGAACGGGTTCATATCTGCATGGGGCCTGTCTGTATGCCCCCGGCTGACGTTCCCTCCCTCCAGACTGTCTCCGGTACAGGAGCTTCTGCGGTTGGGATTGAACGCTATAACAAGTGGAACGCCTGCGCCGTTGTTTACCTGCGCCCGTTGTTTACCTGCGCCCGTTGTTTACCTGCGCCCGTTGTTTACCTGCGGTGATTTTGTTGATAGGATGAGAATTTTTAAGAGCGATAACATTCTGGATTCATTTCCATTATGGGCAAGAATAAGCGGATTGTGGCGGTAAACATCGCCTTCGGGAAATCAGATGAAGAGCGGGTGAGCGGAATATGCTGAAGCCATTTAAGACAACAGTATGAAGAGCCGCATGCAGCGCCCATTCTGTATCCTAGAATGTTACTAATCATCATGGAGCCGTCAGCAGAGATTAATAACACACATATTACAGGAGGACGACGGCTTGATCTCTCCTGGTGGAACCACAAAGCAAACGGTTACTGAGAAACACTGATGAGCCAACTGGAGGGAAGCTGAAACACAACAGCGACTAGACTGAAGGATACAATGTATACATATATAAAAGCGCATGCCCGAAAAGAACCGCAATACCAGTCAACCCGCGGATGCCACGCTGCACTGTACATCTGGCACTATTCATCCTTCTAGCGGGAGCCTGTCACCACCTATACACTAAGTTATGCACCATAGGGCAGGGTCCGGGGATATATATATAATTTTTTTTATACTTACTTGAGCCCCCATTCCTGCGCCGTTACTTGGAGAGGTCCGCTTGCTGATCTGCAGGCTCTGCTCGCACACCCCCATTAAGTTCTATGACAGGGCACGCACGCACACACATTTGAGTGCACAAATACAGGGGGGGGGGGGGGGGGTACGCTTATTTCATGCAAATAGAACACAGATTTGAATGGGGATATTCATCTGGGTCTCGTACCTAGCCAGTCCAGGAAAAATAAGTTTAAAAAAAAACAAACAAAAAAAGACACCATTTTAGTCCGATTTTCAGACAAGAATTGGCCATTCAAATCAATAAGTGTGAAAAAAAAAAAAGGCAATACAATAGTAATGGGGGAGGGGAGGGGGGGGGGCGTTATTTCCGGATTGCATTTGCTACTGTGAGTACAGCATAAGCATTTCCAGAGCTCCCAAGTGGCAGACGGGTGAAAGATGGTGGGCACCTAATATTAAGAGGCGTTACAAAGACCACTTAGCTTTCCAGCGATCCTGAAACATACATGCATCCTTTCCATCGAGGCTATGCCAGCGGCTGCACACGAGCAGCGGGCAGATTTCTGGCAGCTCTTTAGTTCTGGCGTTCTGTTTAACTAAGAACTCCAGGAAAAGGGATTCAGCCCAACCAGAAAATTGACGCGGTGCGAGGAATTCTGGGAGGGACAGAAAACAGGCAGGGGAGACGCAGGCATTTTCTGGTTCTGGCTCTTGGAAGAATAAAGGACTCTTCAAATTAGTATTACCTCCCCTGAAAACAGCCCTCGAGTCCAAGGAGCCGGTGTACATCAAGGGCAAATGTAGAATGCACACAGCATCTACCATCAGGACACGTACAAGTACATCGCCCTTGGCTTAAAGCACCAACCCACGGCAGTTAAAGCCCCCCGAGCCCAATGTCTGTATAGGATTGGGTCAGCGGGTCTTCCTGTATTTCCAGACATTCTGCCCCTACTAGTCAGGGCCGTCCGGTACCAGGCCGCCCTTACAGGATATGTAACTGGTGGCACGCCAAGCTTCACTGCCAAGTATAAAGCCCCAACCGCCAGGAGCTGCGTGGGGAGCCACAATTACTGCTTATTTCCTTTTTTATTCCAGTTTCCGCATGGTGTCTTTACAAAACGCTCACCTAAACGACACAAATGTATACCAGCAGTCATGCCAACGGCACATTACAGGCGACGGGATCCGGAGATCATCTGTGGAACTGGGACAGAGGAAACAGGAAGCTGGCTTTCTTCCCTAGGTCACAGCGGGTAATTTGTCACAACCAAGGTGGTGCGATGCGTTACATGCCCCCCCCTACCCACATTGCCACTTGTTGAGTAATTCCTCCCATCCTTCATATAAAGGGGCCGGTCACCGGGCCCGGCCGTGCTGCTGACATCACTATTTGTGCACCTGGCTCAGCTTACCACAAAAAGCTATCCCTCTGCTCCGATATTGTAACCCCTTACTTCTACCAATGTTACAGTCACAGAGTTTACTTCCATTCTGACAACTCCTAGGTATTGCTGTATAATATAAAGCTTATGGAGTTGGTGTTTTAATATCTAGTTTTGTGAGAAAAGGACACTAGCTAACCTAATCCCAAAAAGAGTAGAGATTAAAACAAGGAGTCCAGTGGGCGGTCCCATCAGTGATTGACAGCTATCTGTGTCCTCACAAAGTAAAAACTGTCCATCACTGATGGGACAAGAAGTAGGGGACAAGAAGTAGGGGACAAGAAGTAGGGGACAAGAAGTAGGGGACAAGAAGTAGGGGACAAGAAGTAGGGGACAAGAAGTAGGGGACAAGAAGTAGGGGACAAGAAGTAGGGGACAAGTCTCTTTAAACCTTTACTCCTTCTGGGATTAGGAGTCCAGTGGGCGGTCCCATCAGTGATTGACAGTTTTTACTTTGTGAGGACACACATAGCTGTCAATCACTGATAGGACCGCCCACTGAACTCCTAATCCCAGAAGGCGCAAAGGCTTAAAGGGACTGTCACCTACTTTTAGTCCAGTTAAGCTTATGGGCTGAAATTAGGTGACCAGCAGAGTCCAGGGTGTAAGTGTTATACTTACCAGTGCCACCTAGTGGAAAGCAGCATTCCTTCAAGCCAAAGTTAAACTTTCAACAGGTGGCACAGTGTGGGTATTATTCCATATCACCCAGAGGAGCATGAACGGCCATTTGAGTCTCCTCACTTACCGTCTACGTGCTCTCCCTAAGGAGAAAAGATAGCGTTTCTGTCCCCTGTCCCAGGCCTCTCACTAGCGAAGCCAGACTGCTTCTGTACACTGATGAAGGGCAAATACCCTGAAACAGCTGTCTGTACATGGAGTCTGGCTTTGCTTTTAATTCCCAGTCATTGTTACAAGGTTTGCATAAAGAGTCTGACTTTGGCTTGAAGGAATGCTGCCTTCCAACAGGTGGTGCTGTGGAGGTATTATGCCATCTTGCTTATTTGCATATTACCCAGTTCCACAGATAATCTGCGGATCCCGTCGCCTATAATGTGCCCGTTGCATGACTGCTGCTATACATCTGCTGGAAAACTTTTTTTTTAAAAAAAAAAAGGAAAAGCACAGTTCAATCTGCAGACACCAAAAGTGGTCGGAGTAGAATATATGATTTTGTAGGAAGAGATTCGGATATTGTAATCACTTCTATCAACGATACAATCACAGAGAAAGTTTCAATCGATGGTGAATCAGGAGTTATGCATCGCTCTTAGATGAAGCCATTTAAAGAGACTCCGCTTCAAAAAAAAAAAAAAAAAATTTGAAACATTAAGCTTGACAAAAATGAAAGTTAGACCCATGGGGGAGGTGGGGGGGGGGGGGGGGGGCGCAGTTGGATAGTAGCTGCAAGAAAAATGAATGTTAAACAGGAAATGAATGAGAATAATCACTTGACAGCCGACACCAACTGAGTGATAAAACAATCTTGTAGCGCTGGGGAGTTTAACCAACTTAGCAGATTGCCATCCAGTATCGGTGATTAACAAACCGTCAACGAGCGGAGAATGTCTAATGAGGCCGGGGAGGCCTGTGCAGGAGGCTTGATTTATAGACATTTACTTCCTTTCTATTACTTTGACTTTTTGGTGTAAATATTAGTTTATTGGAGCGCTGTGACATTTCCGAGAGAGAGAAGAATGCAGTAAGAGAAAAGCCCGGAGCAGAACGCCATAAGACATATGAGATCTAGCTTCTGTTTAATAAATCAGCGATTCCCAACGGGGCGCCGAAGGAACCCACCAGGACTCATGGCAGCCGGATCAGACACACTACATCCCAAACATCACCTGTTGCCCACTCACAGCCCGCCTTGCCACAGGTAAGTCCTACTATGTACCGTCTTCAGTAAGGTCGGGCTCACACGGTTGTACGCGGAATCAGCTGGCAGAGCCCCCTAGTGGATCGCAGATGTGTAACATACTGCATACAACTGCAAACTCACGCAGGCGATCATGCGCAGTACGCTTTGTGTTTAGATTTCCCGCGTCGCCGCTTGGTGATGACGCGGGTACCGGCAGCGCCTACGCAGTGTAATTGCGTATGGACTGGGGGTATATCCAGGACCACAGAGAACAATGAGCTCTTGGATTATGCTGCATTCTGTGTCCTGAAGCGGATTACACAACTCTGACCGCCCAGGTGAGCGGAATGGTTTAGTTCCATGTATTTGATTGAACCGTGTATTACCGTGGATCAAACACTTGTGGAATCCACAATTACTATCCGGTCATGTGAGAGACCGGCCTTAGGGCTTATTCACACGGGCGTACATCGGCTGGGTTTTCACGCCCAGCCGATATACGCTGCCCCTCTGATGCATTGGCTTACAATGCATCAGTGCATAGGGGCATATTTCCGCAGCGTGAAATTGCCTGACCAGGCGCTTTCACACCAGCAGCTACATAGATTCCTATGGGAGCCTATGCTAGCTGCCAGAGCAGAGAAGGGGGAAGGAGTTTAGCTGTCACACTGTTAAACTCCCTCCTCCTCTTCTCTGCCCCTTGCCGCTGTTTGCAATGGGAGGGGTGGGATGAGGGTGGAGCCAAGGTCCGTCCCTCCCATTGCTGGCTGCAGACAAGGGGGAGATTAGCTCCGCCCCCTCGCGTTGCTAAAGGCCGGAGGGGATGTTGAGAAGAGGTGAGCCGGCGAGGGTGAATATCTTCCCAGGCCCTTTGCCGTTCAGCCGTTTTTACGACGCTGGCAAACGCATGTAAAACACCTACAGCCATGTACATAGGGCCTTAGACCGGCTACCTGCAGAGCTATGGAAGTGATTACCGCAGATGGGGGAGGGGAGTAGGCTTAAGCCCTGAAAGAGTGGCTGGCTGGGTGGAGAATAAGGTTTGAGCCCTGGATGCGATTACACTGTGCTGGGGAGGGATGGTCCTTGTAAATAATTAGTGGGAACGGGCTCTCTAGGGCAAGGAGTTCTTGCCAGAAGTGCCCCATCGCTTAAAGGAGCGAAAAAAAAAAAAAAGACACCGTAGTGGGTAAGCTACTCTTATATTGCAAGGGGATTTCCTAATGTGCAATTATACTGCAGAGGTATGTAGATTTTCCGAGAGGAGAACTTTGGGTGATTTGTGTAAAGGATACCAGGGGGCGCTCTGAATGTGTACGATGTGTAATTTATAGCACAGCAAGTCCTTATTTTACCATTCTATATGCATTTAAAAACTTCATTTGGCGTCCATTTCAGGAATCTGTCACTTACATCAGTGTGTTGGTAGTTTGGGAAAGTGTGAGTCTCATTCGAGCCAAATCAGGTAAAAATGAGCAAGCCTGATTATGTATATCCAGAATCCCCCCCCCCACCAGCCACTGAAGGAGTTTTCCTCCTATTACTGTGCATAGGGAGAAACCTGTCCATCAGCAGCTGGGAGAAGTCTGCATCACTCACACACACACACACACACACACACACACACACACACACACACACACACACACACACACAACTCCTGTTTCACAGCACCGATTATACACTGCAAGGAATAAGTTGTTAGGTCTTCCAAATTAGCTGACCGGTTCCCTTTAAGGTTCATTTAGACAAGACCACTGATAGCTGTACAGTGAGTGGCCACTTTATTATTTGCACGTTGAGCCTCCTTTAGCCTTCAGAACTGCAGACCTTTATTGTGGAAGAGATTCCACCATAGGTTTATATCGTTCTACAGGAATATTGCCCCCTGTGGACAGGAGAGCTTCCTGCAGCTAATGCAAACTAGATTGAGGTCCTGATATGCTCTGAACAGCTGAAAGGGAGGGTTCATCGATTCTTGCTGTTTGCGCCAAATTCAGGGTGCGTTCCTTGATCCCACTGTTCTGGGCCCACGCCCAACACTACTACAGAAGAAAACCCCACAAGGTTGACTAGCCTAGAACAAATGACCCATTCAAGGCCACTCAGATTAATGTTCCCATTTTAAGACTGCCTGCACACAAAGGAGTTTGAATTGCGGAATTCGTGATAGTCTCCTACGCTGCCGATTCGCAGCATTCTGCACAAATAGAGCATCCACGTGTCTGCTCACACGAGCGGAGCGCGACTGCGATATTCCGCTCGCGGAAAAATAAAAATTGCAGCATGCTCCATTTTTTCACCGATTGCTTCCATTTAAGTCAATGGAAGCCGTCTGCAATAGACATTGCAGAAAGGTTGCGGATTCCGCATTGCTAGGCGATGATTTGGGAAAAGCAGGAGTTTAAAAAAAATAAAATAAAAATAACTTGTACTGCGCATATCCGATGGCGAGCCGCGTGGACCATCCACGGTACTGATTATGAAGACAAAATACCGGTAAGCACGGACGTCGGCCGGGCGGAGGGTTGGATCCGACCCGTTCGTGTGCAGGTGGCCCAATGTGGATTCACCCTGAAACCCATCCACAGAAATCTTGCTGCACTCAATTGTGAAAGTCAGCCGCCTCCGATGAAGTGATCAGTCCGTGTATATTGGCCTAATAAAGGCCCTCTGCACGAGGACAACTTTTTCGGCAGTCATTTCTGTGAAGTTATTGCAGCTTAAGTTTTATTTACATGCAAAAATTATCGCTCAAAATCCGTTCAAACCAACAAATTTGCGCTGTAATCGTTACGTGTAAATGCAAAGCCATCGTGCACCATTGCTTCACCGGCCGCTGAGCTTCAGCCTGCATAACAAGGGAGGTCGGTCATTTGCTTCTTGCTTTGTTTAAAATGACATTCTTTAAGTCATTTGAAAGACTAAAGGACTGGGGGGGGGGGGGGGCGATTGCCTTGCTAAAACACAAGGACTACTTGTTTACTCATACTGCAGAAGACAATGGCGAATCTTCACACTAAAAAAAACCTGCCAACCCAAGATTCCTCGCATAAACACACATCCACCTGAGCATACATATACAGTGATCAGCTAATGAGGGGAATGGAGGATTTCAAACGACTATCTGTAGATCTGAAACGTATGCAAAAAAAGTAATTCAGGCATTTGTTCAAAACATATTGGTGTGTAAATGGGCCTTCACTCTCCGGTCCGGCCTGGCCCCACGTTATTGTTATAGGTGTAAATCCCTTTGTACAATTAGGCTTGATACAATCACTAGTTACATAATTGACCCTTGTTGGGAAGGATGGCATGGTGACAATTACGGGCAGACAATGGGAAGAACATTCCTTTGTTACTTGAGAAGCCGGCGGGCAGCGTTGGGCTTGGCAGCAGCCTTCTGTGACAGACAGCGACTGGCCTTGCATAGTAAGATGTGTTCCAGGCACGCCAGCTCCTTCTCCATCAAGTCATTGATATTCTCAATGTAATCTCCTAATGGCTGACCTGTCCCCTGTCCATCCCCCGCTAGGTAACATGTGCTACACATGTAAAATACAGCTATTACATCTGATCGTTTCCTATACACATCGCCTTTATGTTGTCGAGGACACACTTGTTAATTAACAAATCTACGGCTTGGCGCACCTAGGAACTAGAGTTGGTCAAAAGTAGTTCAAACTTTGAACTACATCTGATCCCCCTTATGTTTGTGCGCTCTAGGGGGATAGAAAAGGGGAGCTTACGTGCCAAAATGTACACGTCTGATGAAGACTGCCTATGTATATGCAATATAGCATACATCAAAAATGGGGTGTGAACAGTCCCTAAGAAGGGGCCACCAGGGGGTCCTATAAGGGCTTATTCACACGGGTGATTGTAAAGAGGCCCCCACCTGCTCTATGAGCTAAGCTTATGGGCTGACGGTGGGAAACCCGTAGTGTCCGGGGATGCGAGTCCTGTACTTACCTCCCCGGTGTCCGCACAATGCATCGAGCGGCACGCCAAGGTCGCTCTCACACAGGCGGGTGTTTACAGCATTCAGCGTGGAATTTCAAACATCCGCTAAAAACTTTGTAAAACGTCTCCATTGATTCCAACGGCTTCCCAGACGAACGCCTGCTGTATTTTACTGGGCATTAGCCATTTGTAACGAACGGCGTCACCCGCAGCAATGATGAAGGGCGGTAAAAGTGCTGGCGAATGCGTTTGAAAATTCCTTTCGAAAATGCTGTGAGACGCTGCATTTTACCAATGCCAGTGTGGGCAGCCGAGGGCATTCAGACGACTGCCGATATGTTCAGTTTGTGTGAAACACACAAACACAAGGTTACGTCACACGGGCGGGCGCAATATCGCTGCGGGGGGGGGGGGGGGGGGGAACCACAACTGCAGCCATATGGCATATTTGCTCCTGCGATGTCTGGTCGCCGGCGATGCTTTTCCCCAGAGAATGATCTCGTATCGCCGCTGCTGCGATTTTCTTGCGCCATAAACTACAGATGTTGCTAATGTTAAAAACGCATCGGATGAAAATCGCAAGTTCGTGGGCTGCGATAAACCGGAGGCTCCATAGGGAGACCTGGGTGAGGAAGAACAGCCAAACCAGTATGAGGTCAGGCTGTTCACTACAAATGCCAAAGAATGGGCATCTATATTGGGGCGTGGTACC
Source organism: Eleutherodactylus coqui (assembly GCF_035609145.1). NCBI lineage: Eukaryota > Metazoa > Chordata > Amphibia > Anura > Eleutherodactylidae > Eleutherodactylus > Eleutherodactylus coqui. Next base: position 41,651,847 of record NC_089848.1, read on the forward strand.
CGCTGCCCACACCTTGTCTGTGGCATACAAAACAAACATTTTTCCTATTCTAAGGCCTCATGCCCACGGCGCGCGCGCACTTTTCATGCCAGTTTCCGCAGTGGATGCACTGCGAGTCAACATTAAACAGATTTATTTATGCTTGCGGGAGATCGCGGATTGGATTTTGTTTTCTGTGTGGATGTACTGCGGATCATCAGCCCAGAAATAATCCGCACCCCCCCCCCCTCCCAGCCTTTTCCCCACCTCCCTAATTGATTTTAACCTTTAAATTCACAGTGCATCCACAAATGTATTAGCGGATCGTAAGCTCCCATAGAGATGAATGGAGCACATGCACGCCTGATCTGCGGTAAAATGGAGCATGCTGCGATTATATGCACGTGGCATCCGCAAATCCAATAAAAACAAATCCGCGTGTGTTACATGCAGTGCGGACGCCCTGTGCTTCCTTAGGGGCGGTTTGACTTGTGGATCTGAAGTGCGAATTCTGCAAATCAAATCCACTCGCTGACATTGGCGCTGAGGCTAGTTCCACACGGGCGATCGCGCCGTCAGAAAATACTGTCTTTTTCCCACAATTTTTGAGCGTCAGTGCTGCTTTTTCCTTACAAAGTCATCGCTGCCGCTCACCATTCTCTGGTCAACAGGACTTTCTAATGTTAAAAAAAAAAAAAAAAAAAAAAAAAAAAATCACATTGTTTGTGCGATGCGATAAAAAACAGGTTCCATAGGGAAACATAGGAGATAAACGCACAACGCAGAAAGAGCGCGCCGCAGTTTTTGGTTTTTTTTTTCAGTCCACATCACATCAGTGAAGCCATTGTAAATAATTCATTTCATAATCCACTTTTTTTTTCTAGTGACTCTCGCATCAGCTGACAATAGCGTGATTTTATCACCCGTGTGAAACCACCCAGAATGATGCCTTCGAGGCTTACAGCTGCCAACCTGGTGGCAAAAAATATACATGTGTAACAAGTTGTATTAAAAAAAAGAAATACACCGCAATACTTTTTCTTCCCTCTTAAGGCTGGGTTCACACAGGGCAGATTTGCCGCGGAAATTCTGTCCGGAATTTCGCTGTGGCAAATCCCGGGATTAGTCAGCCATGTGGACGAGATTTCTCAGAAATCTCATCCACGCGGGACAGCGAATCCGTCGCGGTGAAGCCAGCCGCAGCATGTCCATTTCTATTGTAAAGCGAGCGGCCAGGCCGCTTCAAAACCAAACAGCTAAGTGCCGCAGGTTTTTGAAGCAGCGCTTTTCACGGCAAAAAGCTCACGGTTTTTCGCTGCGACCAAACTGCAAAATTTCCACTGGGATTCCGGCGTGCGAGAACCCAGCCTAAAAGGGTTTGCTCAAGTTAAGGAAACCCCCGTCACTGCGTGCCTCATGCGTTAGTCACCGCCTTCATCAACCCCTTTACTTATTCTGGTAGAGCACACTCTTCACTGTTAACCAGTAACCAGACGACGGCTGCGCTGGTGACGCTCCGGACGGCCTGCACAATGGCTGAACCTGACCTTATTAATACACACTAAACCCAGACAAACATTTATAAAGTGTCGCTGGGAGCAACGGACATCTATAGAAACAAAACATGCTGGCAAACCGCAGAAAAGTTTTGCCAGCAAATTACGCCAAACTCAATGTCAACTGCCGGTGATCTGCAGGTTGGGTTGATGGCCAACAGACCGGACCACGGCCGCTCCACTCCGTATACAAGACATACAACCCAGCGAGGACCAAGAAGAAAGAAGTGGATCCAACGGCTGTTCACTGAAGCGTCTCTCCTCAGGTGCCCCTGGCAGACGGGCACACAGAACTGCAGACAATAGCCAAGCGGCCGGCACATCCCGCGGCTCATGGGGCGCTCTCTCTTTTTGTGGCCACTTTTGAGGCAAGTTTTTAAGCCAAAAGGCAAAAAGTGGGAGAGATGGAGGGAGGCAGCGGTCACACCGGTGCTTGGTCAGTTCAGGGTCTCTGTCCCGCTACGCCAACTCCTGATTTACCAGCATTTGGCTATTCTGATGGTTTGGGAAGAAACTCTACCAAGATACATTTACTCCAGACATAAGGGGGGGGGGGGTAAGGCCATATGGACCGGATATGAATGCAGACATAATACGGACCGCAGCCTTAAAGCTCGGAGGGTCTATCTGTAATAAGTGACATCCAACATGCAATCCGTGTATGAGCGGCCTACATGTACTCACTGTGCCGGCAGCCTGGTGGTGGTCGGTAACCATCTGCTGGGAGGTTACAGGTTCAGGAATGCTCTTATCTCCACTAAACCCGTGTGTTTACTATAAACTAGTGTAATCTGACAGGAGGACCACCCCCCATCTGCCGCTGCAGTAGGTCACAGTGTGCCAGTTGATCCTCACTTGCTCCTCAGCATTTCACACCACAACCTGCATTTCTCCTCAGTTACAAACAAGGAAAAAAAAGATTAAAAAACAAACAAAACAAAAAAAAAAACAACTATTTAACAACTTACTACTGCCAATATTTCTCCAGCAGCGATAGGGCCTAAGGCCGGGCTCACGCAAACAATCTGGATTCTGCACCCGGCTGGCACCACGTTCCTGTAACTTCTGTACGGTGGATGACTGCGGGCGCTCGCCGTCGGCCATGTGCAGTACAGATTTTCTCTTTTTACATATTTGTTTTTCCCACGGTGACGCGGGCGCCTGCAGCCCATCTGCAATACATTAAAGCACACTGCGATTCTTCAATCGCTCGCAAAAATTGCAATGTTTCTGCGAGTGAAGGAAGAAGCGATTCTTACATCCCCTCAATGCACGCCATTAGTTGCGGACGCCGACCGCGGTTTCCGTCTGTGGGAGACCGGCCTTAGGCTAAGCGGCTGCATTTTTCCTGGTGGCCTACTCAAAGGCTGGCACGGGAGGCCCATACTGGAAGGAGTGGGAGCTTGACTTGGCAGCAGGGCTCCTGCTCTAACAGCTAGGATTGGGGAAACTTCCAACCCCTTACATACCACGGACAATAGCAACTGCGGTATTTAAGTGGGTTCAGAAGATCTTCCCGTCACTCATCGCCTCTCCATAAAGTGATTGCAGGTTGCCTTGGTACGAGGGGGGCCAACAATGGCATTCGTGTCTGCCATAAACTCAAGCCTGCCATAAGTATAATGCATGGCATTACATAAGTAGTGCAGTGCATTATGGAAGTGATTGGACAGTGCGCCATTATCTCTGGCAGTCCCATGAACAGTAGTGAGCATGAACGACCACTGCTATATTCATTGGGGGGGGATAATGGGACCCCTATCCTTGTGATTAGTTTGGCTCACAGTGGTCATGACCATCCACCACTCCACTCCCCCGATCAGATAGTTGACAGGTGCTGGATTATCTGATGTTCTGAACTACTGGATGGTTCTACAAAAATATATAGAAATCTTAGTTTTCAGGTGAAAAACCTGCATGGACAGAAGTTTGAAGCAAAGTGTTAAACACATATGGTATCATAAGTCAGATAGGTGTTAAAAGTATATCTTAGGCATCTGGATCAACAGGCGTCATGTCTCACCACCAAGACCCCCACTGATCCAGAGAACAGGGGCGCCAGGTCTCCCTCTCATCACTGCAGGGTTGCTGTATTCACCTGATGTCAGGTAAGGCTGAACAGAGGCGGGCATACACATGCGACACGGCTCCATTCATGTCAATGGACGGAAACGGCTGAGTACAAACTCCGTTATCTTCATCAGCCCCATAGAAGTGGCCCCGTGTATGTGACCGCCACTCCTCACTGTAGGGGGTGCAGTGAGCAGTTGTGAGGAGGGGAGGGAGAAAGGACTGTGTCATCTAGATGGGTGGGGGTCTCAGCACCGAGCCCCCCCAATTACCTATCCTACCAATAGAAGTTTACCCCGTCTTGCTTGTAAACTGCGGAATGACTTCTGAAATTCCACATGTACTTGCCGTGATAAACTTTATTTGTATAGCGCCAACATATTCCGCAGCGCTTACATAGACAGGGGGGATACAGAAAGACAAAAAAAAAAAATTTACAAAAATTACAGAACCACACAGTTACATAGTAATCAGGTGATGGAAGCAATAGGGGTGAGGGACCTGCTCCAACGAGCTTACATACTACAAGTAATGGGGTGATACAGAAGGTAAAGGGCTGGAGCTGTGCACGGTATGGTGAGGTGGAGCTGTGCACGGTATGGCGGGGTGGAGAGTGAGGGATTCTATACACACAGACAATGGTCAGACATTTAGCCGTGTGACGGCAGAATCGGTATGACTGCAGGAGCAGTTTATGATGGCTAGCAGGGATTGCAGTCAGTAGGTCAGGGAGCATGTTATCAGGCGGAGTACAGAGGGGTTTGTTTAGGGTATGTGGTATGCCTCCCTGAAGAGGTGCGTTTTTAGAGCACGCCTGAAGTTCTGCGAGTCCTGGATTGCCCGGGTATCCTTTGGTAGTGCGTTCCAGAGGAAAGGTGCTGCTCTGGAGAAGTCTTGGAGGCAGGAATGAGAAGTTTGAATTAGAGGGGTGTGCAGTTTAGTTTTGTTAGCAGAGCGGAGAGCCCGGGCGGGGTGATGGATTGAGATGAGGGAGGCAATATAGGGGGGCGCTGCACTGTGGAGGGCTTTGTGGATGAAGGTAGCGAGTTTAAATTGAATTCTGTATTTAACGGGCAGCCAGTGCAGTGACCGGCACAGGGCAGAGGCGTCCGAGTAGCGGCTGGACAGGAAGATGAGCCTGGCTGCCGCATTCAGGATGGACTGGAGAGGGTAGAGTCTGGTGCAGGGGAGGCCGATCAGCTACGAGTTGCAATAACCGAGCCGGGAGTGGATGAGGGCAGCAGTAAGCGTTTTTAGCGTGTCCATGGTGAGAAAAGAGCGGATTCTTGCAATGTTCTTGAGGTGCAGCTGACATGTTCGGGCCAGAGATTGGATGTAGGGGGTAAAAGAGATCAGAATTGAATATGACCCCAAGGCAGCGGGCATGTTGTCTAGGAGTTATGGTGGCGCCACACACTGAGATGGAGAGGTCAGGATGAGGTCGGTTAGTGGAGGGCGGAAATACCAGTAAGTCAGTTTTAGAGAGGTTTAGTTTTAGGTAGAGAGAGGACATGGTGTTAGGCTGGGTTCACACAGGGCGTATTCCCATCGGAAATCTCACGGTTTGGCCGCAGCAAAAACCGCGAGATTTCCGCCGGGAGAACCGCGGCGGCGGCTTTGAAGCGGCCCGGCCGTTTGCTTTTCCGTTGCGGCCGGCTCTCCCATAGAGGAGAGCACGGCTGTGACATAAATAAACAAAAAAGAAAAGATAAACAGACATGCTCAATCCTTGGAAACCGCGGCTGCGGCGGCCGCAGCTTCAACCGGATTTACCGCAGCGGATTAGCCGTCCCGTGTGGATGAGATTTCTGAGAAACCTCGTCCACATGGCTGGCTAATCCAGAGATTAGCGGCCGGATCTGCTGCGGCAAAACCGCGGCAAATCCGCCCTGTGTGAACCCAGCCTTAGAGACAGCAGACAGACAGTTAGTGATGTTTTGGAGGAAGGGTGCAGAGATGTCACGGGAAGAGGTGTATAGCTGGGTGTCATCAGCATAGAGGTGGTATTGAAGGCCACGTCTCCTGATGGTTTGTCCAATAGGGGCTGTGTAGATAGAGAAAAGGAGGGGGCCGAGGACAGAGCCCTGGGGGACCCCAACAGCAAGGGGAAGAGGAGGGGAGGTAGAGCCAGCAAAGGAGACGCTGAAAGAGCAGTCAGATAGGTAGGAGGAGAACCAGGAGAGAGCGGTGTCCTTTAGGCCGATGGAGCGAAGCATACTGAGGAGGAGTTTGGGGTCAACAGTGTCAAATTATCAGAGGTTCTGGATTACCAAATAAAGGAATTTTATTGTATGAGATAACGGCCTACAGCAGCCCACTTACAGGCCGCTCCTGTCAGAACCACATTACTTAGGAAGTTAGCAAGTAGAAGGAAAATTTTTTTTTTATGTTTACAAATAGCGGCCTTTACCTGGCTGACACCAGCAAGAAACAGATTTCCCTCCAGTCATTCTTCAAGAGTGCAATCCTGTGCACATCAGTGCAATCCTGTGCACATCAGTGCAATCCTGTGCACATCAGTGCAATCCTGTGCACATCAGTGCAATCCTGTGCACATCAGTGCAATCCTGTGCACATCAGTGCAATCCTGTGCACATCAGTGCAATCCTGTGCACATCAGTGCAATCCTGTGCACATCAGTGCAATCCTGTGCACATCAGTGCAATCCTGTGCACATCAGTGCAATCCTGTGCACATCAGTGCAATCCTGTGCACATCAGTGCAATCCTGTGCACATCAGTGCAATCCTGTGCACATCAGTGCAATCCTGTGCACATCAGTGCAATCCTGTGCACATCAGTGCAATCCTGTGCACATCAGTGCAATCCTGTGCACATTTCCGTTAATTCAGAAGGGGCCGGTTCACTGAAGATGGACCTGTACGCACTCCACTGGAACGAAGGGTTAACGGCGAGTACAAGACAAGACGTGACGAAGCCAAATGTAATCATCCTCCAGAAGAGTCCCTCCTTGTGGTGGAGGAGGGAAGTGACGGAGCAATACACAACGGTCCCGGATTATTAACCCCCGCATGGCCCTGTACTTCCTCTACACATCCGGGCTGGTTACTCCGGCGTTGGAGTTGGTCAATCATTTCCGTCTCTCTCGTTCCTCCACAGGGGTGTAGTTGCACGAGAGAATAGAACCCATTTATTTCCGTGGGCTCACTCTCATATCCGTATTTTCAAGTGCGTTTCGGCCGTGCAAACAACAAAATGCATTTGTGCACCCAAGACCCCCGGAGCCGTCCATAGGGTAGGGGGCGGCTGAATACGCAATGAGGGGTGTTTTTTGCAGCAGAATGCTGCACTGGAAACAATCGCACATCTGGAACTAATTAGACATTCAGGGCGTGCCTCTTGGTTTTAGCCGGCAAGTAAACATACGCCGATGCATGGGCAAAGAGCATTGCTCGCTCTGCAAACGCAGCGCTGCAGGAGCCCTTAGAGGAGCGGAGAAACAGATGAAACCCAAATTAACACAAGTTCAATGGGCTTTCACTGAAATACCTGTTAAACCCCGTTCCGTTTCCAGCTGTCAGGGGTAAAGGAGACAGAATTAAACCAAAATACTTTCGTGTATTCCTGTTTTTAATAAAAAACCGATTGGAATTGAGACTCCATTTTTATTTCTGCTTCACTGCTCCTCCGGAACAGAGATGAAGAGTAACTAACGCCCGTGTAAACGAGCCCCGTTGAGGGTAAGGCGAGGGACCCGGAGAGAAAATCACGCAGGATTGGTGTGTTGAGATACACAACTATGCCCCCCCCCCCTTTTCATTGCGGTCGTACACAGGAGCGATGTTTTTCGGCATGGAACCGCGATGCTACGCAGGAAACAAGTCGCAGTGCGTTCTATCTGTCTGCGCGCTCTCGCATCGCCAGCCCCATTGAAGCCGTGGGGGAACTCCGCGATCCTCTGCGGTGACTGACAGCCACGGTGGGGATTCCCGGCTGCTTTCACATAGTAGAGGGACAGGATTCACGCCTGCTATCGCGCTCGCACATGTAAAGGCACGCGTTTCGCGTGGTGTTTGAAACGCCCAGTAAAAACACTGTAAAACATCTCCAATGATTTCAATGGGGCTCCTCAGCTTTTTGAACGCTGTCTGCTCCGTTTCAGTGATTTTTCTCAGAAACGCTATCTTTTCTCCTCAGGGAGAGCACCTAGAAGGTGAGGAGACTTATAAGACCATTCATGCTCCTCTGGGTAATATGCAAATAAGGGAGATGGAATACCACCTCTGCAGCGCCACCTATTGAAGGGCAGCATTCCTGCAAGTCAATGTTAGACTCTTTATATAAGCCTTGTAACAATGACTGGGAATTGAAAGCAAGAATGCTGCCTTCCAATAGGTGGCGCTGCAGAGGTATTGTTTCATCTCCCTTATTTGCATATTAGCAGAGTGAATGGCCTTCTAATTCTCCTCACTCACCTTCTAGGTAGCGTTTCTGACCCCCATCCCAGGCTTCTCACTAGCAAAGCCAGACTCCTGCTGTACACTGATGAAGGGCAAAAACCCTGAAACAGCTGTCTGTACATGAAGTCTAACTTTGGCTTGAAGGAATGCCGCCTTCCAATAGGTGGCGCTGCAGAGGTATTGTTCCATCTCCCTTACAGTGATTTTTAACATATCTCATCACCCATTGCAAGGATGGGATGTGGTAAAAACACGGCCAAACGCAGCGGCTTTACTAACGACTAATTACTACCACTGACTAGCTATGTACCAGGACAATCTCTGAAGCAACAAGCATCCAACAGCAGTGATTAGTCCGATGCCAACAAGGACAAAGATATTTGGGCAGCAGTAATCCCGGAGCATGTGTAGGAGCCCTAGTGCCGGCGCTCCTCGCAGGGTGTATCGGCTCTGGAGCACTCAGACCCTTCCAACATGATTTACAGCACGGCAGCCGATCAATGTGTTTATTCACCAAGCCGGCCGGACAAATCATTTCCAGCAGTGACATATACTTTAGACACAGCCAAGGTCATGTTCCCCGATCTTGGCAGGAGTGCGCTGTGCCATGTCACAAACCACCCATCACCCACACCCTGTGCTTACAGCAGCACGGGCGCTAGTTACAGCAGTCGCCCCTCTCGCCCAGCACTAATCACAGGACTCACCCACGTTTCCATCTACAAAAGGAAAACTGGATAGATTTTTTTTTTCTGGCAAGACGTGATCTGCCCCCTGAACCCCTCATGTGTCATTAGCAACATGCCGACTGTCCCATATTCTGCACCGCCGGCTTTAAGAGGAGCTAAACCTGGCAGCAACAAACAGTACAAGTGATAGAACTGAACATAAGTCTATAAGCGTATATAGACAATATGTTATCGCCTCTCCCACTCATCAGCCACTCCGCCTCCTCGCTGTCTTCTGCGCCGATCACTCTGATTGTATGGATTTTGCCAGTACAAAGATGTCCACACACAGCTTTCAGGTCTTAGTCGTAGTCTATAGAGCTCTATGAAGAGGGGAGGAGGAGAAGCAAGCTTCTAGTAAGTTTTGTATCTCAGCCTGCTGCTGGATTCACATCTACACTGCTCAGTACCGCTGTATAATTTCCTCCATGCTGCTTCTGAGCGTGTGCACTGTGTATGAACACCTCGCTGCAGCTAATCTCCTCCTCCTGTAGCGGAGTTCAGAGAAAACAGACGACCGGCACGCATCCGGACTGGTAAGTTTTGTCCTCATGCCGCAGGGCTCCCGCCCACGGAACTCGGCCTGCCCGTGGCCATGAGGCCTTATTCTAAAAAGTCATCCATAAATTTTTACAGTTTGTGTCCTGTTTCATCCTAAGCCCCAAGTCACATGGGTGCATGCATGTTGGGCCTCAGAAACTCAGATGTAACAAGCATCAGCCAGCACATGTTGTTCGATCTGCTCAGACCACATACAACGCATGTCCAATTCTGGCCCGTAAAAACACAATACAAAATGCAGCGCTTTTTTCCCCCAAATGCACCATCAGTCCATTTGGGAATGGGGGGGGTGAACAGCCTCATAGGTGATTAAAGGGATGTGCGTGGTCCGTCAGATAGACCGCACACTGCGATTATACACGCAGTCACCCCACAGTAGTCACAGCAGCGATTTCACCTCCTCAAATGTTCAGCAGCTCAAGCCGAAAATGCAACATAAATGGAGTTTAGAATTTGGAATTCCCCGTAGTTGGCCCGTTCTTGGTTCTCATCTCTCACTAACGGGGCGTTCACACAGAACGTCATTTAAACGAGCGCTCAGTGTAAACGGGACCAACGATGAATGATATTTAGTTTGTCTGTTTTTCCTCCTTCACCCAATCATGAAAATAATTGTCGGCTCTTTCAGTTTAAGCATCGCCCGTTCAGTCGTTCTCATCATTGGCACAGCGAGCGGCGCGTCTGCCTGTATAAACAGATTACACGGTCATGCGAATGGCAAATCATCCCAAGCAAGAGCTCCCTAAGGCCGGTCTCACACGATTCGAATGGCGGAATCCGGATAGTCAGCCGCGCGGTCGATCCACGGCATCCCGCAATCATTCTAAAAACAGAACATTCGGATTTCTGCTCACACGAGCGGACGGCGATTGGGATTGTCGCTTTTGGAAATAAAGTCGCAGCATGTTCTATTTTCGTGAGGACGGCTTCCGTCGAAGTCAATGGAAGTCTTCCGTCTCGCGGCCCATCTGCAATTGACATTGTGGATAGGTCGCAGGTTCCCGCATTATCGCCTGGTGACGGCTTGGGACAAACACATAACTAAATCTTTCCTATGCATGACCGACTGCGCGGCTTCATGAGATCGGCTTCTTATCAGCAGACTATTCCTGTCTGCCCGCGCCCCGAGGACACGACTGGAGCGTTATCACTCCGCGGGTCACAGAACACGCACACGTAGTTGTAGGAATACTTGGAATCCCGGCTCCAGACACGGGCGGTACAAGAAGATCAGCGCCGAGCACAAGGACAACTAGTGGTGGACACGAGGAGTAATACTATAAGAGGCAGCGGGCCTACAACAAAGGCGCTTCTGTACGTTGGAGAGCGACGGCCGCAGGAGTGATTTCTGTCAGGAGAACAGCGGGGATCACGTCGTTACTGACTAATCACATGTCCATATACTACTGGTCAGTGATGAGGATACAGCGCCCCTACAGGAAGGTTATGGTCCGGTCACCAATGTGGCAGCGCTTGATCTACAAGAGTGGCGCTAGCTGCACATTGTCGTACCTCGCGGTCAGCAAGGCATAACAGGTGGAGCGCGAGTACTAGGAGAGAGCGCAGAAGTAGTCACCATCTATTACACCACGGGAGATTTGGGTTGAATGTATCCGGGGTTGTGTCATTAATCACTCCACACTCTGTAACCGGGCAGCAAGTCCCATTCATAAAAGTCTGACCAACACTCGGGGTCAGTGACTAATGAGGGTTGGAGGTCAATGAGACTGAATATCTTGACCCACCATTCTCACTCACATACGGACATCTGCATATGGATGTGCAGTCATAAAGTATCCAGCCCACCATCAGCGTTGGATAGATATCTGCCCGTGTACGGCCACCCCGCCAGCAGGCCTGCCACTGTCATATACAGTACTGTGTAGGGCTAGTGTAATAGTGGCCATATATCGCACTCACCAACATGTGATGTCTCCGTGGAGCAGAGGTGTTTTTGTAATAAACCTGCCTTGTAGTCCTTCAGGGAAGTAGCAATCATCCACCCCGTCGCACTCATATGTGCCGGCCCCACTGAACACAACTGGTCATGTGGGAAAAGGGAAGTGCTTGGATATTTCCGTCAGCCCCACTGAAGTGAATGGAGCGCTGACAGCAAACGCTCGAGGCCTACTCATGCTGACGTCACCACGGGAAAGAAGACCCCCAACTAGTGACAAGCAGGAGAGGACATGGCAGTCTTGCAGGGGTCTCAGCAGTGATCAGAATAGGGGATACTTTACAATTGTGGTACAGCTCCTTGAAGGACGTTTGCCGTGGCCTGATGATCAGGCATGTTTAGAAGAACGCCCAATCACCCCCATCGTAGACGTCGGCGCTGCGCTTTCCATAGCAATGATATGAAAAGCCTTACAGAGTGTGATCTGCGGGCGATCGCCCATGGACAGGCGGCCCCTAGGCTGCTTCCACACGTGCGGTGCGGCTGCCATCTCTGCTCGGTTTTTATCCCCATTCATTTCAATAGAGTTTCGAAAACAAAAAGCAAAACCGAAAGGCTTTTTTTTTTTTAATATATGTGTCTAAAAAGAAAAACAGCGCAGCCCGCAGCCTTTCAGTTTGCTTTCCTTTTTTTTTAAGCCGCATTAAAATTAATGGAGATAAAAACGGATCGGTTGTTTTCCAGTTTTTCTCCTCCAAAAACTGGAGCAGAGACACAGAAACCATAAACCGAGCGCGGGAAACCAGCTGATGAGTGGGAGTCCTGGGCAGAGGCCCGACCTACTGACGGCTGCCCGACCTACTGACGGCTGCCCGACCTACTGACGGCTGCCCGGAGGACTGATGGAAGCCACACTGAGAAACTAGAGCTCCATTTGGAAAAAACAAAGACATTAGAAGAGCTCATCCAGGCCCTTACAGGGGCGGCATCTACGCACCCAGTAACTCTCACCATACCGCCATTACATCGGAGGCCACCGCACATTGGGAGCCTCAGTCGTAGGATCCTGCTGGTTTATGGAAAAGTATAATATTGCTTATGGCACTACCATTTATCAAAGTAGTTAATGGAGCTTAGTCTCCGCCACCGCGCCCCCGTGCCACACATCCGCCACCGCGCCCCCGTGCCACACATCCGCCACCGCGCCCCCGTGCCACACATCCGCCACCGCACCCCCGTGCCACACATCCGCCACCGCGCCCCCGTGCCACACATCCGCCACCGCGCCCCCGTGCCACACATCCGCGCCCAACTCGTTACTGGAAGACTTCTGTCCCTCACATTTAGAGCCCATAGACTTGCCGACACTTGAGGCTCCCACCTCATGCTTCCACTGACAGAGTGAAGATCAGGAAGTTAACAGCTTTTATATGTTCTCCGCGCTGTATGTAAATGAGCTATAGCCTGTCTGATGGGCGGCCTGGCAGCTTGTACTGGTGCGGGCTGTCTATCCTCTGTCTTCCGCAGCCTCTCCCCTTACGGACTGGAGCATTCAATGCCAAGTTTTACAAGGAGTGTGAGGCAGACCCCGCGCCAATATGCATGGCTGTACCTGGTGTTTCCGCAGAAGTTGACATTGAATGCTTCAGTCATTAGACAAGTAGCTGGGGCAGGTCGCCCAGATCCGTGCGGGCCGCAAAGCCAACCATTAAACAGGCTGCAGCTCATTTACATGCAGCAGGCGGCACACGTAAAATCAGTTGTTATCCTGATGGCGACACTTTCAAGGGAAACACGAGGACAGGTCATAACCGCTCCAGGCCCCAACTGATCGGGCGCCCGCTGTCAGCGCCAAAACAGAGGTATGGAGTGTAAGCTGCTGCTCCGACTCCCGTGTTGTGGGCAACGCTTGTAACTGCAGGCGCAGCTCTCATGACAGCCGTTATCAGTAGGCTACTACTCCGGGGTCGGTGCCATCTGCCTCCGCTGCGTTACCCTGTGTGGTGCGGCGCTGGCGCCTGATCAGCTGGGGTCCCAAGCAGCAGGCCGCAGTGGATATAGTATTTGTCTGAGAGTCCGTTGACACGCAGCGGAGGGGCTGCAGAAAATTCCGTAGCATTCCTGCAGAAAATCCTCATTATCAGTGCGGACTGAGACCGCAGCCGATTGTAGCAGCTACAGCGCTGCCTGTCACATGGCAGCCGCCGAGTGAGCGCCAAGCTGCTGGTGATGCCACTTCTAAATTACCTGACCAGTGGCTCGGCGCCCACTAGAGGGCGACATGTGACGGGCAGTGCAAGGTTTTTGGTTTCTTTTAGATGATGATTGATTCCTTGGGAAGAAACACCAAAAATATGTCCCGGCGTATCCACGGCGACTCCGCTAGATCAGGGGCACACACACACACTGAGATGACCGGGGTTTTTCCATGGTTGAGGGCGTTCCTGCTACTTGTGAGCGCCCCCCAGTGGCCACCGTGAGGTCAGTCTGAACAGTCTACTGTGGAAGATCAGCTCCATATGGCCCACCATGCCGGTCCGGACACCCCCCCCCCAGGAAGCATCCCATAGGTCTAAAGACCACCACACAGATCCATAGACCCCCTACATAACCGGTCCAGAGACGCCCCCCATCAGAGGACCAACAGGTCTAAAGACCACCACACAGATATGTAGACCCCCCACCTCACTGGTCTGTAGACTCCCTCACGGGTCCAGAGAACCCCCTCCACACAGGAGGCACCCCACAGATCAGTAGACCCCCTTACCTCACCGCTCCGTGAAACACCCTGCCGGTCCAGAGACCCCCATCAGAGGACGGACAGGTCTAAAGACCACCACACAGATCCGTAGACCCCCTAACTCACGGGTCCCGAGAGCACCCTCCTCACAGGAGGCACCCGACAGGTCCAAAGACCACCACATAGATGCCTAGACCCCCTACCTGGCCGGTCCAGAGACGACCCCCCCCCCCCCCGGCCTGTAGACCCCCTCACGGGTCCAGACCACCCCACCCCCCCCCCCCCTCCTCCTCCTCCTCCTCCTCCTCACAGGAGGCACCTGACGGATCTGAAGCCCCCTCACAGGAGGCCCCCGAGGTCCGCGGAGCAGCTGACATGCCCCGCCAAAGCTCTCACCGTGCCCGCTGAGCCGCCGCCCGGCAGCACCGTCCCGCCGTCTCCTCTGGTCTTCCAGCCAGATGTCACACACCGGTCCGCCGCTCCAGCCTCTGCAACAGCCGACATAGCCCGTCACCTAGCGGTGTCCGGGGGTCCCCCCCACCGCGGACCACATCCAGGAGCGGGAGAATCACCAGACACGTCCGTCCATACAGCCGCCCGCACGTCCCGAACACCGGCTGACGACCGCCCGCACCGGAAGCTCTTAGGTAATACACGGCAGCTGGGCGACAGCGGCCCGCCCACACCCCACTAGTAACCAATCAGCGAGCGCGGCGGGTCTGACCAATCCTGAGGCGTAGGCGGCACGCCCACGCCTCACTAGTATCCAATCAGCGGGCGCGGCATAACTGACCAATCCTGACGCCTGTCCATGGAAAGCCAACCTCCAGGGATGAGATGCGCTCTGTGATTGGTCGTCCGTGCTCGGCTTGCTGCTCTTCTGGTAGGTGGGAGAGCTGTGCGGTAGGCATATACAGATAGTCCCCGACTTGCGAACATTCGACTTGCGAATTTCGCAAGATGCGAACAATCTGTTCTGCACAGTATGATGTAATGCTATGGCATTACATTATACTGTGCAGGGACCGGACAGACTTCTATCAAGCCTGATAGAAGCCTGTCCGGTCACATCGCGGTGGCGGGGCAGCCGGGGGCCTTCTGAAAGGCCCTAGGGCTGTCTATGCAGAGCGCCTAGCAAGCCGTGCGCTTGATAGGCGCTCTGCATAGGCAGCCCTGGGGCCTTTCAGGAGGTCCCCGGCTGCCTAGCAACCGCACAGCGTCCCGTGATCTCATCGTGGGACGCTGTACAGGCCCCCTGAACGTCGGGTGCCGGCTGTTTCTTACAGCGGGCACCCACCGGCAGCAGTTCCGACGAGCCGCGCCGCTCGTCAGAACTGTTAACACTTTAAATACCGCTGTCAGAGCGGTATTTAAAGTGTTAACAGTTCCGACAAGCGTCGCGGCTCGTCGGAACTGCTGCCGCCGGGTGCCCGCTGTAAGAACAGCCGGCAACCGACGTTGTATGGAGCGGGATCCACCCGCGATCCCGCTCCATACTACTACTTGTTCGACTTGCGAACAAAACGGACTTGCGAACGGGCTCCCGGAACGGAACCTGTTCGCAAGTCGGGGAGTAACTGTATCTATATTCCACAACACTTCTGCTCGATTCCCAACCTGATTGGTTGTTTGGGTTGGCTGATTCACAGTGATTGGTTGTTTGTGTGGTAGTCACAGACAGGACGCAGAGGGGGGAAAGTAGTTGTCCTGACGGTGCGGAAGTAAACTGGAAAGCTTCCCGTTTCTTCTATATTAAAGGGGTTGTCCCGCGCCGAAACGGGTTTTTTTTTTTTTCAACCCCCCCCCGTTCGGCGCGAGACAACCCCGATGCAGGGACCTAAAGAAAGCTTGCCGGAGCGCTTACCTGAATCCCCGCGCTCCGGTGACTTCTATACTTACCGGTGAAGATGGCCGCCGGGATCCTCTTCCTCCGTGGACCGCAGCTCTTCTGTGCGGTCCATTGCCGATTCCAGCCTCCTGATTGGCTGGAATCGGCACGTGACAGGGCGGAGCTACACGGAGCCGGCATCCTGCACGAGAGGCTCCATTGAAGAAAGCAGAAGACCCGGACTGCGCAAGCGCAGCTAATTTGGCCATCAGAGGCCGAAAATTAGTCCGAAACCATGGAGACGAGGACGCCAGCAACGGAGCAGGTAAGTATAAAACTTTTTATAACTTCTGTATGGCTCATAATTAATGCACAATGTACATTACAAAGTGCATTAATATGGCCATGCAGAAGTGTATAGACCCACTGCTGCCGCGGGACAACCCCTTTAATGTTGGGGAAAAAACTTTTTTTTCCCTGTTTTAATTCCATTTCTGTGCTCAAAATACTAGAGATGAGCGAACGTACTCGTCCGAGCTTGATACTCGTTCGAGTATTAGCGTGTTCGAGATGCTCGTTACTAGAGGCGAGCACCACGCGATGTTCGGGTTACTTTCACTTTCCTCTCTGAGACGTTAGCGCGCTTTTCTGGCCAATAGAAAGACAGGGAAGGCATTACAACTTCCCCCTGCAACGTTCAAGCCCTATACCACCCCCCTGCAGTGAGTGGCTGGCGAGATCAGGTGTCACCCGAGTATAAAAATCAGCCCCTCCCGAGGCTCGCCACAGATGCCTTGTGAGATAGCTGAGGGACAGTGCTGTTGGTGCCGGAGCTGCTGTAGGGAGAGTGTTAGGAGTTATTGTAGGCTTCAAGAACCCCAACGGTCCTTCTTAGGGCCACATCTAACCGTGTGCAGTAGTGTGGAGGCTGCTTTTAGCAGTGTTGCACTTTTTTTTTTTTTTGGTATATCGGTCGTGCAGAGCATTGCACCCTGCAGTAATACTCCAGGGCCAGAAGTGGTGGTTAGGCAGGGCCAGAAGACATATATTATAGATTGAATATACACAGTGGGCCTTTTGAAAAAAATCTTGAAAAAAAATCTATTTGGCCTGCCTGTCACTGTGCTCAGTGTTCTGGGTCCGTGACTACTGGGGGTAGTAGTTCTCCAAATAAATACGCAGCCAGCTAAGTGTTACAGCAGGCATGCGCCAAATTATTTCCTGGGGTTCCCTAAACGAAGTCAGCCTCCAAACACAGGCCAATAAGCGGCACATTTAATTACAGCGTTCTGTTTCTGCACTACTGGTAATACAGCATGCTGAGGGGTAGGGGTAGGCCTATAGGACGTGGACGCGGGCGAGGACGCGGAGGCCCAAGTCAGGGTGTGGGCACAGGCCGAGCCAGTGCGGTGGCCAGGGGTAGAGGCAGGGCCAGACCGAATAATCCACCAACTGGTTCCCAAAGCGCCCCCTCGCACCATGCCACCCTGCAGAGGTCAAGGTGCTCTACGGTGTGGCAGTTTTTCACAGAGACGCCTGACGACCGACGAACTGTGGTGTGCAACCTTTGTCGCGCCAAGATCAGCTGGGGAGGCACCACCACCAGCATGCGCAGGCATATTATGGCCAAGCACCCCACAAGGTGGGACGATGCCCGTTCACCGCCTCCGGTTTGCACCACTGCCTCTCCCCCTGTGCCCCAACCTGCCACTGAGATCCAACCCCCCTCTGAGGACACAGGCAGTACCGTCTCCTGGCCTGGACCCACACCCTCACCTCCGCTGTCCTCGGCCCCATCCAGCAATGTCTCTCAGCGTAGCGTCCAGACGTCGCTAGTGCCACAGTTTGAGCGCAAGCGCAAGTACGACGCCACGCACCCGCACGCTCAAGCGTTAAACGAGCACATAGCCAAATTTATCAGCCTGGAGATGCTGCCGTATAGGCTTGTGGAAACGGAGGCTTTCAAAAGCATGATGGCGGCGGCGGCCGCGCGCTACTCGGTTCACAGTCGCCACTACTTTTCCCGATGTGCCGTCCCAGCCCTGCACGACCACGTCTCCCGCAACATTGTACGCGCCCTCACCAACGCGGTTACTGCCAAGGTCCACTTAACAACAGACACGTGGACAAGCACAGGCGGGCAGGGCCACTATATCTCGCTGACGGCACATTGGGTGAATTTAGTGGAGGCTGGGACAGAGTCAGAGCCCGGGACCGCTCACGTCCTACCCACCCCCAGAATTGCGGGCCCCAGCTCGGTGGTGGTATGTTCGGCGGTGTATGCTTCCTCCACTAAACCACCCTCCTCCTCCTCCTACGCAACCTCTGTCTCGCAATCAAGATGTGTCAGCAGCAGCAGCACGTCGCCAGCAGTCGGTGTCGCGCGGTGTGGCAGCACAGCGTTGGGCAAGCGTCAGCAGGCCGTGCTGAAACTACTCAGCTTAGGAGAGAAGAGCCACACGGCCCACGAACTGCTGCAGGGTCTGACAGAGCAGACCGACCGCTGGCTTGCGCCGCTGAGCCTCCAACCGGGCATGGTCGTGTGTGACAACGGCCGTAACCTGGTGGCGGCTCTGCAGCTCGGCAGCCTCACGCACGTGCCATGCTTGGCCCATGTCTTTAATTTGGTGGTTCAGCGCTTTCTGAAAAGCTACCCCCACTTGTCATACCCGCTCAGAAAGGTGCGCCAGCTCTGCGCACATTTCCGCAAATCCCACACGCACGCTGCCACCCTGCGGACCCTGCAACATCGGTTTAATCTGCCAGTGCACCGACTGCTGTGCGACGTGCCCACACAGTGGAACTCTACGCTCCACATGTTGGCCAGACTCTATGAGCAGCGTAGAGCTATAGTGGAATACCAACTCCAACTTGCGCGCCGCAGTGGGAGTCAGCCTCCTCAATTCTTTACAGAAGAGTGGGCCTGGTTGGCAGCCATCTGCCAGGTCCTTGGAAAATTTGAGGAGTCTACCTAGATGGTGAGCGGGGATGCTGCAATCATTAGCGTCACCATTCCTCTGCTATGCCTCTTGAGAAGTTCCCTGCAAAGCATAAAGGCAGACGCTTTGGAATCAGAAACGGAGGCGGGGGAAGACAGTATGTCGCTGGATAGTCAGAGCAACCTCATGTCTATATCTCAGCGCGTTGAGGAGGAGGGGGAGGAGCATGAGGAGGAGGGGGAAGAGACAGCTTGGCCCACTGCTGAGGGGACAGATGCTGCTTGCCTGTCATCTTTTCAGCGTGTATGGCCAGAGGAGGAGGAGGAGGATCCTGAAAGTGATCTTCCGAGTGAGGACAGCCATGTGTTGCGTACAGGTACCCTGGCACACATGGCTGACTTCATGTTAGGATGCCTTTCTCGTGACCCTCGTGTTACACGCATTCTGGCCACTACGGATTACTGGGTGTACACACTGCTCGATCCACGGTATAAGGAGAGCCTTTGCACTCTCATTCCCGAAGAGGAAAGGGGTTCGAGAATGATGCTATACCACAGGGCGCTGGTGGACAAACTGATGGTAAACTTCCCATCCGACAGCGCTAGTGGCCGAAGGCGCATTTCCACGGCCCAGGTAGCAGGGGAGGCGCAGAGATCAGGCAGCATGTACAGCACAGGCAGGGGAACACTCTATAAGGCCTTTGACAGCTTTATGGCTCCCCAGCAAGACTGTGTCACCGCTCCCCAGTCAAGGCTGAGTCGGCGGGAGCACTGTAAGAAGATGGTGAGGGAGTACGTAGCCGATTGCAGCACCGTCCTCGGTGACGCCTCTGCCCCCTACAACTACTGGGTGTTGAAGCTGGACACGTGGCCTGAACTCGCGCTGTATGCCCTGGAGGTGCTTGCTTGTCCTGCGGCTAGCGTCTTGTCGGAGAGGGTGTTTAGTGCGGCTGGGGGAATCATCACAGATAAGCGTACCCGCCTGTCAACCGACAGTGCAGACAGGCTAACACTCATCAAGATGAACAAAGCCTGGATTTCCCCAGACTTCTCTTCTCCACCAGCGGACAGCAGCGATACCTAAGCAATACATAGGCTGCACCCGCGGATGGAAGCATCGTTCTGTATCCTCATCAAAAACGGGGACCTTTTCGCTTCATCAATCTGTGTATAATATTCATCCTCCTCCTCCTGCTCCTCCTCCTGAAACCTCACATAATCACGCCGAACGGGCAATTTTTCTTAGGGCCACAAGGCTCTGTCATATAATTTTTCAAAACAATCTTTATACGATTCAATGCTCATTAAAGCGTTGAAACTTTCACCTCAACCAATTTTTATTTTAACTGGGCTGCCTCCAGGCCTAGTTACCAATTAAGCCACATTAACCAAAGCCATTAATGGGTTTCACCTGCCCTCTCGGTTGGGCATGGGCAATTTTTCTCAGGTACATTAGTACTGTTGGTACACCAATTTTTGTGGGCCCTCGCCTACAGTGTAATCCAATAAATTTTTGGCCCACCTGCATTACAGCTGACATAACATCAGCTGTGATGGGCAATGCAATGGGATATATTTATGTACCGCCGGTGGGTTTCAGGGAGCCACCCATGCTGTGGGTCCACAGGGAGTTGTAACTACATGTGTCCACTTCTAAGGAACCCCAGTACGACTGGGGCATGCAGTGTGGGCCGAAGCCCACCTGCATTAAACATGACATTACTACCTCAGCTGTGTTGGGCAATGCAATAGGATATTTTTATGTACCGCCGGTGGCTTCCTGGCACCCACCCATGCTGTGGGTCCACAGGGAGTTGTAAATGCATCTGTTTCTACTTCTTAAGAACCCCAGTCTGACTGGGGCATGCAGTGTGGGCCGAAGCCCACCTGCATTTCATCTGACGTTAGCTCTGCTGTCCAGGGCACTGCAATGGGATACATTTATGTACAGCGGGTGGGTTCCAGGGAGCCACCCATGCTGTGGGTGCACACGGAATTCCCATTGCGGAGTTGTACATGCCTGTGACTATTTATAAAAAACCGCGGTCTGACTGGGGCATGCAGACACCTTGACAGAATGAATAGTGTGTGGCACATAGGTTCCCCATTGCTATGCCCACGTGTGCAGCTCCAGATGGAGGTGGCACAGGATTGGATTTCTCATTGCTTCTGTACAGCATTGTGGACTATCGCCCCGCCCCTTTTAAAGAGGGTCGCTGCCTTGCCGTGCCAACCCTCTGCAGTGTGTGCCTGCGGTTCCTCTGGCAGACGCACTTATAAATAGACATGAGTGTGGCGTGGCATGAGGGCAGCTGAAGGCTGCGCAGGGACACTTTGGTGTGCGCTGTGGACACTGGGTCGTGCGGGGGGGTTGGGCAGCATGTAATCCAGGAGAAGTGGCAGCGGAGTGTCATGCAGGCAGTGATTGTGCTTTGTTGGAGGTAGTGTGGTGCTTAGCTAAGGTATCCATTGCTAATGAGGGCTTTTCAGAAGTAAAAGTTGTTGGGGGGGGGGGCACTCTTGCCGCTATTGTGGCTTAATAGTGGGACCTGGGAACTTGAGATGCAGCCCAACATGTAGCACCTTGCCTGCCCTATCCGTTGCTGTGTCGTTCCCATCACTTTCTTGAATTGCCCCGATTTTCACAAATGAAAACCTTAGCGAGCATCGGCGATATACAAAAATGCTCGGGTCGCCCATTGACTTCAATGGGGTTCGTTATTCGAAACGAACCCTCGAGCATCGCGAAAAGTTCATCTCGAGTAACGAGCACCCGAGCATTTTGGTGCTCACTCATCTCTAACAGTGAACTATCAATAACCAATAAGCCTCTACTCACGTCTGTATCGCAGCCTCCGGCGCAGAGCCGGCATTAAATGGCGGATGAAAATGTTGAGCGTGCAAGATTTGTTCATTAGCTAAGAATGGCGGACCGTTGCAGGAACAAATTGACCTAATTCTAGTCAGCGGGGAGCGTTCGTCAAAGTTTGGTTCTGTTAGAAGACGGGTCCGTTCATCCGGGGGATTCCGTTTTCCTACTTCCATGACGGAGCAGGAAAATGGAATCCTTTGCGCAGATGTTAATAGAGCCTTCCGCCCCTTTTACACCAGCCGATTCTGGTTTAAAAAGGGCGAGTGACATCATCGCTAGTTGTTTGCACTCATGCAGAATGTTTAGACAGCAGATCATGGTTGTGAACTGCTCACTTCTCACTCACCTCTCATGTACTGCTCACATTCTACGTGACATACGATGATTTGTACGCAGGCTGAAACGCAGTGACGAACGAAAAGTGCCCGACTGTTTGCTAATGATTGGGAATGAGCATTCGGGCGATCATTCATAGGCCTCATTCACACAGGTGCTGCGATTTTACACTGGCCTCATCACGGCCAAGAACCGCGACTCAGCAGCACAGCCGCAATCGAGTCCCGAGATTAATAAGCATTTCCTCGTCCGGCGTATGGCGTGAAAAATATGCTGCAGCTCAGAATTCAGAATGTCTGCAGAAATCCTCGGAATGACTTCTAATGCTTAAATAGAGCCAGCTGTCTTCTTTTGCGAGCGCCGGCAGCAGGTAAACTCCCTCCCTCTCACTTTTTTTTCAGCTCCCTTAGGAATCTATGGGAGCCTCCAGCGACTTTCGGCAAAAGATAGGTTAAGACCTATCTATTCCTGCAGCATGAAAAATCGGCGATGAAAACGGTTGCTGATTTGATGTTTTTAACCTTGCAATATTTTTCATGCGCCCTAAACTCGCCCATCAGAATGTTTTGGCCAATGTAGCCTAAAAAGACTCAATAAAACGCTCATGTGAATAAGGCCTAAACAGAATAGTGCACCTAAAAACAGGACTACTGTGCCTTACACAACCGGCCGCAGTCAGTAGCCTGCAAGGAAAACTACACCAGTCCTGAGGGTAAAAATGGCTGACATAGCGTGCATAGGACTTATCACTACGGGCCTGATGCGGACTCCAGACAGTCAGCTGGCGAAGGGATAAAGAGCACCCAGGTCCATAGGGCACAGGGCTCTGCAGCAATGGTAAAGACTTAACCTTGATTATGTTTGCTGGGCGCACCACGCCACAACATGGATGTGGATCCGGTATCAAGTTTCTACACAATGCGCTTGCTGAAAAACCGCTCAGACAATATGCATGCCACTGAAACTGTATGGAGCCACAACACCCACCGTACAAGGGGAAGGACCGTCAGAACACGCAGCATCTAGCTAAAAAGGAAAATCATGGCTGGCATCGCCATCCCGCACCACGCACAAGAGATCAGATGTTTGGAGGCCGCACCTGCCAAGAGAAAGGAGTGGCTGCACCTGTGCATTCACCGTACCACACACTACTGGGTGCACCACCTCAGAATGCCAGGAGGGGAGAAACAGCAGGTGTCCAAACCATCTGCGGGGAATACAGGGAACTTACTCGAATAACGGCATGCAACTACACCACAGCACCTGAGCACGACCAGAAACAAATGCATAACAACATAATGTCAATATAATGCATACAACATAATGCACCCCCTTTTGTAACTGGGGGGCATTATGTTATGTTCCCGTGGCCAATTAAGCACCTGGCCCACACGAACGTGACCCGAAAACAGGGGTATGGGGAATCTGACCCTGTGCTGAAAGGAAGATGGCGAGATCCTACCTAACAAGCAGAGTGATTGCCTCAATAAAGGCGGCGCCATGCTGGAACCTTAGCCCTGGCTCTCCCAGAACAGGTGGTACACGGAACCAGAACAAGTACGTAAAGACCACCTGCACAAACACACCACACAACCTCACATGCTAAAGCAGATGGTAAAGCTGAATATAAAAGCGAGGATTAGTTCGTGCATTGGCCAATGAACTTAAGCCGCAAGGCCGCTACAAGGCTCCTCGTGTCTTGCGGTCGCTACGCTAGCAAGACACAAAATCAGGCAGTGCAGGACACAGTTAACACAGCCTGGAACTCAAACACAACAGAACACACAGCAAGCTGCAAGCTGACATGACACAAACACAGGCAGACAAGACTGAGGAGATACCAGCTTCCTCTTGCAGAGGGGCAGGAGTTTATATATACACCCAGACCCTGGGGATTGGCTGAACTGAGCTAACCACACCCAGCAGCCAAATTATCCCTCACCTGTGCAGGTGTGCTCCTGGAACCCTGTAGAACAACAAACTCCAGCAGCACAACCTAACAATAGGGAGACAAAAGATGCTTATGGGCTGCTGCAGCAGAGAGTTGAAAGCCAGATGTGGGATGGACAGCTAAAAAGGAAGCAGCCTGGGTTATGTGGCTCCACAGGGCTTGGGTCGTATAACAGAGGGTGAGGTCTGACAACGGCCTGGTCACAAGGACTCCCCACTTAGGCGACATATAAAGGGCTCTTGATAGATCTGGGCGCATATTAGCTTTTTACACCCCACCTCCACACCATTTGCAACCTGATTGGTTGTTTGGATTTACTCATTCACGGTTATTGGTTATTTGGGTTGGCTGATTCACGGTGATTGGTTATTTGGTTTGGCTGATTCACGGTGATTGGTTGTTTAGGTTGGCTCGAGTAGAGGTCGGGTATAAAAGGCTTATATGCAACCTGGGCGCGCCCCCTCCACCCCCTCCCTTTATATGTGCAACTCACATTGGACAGCACACGAACACACGTGAATCTGTTGTCCCGCCCCGTGGGCATTGCATGTTCGATTCTCATTCGTGATCCAAAGAACTTCAGTTTAGCTCCGCCTCCTGTCAGTCTTGGCATTGGGTAAATGTGGCAAGCTGCGATTGGCCATTGGGTAAATGTGTCAAGCTGCGATTGGCCATTTGGAGGAGCATGGGACTATAAACAGGGTGTGAGACGTCCCAGTCGCCCTTCCTTCAGCTGACTACGACGGTGAGCACTTTGCTGTTTTTTTTTTGTCTAAATAGAAACAACTAATATAACAATGTCTTTCTTGGTTAAAAAAAATAATCAAACATTTCTTTCCCAGGTCTACTGAATCCAACGGCATTCTTCCCGTGGCTGGAGGAAGCGAAACAGGAAGCTCCGAGCGGAGTATGGATGTTGTATGCGTGATCATGCCAGAGACTGAAAGAGTTAAGACTACTGCTTATATTATAAATATTTTTAAACAATGGGGGAATACAATGTTTTCTTGGCTGAGGTTGGTCTATGGTAAATCTAAGTATATTGCAGAAAGAGCTAGAAATATAAGAGATTTCATGCAATGGGTTGCAAATGTTAATAGTTTCCCGCTGAGAGTCCGTCGTATAGCCACTATTATGGCGGGTATTGCTGATAAAACTAATCGTATAATTAATATTATTGCTTAGTATATTATTGCTTATTATATTATTGCTTAGTATATTATTGCTTAGTATATTATGCTAAAGTATATTAGTATGATCCCATAATAATACATGATAGTAAATTCCTAAAACCAAGTATAGTACTTATAAAAAATGAAGATGCAACCAATGAAACGACATAGAACCCCAGCAATCTGAAAGAAAAAATGCACGTTATCGCCTCCTCCATAACCACCGCCACCGTGAACTGAGCCAGCAGCTCTAAAGTGAGTCTCCGTTTCCTCCTAACACTGTTGGTGTATGGGTTAGTTCCCCGTTGTGACTCTCTGCTTTTGGACCCGACTTTGACCTTGCCTGATCCCTGGTACCGCGTATTCTCCTGTTGCCAACCCGGACTTCCAGACGTGTCTGTTGTCTCTGTATCTGTTTGTAAGTCTCACCCCTTGACCCGCTTCCCTAGAGAGTATAGGGATGGTCGCCCAGTTGTCGCCCTGGGGCCTAGCCCAGGGGGGCAAGTAGGTAGGGACAGGGGTTGCGGGCAGCTTTTAGGGACTACCAGTACCCGGACTCCAGTTCCCTGACACTTTTGGTTATTGCAACATTGATTTTATTAATGAATACAATTGTAATATTGATGTACTTGCCCCAATGGACTTTCTATTTTTAACTGTCCAGGCCACCACATTTTGCCGTTTTCATAATAAGCAACTGCTGAAATAACCCAGCAGTCCGAGAACATTCTAGACTACAACCTCTTGGCTCTAGGGTTAAGGGGTTAAGAGAAGTTAGGAGCCCCAAGATAAACTTTTGCACCCGGGCCCATGAGCCTTTAGCTGCGCCCCTGCTCAAGGCGATTATTCTGCACAAGCACCACACCCTACTGTAGAACTTATGATATAGCTTTACCATAGACCAAAGCCATCGCCATACTGTGGGTGATTGTGTTTTGCATTGTTTTGTCATGGCTTTTCATTGTTCCCAAAATAAACATGTTCTAATATTGGTCTTGCATTCTTCTTTATCCGCACCTCTAAACACACCCTTAGGGCTTCTTCACCTGGGCGTAATTTCATCCTGTTATGCATTCGTTATAATCATGGCCGCAAAATGGGACAAAACAAATCCGTTGATTTCAATGGTTTTTTTTTCATTAGCGGTCCTCTTGAGAAAAGATAGGACTTGACCTATCTTTTTCACACAGAGTTAATGCTACCTGCAAGAAAGATAGGGCAGGTCCCATCTTCCCACAGTTGTATTCAAACTCATGCACTACAGTGCAAAATTTGAAATTTCGGAGAGAAAAAAAACCTGTTCATGTGCAACTATGCGGCGAGCGTAGTAGCGCATATGACCAGGTGAAGAAGCACTTAGGGCACATTCACATATAGCAGAAAATAGTGCAGATTTTTTGCAGTCTTTTTTACTCAGGGCTAATGCCCATGGGCATTCTTTCACTGCGCATCATGTGTGCATAACACGCGGTGAATGGAAGCAACGGACTTTCATTCCTTTATGCACACGAGCGTGTGGACACAGCGTTTCCATACGGCAGAGAAATAAATCGCAGCAAGCACTATTTCTCTACGTATGGTACAAAGCCCTGCTATGGGCTCCATATCAAAACACTGATCCCTATACAGGCATTGCGAGAGCGGGGAATTTGAAAAATGAAAAAAAAACAAAAACCTGCTGCGCATGTCCGTGACTTCATATTCCCGGACATGTGCAGTGCATACCCGGCCGATACGCCAGTAGAGTGAAAGGGCTTTGTGTGGGGTGTGCGAGTCTCGGACCAATTTGCAGACTATTGCAATCCCCCCCCCCCCCCCCTCGGTTGCTGTGTCTTGCTGGTTTTCCTGGTCGTGCGGCCACTTCAGTAAAGGGGCCATTTAGACGGGCCGATTATTGCCCAAAATGGGTTCAAACAAACAAAATGGAGTGATATCATTCGGTGTAAATTTTAAAAGTCGTTTACTATTTATTCGCATATCATTGTTGCTGACTTACAGTCCGCATAAAGATCATCGCTGTATCGCGGGTTTATCATTCTGTAGAAACGCTCCTTGCTCAGTGCTTCACATAGAAGCCCGCGATCCAGCGGTGAAGTCTGTCAATGTAAACGCTCTGCACGAGCGCCCACGACTCTAGCGGTGAAGTCAGCGCTCGCGCAGTCGTTTATCTGACTGCCGTCGTCCCTTGTACACTTTCTTTTCAGCTATTTGTGTTTGTTCTAGCCAGTTTTTTTTGCTGGGGGGAAGGTTGAGGTGTAGTTAGGGACTTGCAAGAGAATGCGGTCTGAGCCGGATTACGCTGCAGGCCCCTGCAGCCCTGTACTTGTGAGACCGGCCATAGGCCGCCTGCAGATGAATAGGTCGGATTCCGCATGCTGGAGCCTTCAGCAGTGATCCGAACGCTCTGCACGAGCGCGAACAACTAGCGGTGACGTCAGTGACCCTGCAGCCGTTTAGCCGAAAGTCGTCCCGTATATATGTGGCATCAGACAGTTTTATAAATTGTCCCAATTGTTGAAATGTGTCGCACCTCTACCAGCCAAGCGGGCAAAACTGCATCACAAATAAAGTGGCAACCAGGGTTAGAATTAGTGTTTTCCAGGTTGTCTGCCGACTCGTGTGCAGACCCCCTCGTAGTCACTTTTCATGTTAGACCCCTAAACTGCAGGAACGACCCCTGATCTCAGCACGCTCATAACACCGCCAGCAGGCAAAGTACTCGCTTTCTAGTTTGTGACTTTTGCTGCCTTATTACATGATGCCTCTTCTGTAAAGCCCTGATGTCATAAGTAAGCCATTACTTCCATCGCCATGGCAACCTGGCATCATGGGGAGAGCTGACGGCACCTCCGTACAGCAGCTCTACACTCTCCTCACAGAGCGCCCTGGAAACCACTGAAAGCAGAATAATCCGTCCAGGATTGTAAACAAATATATCCCTCCTAATATTCATCCCCAAAGAGTCTAAGAAGCTCCGCGGCCCCCGGTGGAGGAGCAGCGCCGGACGGACGTCTTCTCATGGCTGCTGAGGTGCAGCTAATCATGGTTGTTTTTTGAGTTTCATACACTTACAACCCCTCCTGTAGAAGAAATATATTATATATATATACACACACACACACACACACACACACAGTAAATAACATCCCTCCCCTAGAAGAAGTTAGAAATTTATATATATATACTAGCTGATATACCCGGCTTCGCCCGAGTTAATTTGGTACTTGTGTTTATCTGGTGTTCACACCGAAAATCTTATGAAGTCGTGGTTACTTTAGAGATACCGGAAAAACATATGTTCGCCATTTTGCATAGTTCTCTGTGTTACCCAGGAAACACCACGTGGAGGCAACCATGCGACATTTCCTTTATATAAAATGACATCAGGAAGTGAGAGAATTAGATTTCATACGTAAAATTTGGACGCTAATTCTTTTGCATTTAGAATTGAATAATCGAGTTGGGACCCATTAACTTTTCCTATTTATGACATAATCAATGCCCTTGCCAAATTTCAAGTTTCTATGACATCGGGAAGTGAGAGAATTAGATTTTGTACGTAAAATGTCGACGCTAATTCTTTTGCGCTTAGAATTGAACAATCGAGGTGGGACCTATTAACTTTTCCTATTTATGACATAATCAATGCGCGTGCCAAATTTCACGTTTCTATGACACCGGAAAGTGAGAAAAATACATTCTGTACGTAAAATTTGGACGCTAATTCTTTTGCGCATAGAATTGAATAATCGAGTTGGGACCCATTAGCTTTTCCTATTTACGACATAATTAATGCTCGTGCCAAATTTCACGTTTCTATGACACCGGAAAGTGAGAAAATTACATTCCGTACGTAAAATTTTGACGCTAATTCTTTTGTGCATAGAATTGAATAATTGAGTTGGGACCCATTAGCTTTTGCTATTTGTGACATAATCAATGCTCCTGCCAAATTTCGAGTTTCTATGACACCGGGAAGTGAGAGAATTAGATTCCGTATGTAAAATTTGGACACTAATTCTTTTGCACATAGAATTGAATAATCAAGTTGAGACCTATTAACTTTTCCTATTTATGACATATTCAATGCTCGTGCTAAATTTTAAGTGTCTATGACACCGGGAAGTGAGAGATTTAGATTATGTACGTAAAATTTAGACGCCAATTCTTTAGCGCTAGAATTGAATAATCGAGTTGGGACCCAATTACTTTTCCTATTTTGGAGATAATCTATGCTTGTGCCAAATTTCATGTTTCTACGACATCGGGAAGTTGGAGAACTTTTGGCGAGTCAGTGAGTGAATCAGTGAGTGAGTCAGTGAGGGCTTTCGTCATATATATATACATACATATATATATATATATATATATATATATATATATATATATATATATATATATATATATATATATATATATATACATACATACATACACACACATATACACACACACACACTGCTGTTATACAATGGCGCTATATGCTGGCTAAAGCCAGTACTGCATGAGGTGACACGATGGATAGGCTCCGACAGCAGAGTGGCTGGCAATATACAGTAAGAGAACCCTGATGGATGTCTTCCATCATCGGAGCTGTACAGCCTTCAATCATAATGTCTTCAGAGGTCAGACAGTGGATTGGAAAGGGTTAAAAGTTCATAAAATAAACAAAACACAGCCTTAGGTTTAGGCCGGCTGCACACAAAATTCCGCGGCGGAGCCCGTCACGGCGCCCCCCAGGAGACCCCATACTTACATGCGGATCCGGCGTCCTCGTTCCCGCATGACGCTTTCCCGCCCACCGCCGCGTCATGTGACACTCCGGCCGCGTCACATGACAAGCCCACCACGTCACATGACGCGGCGGCGATAGGCGGGGAAGCGTTTTCACGCTATCTTCCGCTGGGCTACAGCGGAAGATAGCGTGAACGGACGGCTTCCATTGACTGCAATGGAAGCCGTTGGCGCGTACACCCGTGGCAAATAGAGCATGCTGCGGGTGAGGACGGGTGAATTCACGGTGCGGAATTCCACGGTGGAATTCCGCACCGTGTGCCCTGAGCTATTAGGTTCAATAGAACCTAATAGCTGCGGGCAACGCAGCGGATTTTCGACGCGAATTACGCGGCGGAAATCCGTTCGTGGGAAGGAGCCCTTAGGCATAAACAAAACCCTGCTTCTCCAGCACTAACTAAACAGAGTCCTTTACTGACTTTACGATACAGCTAGCTGCAGCCGCACCAACACCAAGCATTTTGCACACACAAAGTTCAGTTCCTTTCGTCCTTAGTCAGGACCACAGCGTCTCCTGAGGCCTCTAGCCGTTCCTAAGCCCCCCTCTGTCTGCAGCTTTGCAGACTTTATGGACTCGCTAATCATCCAGCCTCTGCAGCTGAGGAGCTTGCCTCCCCAACATAAGACCTGGAGTGGAGGGAGTGGCATGGACAGCCCCACTACAGAGCCTGCCATCCATTCAAAAAAAAAACAAAATAGGCCCCAAACATATTTTACCAAACATCTCCAGCAACTACCTTTGCTGGAGATCACATTACATATTCTGTGGTCTTCCCCTGTCTCATAGTCCATACACTCACTGTCTCAAGGAGTGAGCGACTGTTTTATGCGATGGCCCTCAGACTATGACAGAAACAGCAAAGACAGGATTGAGGCGCTCACCCCAAGGTCTCCAGACACGAACACGGCTGTCATCAGCGCCCAAACTAAACATGGATTCGTTGATAAAGACAACCCAGTTCCCCTCCGTAGCGTCCAGTTTCATTTTTCACAACACCACTGCAAATGGAGGCGATGGTGGGTGTCATAGGCAGCACATGTAATGGGCGCTGTGAGACCAAATGTCCTTCAGCCAAGTGCCTGGAAATGGTTCCAACTGACACAGGGGTGTAACGATGGCGCCACCTGTCTCTGGATTGTAGACAACTAAACACTTGGAGCTGCTTGTACTTGTCAGACAATCAATCGCTCCTCTCTACTGGTGGTCTGTAGGGGGTCCTGAGCCCGGTCACCTTGTGTGGCCTCACACATCCACTGGTCCCAACACCTCCTAACAGTCCGGTCAGAATGGCCGGTGGGGGACAATTAATCGCTACGACCATCCAACTTCTCACATCCCAATAATGCGCCCCTCTCAGTCTCTGGTAACGGGGTGATATCTCTTCTCTGTGTCGTAGAGACGTCTAGTGGTCAACAAGCTCTACACAAGCGGAAGAAGAGGTCACTACACACAAGGAGCCTCCGAGAGCCTTAAATTCACTTATATTAAAGAGGTTTTCTGAGTCTCCAAACATTGATAGCAGTGGAGTAAGATGGGGGCGGCACATAAGGGGTTAAAAAGAACCCCAGATCACTCTTCTTCCACTGTGCGCTGCTCCCCTATTGCCTCTCCCCACTGCAGCGCTCTTCTACATACATCGGCTGCAGCGCTGATGTGGCTTGTTTACCTGCGTGACCGCTGCAGCCAATAGGAGGCCGGCAGGGACGTCTACAGTGATGTCCTGTAAACCTGCCTCAGGGTTTCAACATTAGAAGCCCACATGACAGGTTTAGGGGACATCACCTATTTAGCGGTCTGGTGTGATGGTGCGTAGATTACTTTTTATATGGTTTGGGATATGGGGGGCCCAAAGCTATATAAAAAGTAATAGCTTGGAAAACCCCTTTAAAGTGCGTCAGAGTTACAACTGTGCGTCGGCGCTGCCAGCAGCTACAACTTGTTGCACATTCTCCTTCACACAGGTATTTGCACATGTAAGCCGCAGAGAATAGAATCCATTGATTTCAATTGGTTCGTTCACATTTCTGCATTTTTCGCATTTATATTGGCCACGCAAAAAAAAGGAGGCATGCTCTAGTTTTCTACGCATTTGCGCACCAAGGGTCCGCATAGAAGTCAACGGGGTGCACAAATGCAATCCACAAGGAGATGCGTAATCCACTGCGTGAATCTGCTGGAAAAAGAATACATCTGAAACTAATTAAACATTTCAAGCGATGCTTTTGGTTGCAGCGCGCAAATGAATATGCCCTGCAAGCACAAAGAGTGCAGTGAAATACGCCGATACGCGCGCAAAGAAGCATTATTTGTTCTGCACGCAAATACGCTCAGGTAAAGGAGCCCTTAAAGTCATCATCCAACCTGGATAACTAAGCTTGAAAATTAGTTACAAAATCTGATGGCAGACATTATCCACAAGAATAAGAACATACTGCCACCTACTGGCCAAGCGTAGGATTACATACATAGACTGAAAACATGGAAACTATTCAATCAATAGGGCCCATCTGCTGAGACTCCTACTGAGTGCTAGAATGGTGGGAGTGAGTCCCCTTGCATGAATGGCAATTAATGGAGTGGCAGCACGAGTGGGCCTGCTGGAGATAGCGGAGGACGTAAACTCACAATTGAGCCTCCCTACAAGGGGTCAGTTTTTCACAATATATGATGCTTTTGCTCTGATATGTAATCACTTACTTATATCAATGTTACAGTCACACAGAGAAAGTTTCATCCCATCCAACAACTTCTAGGGATTGGTTCTGACAAGGAGGTATGTGAGACAGAAAGCTCGTTGGTCTCTGTCTTATATAGTTTCCACCCCTGTCAGTCTATTACGCTGAATAGAGAAGTTCAGTATTCTGCGCTTTTCTGTCCAGCGTAAAAGTCTGACAGAGATGGAAATTACATGCGACAGACACCAAAGAGGTCTCCATCCCACATATCAACCTATTACTACATCTGCTTTCTATCGCTGTACATACAGAACGGACCAGCGCTGGATTCACAAAACGTAGTGTGCAACCAGCCTAAGGACTTATTCACACGAATACATTGGCGCTGCGTATTACGCGTGCAATACACAGTCAATAGAACCCATCGATTCCAATGGGTTCGCTCACATGTGTATTTTTTGTGTGCGCATTTCGGATGCAAAAAAAAAAAACCTGCAGCATGTCATAATTTGGTACGTATTACACCCCAATCAGCCCGCCTTATCTTGCGAGATTTGCGACACGCACAAATCTTGCGCGAATATGAACGCATTCTTTTGAATGTACATGAGCAATTTTTTTCTTCCAGCAATCGCGGCACATTCTATCTTTGGGCGTGCCCACGGAACGCTTCGCTTATTGTCTTCAATGGGAGAGGAAACACATTGCACGGCGTGCAATGCGCAAGCAACAGCGATGTGAGGTCTGCCGATCCTTCGCCGCGACCACACTGGAAAATCGCAACTCATCAGAAGTGATAGGAGACGTTTTTTTTAAAAAAAGATACCTCGCATGCGCGGGTAGAAATCAGTTATCAGGTAATCTGAAGAGCCTGATAATTGAAGTTTTGTATGAAGTGGATATAACCAAATATCAGATAGTTAAAGGGAACCTGCCACCAGGCGTGAGCACCATAAACTGAGTTACGGTTCTCATAAGGCAGGTTCCCTGGAGTCTGGGGCGGCATTTCTTATACTGACCCTCTTCCCGGCAAAAGTCCGCGCACGGACCGTGTCATCAGACGCAAAGCTGCATGCTGTGTGCGCACGCTCCTAAAAAGATAAATGGGAGCGCGCACATCGCTGCAGCTTTGACTCCGATGGCATGGTCCGTGCACTGAATGCATAGCCCGCACACCGACTTTCGGAGCTGACAGCGTTGGCATCCGGAGTTGGGTAAAGTATTAAAAAAATACCTCCCCGGGCTCCTGGGAACCTGCCCTACCAGCGCTGCTCATAGCCGGTGACAGGTTCACTTTAAAAAGAAACAATAATGCCAGATTAAAGAAATGTTCCCATATACCGAAATTGTGAAAACCCTTGGACCTTGTGAAGAATACTGGCCCTGTCCTCGCCGGCAAAGGAGTTTAATAAATGACCACAGAAACAAAGTTATTTTAGAAATTCATTCTTTGTTCTTTCCCGGCCCGAGCTGCAATAATGGACTTGGAACGGCTGCAGATAAGAACTGCTGGAGAGCAATTAAAGTTTCACACAATCCAAATGCAACAGTTCAGACTTGACGCAGGTTCTTTTCCTCGGGCTTCCAGGTCGGTTTATCATTTCTCTGTGACAGTGTACTTTGGAGAAGTATGACCAACCACTGTGACAGCTTATTACATGGACATGTTTAGTCCTGAACGGGACCATATCGACGGCTCACGCTGCTCTGGCTCCCGAGGTTCAGTATGCCTGCTTTTAATCAATGGCAGTCATGTAACAATGCAATTACACTACAATATCCATTGGGGATATATGAAGACCCTCTGCCACCTTTACTGACACACATTTTTCATTTGTGTTAGGAAAAAAAAAGGCCCTCACATGCGGAATTACTGATCATTGAGGCAAACAAGGCAAGTCTTTGTGTCATTAATACTTCCCTAAAGTCATGTGCTCCGTGGGGAATACAGCGCCCATTATAGCAGGATCGCTATATTTAGATGGAAACACTAATCTATATAAATAATGATACATTGGTCAAATGATAACACTGTATACAAGCATTGTCAAAAGCAATCCCTCCCATAGAAGAAGTTGTCGAACTCGAATGAAACTTTCTCGGTGTGATTGTAATGTTGATACAAGTAAGTGATTACAAGATCAGAGCAAAAGGATCATTTATTGCGGAAAACAGGACCCTCGCAAAATGCATCGCACTGGCAGAAAAATCGTGGGTTTACCAGTGCGAGTTTTTCAGACTTACCAGTATATTGTACTTGCCATGTGAATGCACCCTGATATAAAGATCAATATTACCTTATATTAACTTAATAATTTGGCTGTTCAGTGACCAGGTCAGATGCCAGGTCTACACCGGTGGTCCGCAGAGAATTATCATACCATGAACTAGTCAAGAGAATACACAAGAATGACATGACAGGCATCAGAGGCTCACAGATGCCTTTTTTTTTAATTGGGGTCAATCACTGTACTTTCTATCTTCATCTGGCCCAGATTGCCATGAAGACTTCTTCCACAGCTTGTCTCTGCACAGTTCAATCCACAGGCATCTTTGGCTCCTCACTTTTAAAGCACATTCCCACTTTCTATAGCAATACAAACTCCATTTAATGTTACCCCCATTAACACCGCTATCCTGCTTCTACCACAAATCCAGCATCTGCTGCCTTCACCTATGCATGCTATGCTGTCTACTGCACTCCAATGATGGACTGCTGAGATAACAATGCCCACAAAATACTAGTACCGTAAATAGATCAGCTATCTCCAATATGATTACAGCGATACCAAATTTAATATGGCTTTTGTTATCTTTACTACTTTTAGGGCTTTTACCCACTAGCGGGTTTTTTTCGCTGCGATTTTGCAGCGTTTTTTTTCTCCAAATGTCAACAGGACTATCTAATGTTAAAATCGCATCGCACAAAAAATCGCAGCAATGCAAACTTGCGATTTTTGTGCAATGCGATTTTAACATTAGAAAGTCCCATTGACACTTGGGGAACAAAACGCAGCGAAATTACAGCGAAAAAAAAATGCTAGTGGGTAAAAGCCCTTAGGCCGCTTTTACACGGGCGAAAAAAATCACATGTATGTGAACCCATGCTTTCCAATGGGTTTATCCACATTATTGATGTTTTCTAGGCTGCTACATTGTGAGAAAAAATATTGCAGCATGCGCTATAGAGCCGCGATTTGCGATGTTTTGTAGCTCAAGTTTCCCTATGGAGCCTTGCTTTGTGTCGCATCGCATCGCATGAAAACATGGTGTTCGTGCGGTACAATGCAACTTTTACCCTAGCTGCATTAAAAAAACCAATACATTACCTAACAAGTGCTGTCTGCTCCTCTGCACTTCTCCTCGCATTGAATGGCTGTGATTGGTTCATGGGGCACTACAGTGATTAGCTGAGCCACGGCACTCGAGAACCAATCAGAGCCAGCGCTTCCTGAAGTTGGCATTTAGGAACCCCCTGGAGGTGGGATTTTTTAATCTGCGCTGTCCAAAAACTATAGCAGAGATTCCCAGCCAAATGAATGGGATGTGGACTTTGCAGGAAATGGGCTCAGATTCTACGCAAATTCTGTGTCAGTTTCTTCAATGTGAACAAGACCTATGGAAAACTACAACGCCTAGCGGGTCCTCAATGTCTGAACTGTAGTTTTCCAAGAGACTGAGGGGAGGGTTACAGAATGTTGTCTGCGTGAGCCTGAGAGTAGACATGTTAGGCTGGATTCACACAGGGCGGATTTGCCGCGGTTCTGCCGCAGCAGATCTGCCCGCAGCCGCTAATCTCGGGATTAGCCAGCCATGTGGACGAGGTTTCTCAAAAACCTCGTCCACACGGGACGGATAATCCACTGCGGTAAATCCGGTTGAAACCGCGGCTGCGGCGGCCGCAGCCGCGGTTTCAAAAGATTGAGCATGTCTGTTTCCAGTCGTTTTTTTGTTTATTTATGTTACGGCCACGCTCTCGTCTATGGGAGAGCCGGCTGCAACGGAAAAGCATGCGGCCGGACCGCTTCAAAGCCGCCGCGGCTTAAACCGCGGCAGTTCTCCCGGCGGAAATTTCGCAGTTTTTGCTGCGGCCAAACCACGAGATTTCCGACGAAAATATGCCCCGTGTGAACCCTGCCTAAGGGAAGGTAACCCCTTCTGCTCACCCCCCTCCCAGGCTCCTTCTTTGTATCTCCACAAGTATCTTGCACAGCTGTGTCCCACCTTTATTTCAATATTTCTCCTTTCTTCTTCTGTATCTGTCCAAGGTTCACCTTCCTGAGCTCCCCTGCAGTGGCAACTGGTGGCCCTTCTCTTGTCTCTCCTCTGATCCTGCCACCGTGCCACGCAAATTCAAAAGGGTAGCGGGGTCCACTCAGCAACCTAATTCAGCCCTAAGTAGCTGCAACTTGAGAGGTGAGAGGGCAGGGCCACTGTGAAAGAGGAAGAGGACCCATGGCCTGTCTTCGGGGGAGAAAAGAAGCTGCCTCCTGTAGATGCCAGGTCAGCTATGTGGCTGGAATAGCATTCTCCGGCATCTACAGCGAAGGTAGTGCATTGATTGCATGTAGGAGCAGAGTCAAGGACCGATTCACCAGCTCCCCGATAGGCCAGTTTTAGCCTATTTACGAAATTAAAAACCTTTAAAAAAACAAAGCATTTGATTCTCAGATGATAAATATGAGAAGATGGCAGACTTTGGGTCTTTATTAGGGTCCTCCCATGAGAACCTCCCTGTACCTTGCAATTTGAGTCAAGGTAGAGTGATGGGGCGACAGAGGGAGACGTCCCCCCTCTATCTAACTGCTTAGATGCTACGGTCACTATTGTTATGGTCATATAATACAGCCAGCACCCGCTGTGTTCAGTTCCTAAGCCCACTCCATACATTCTTTATATTCCTATACAGATTAATACCCAACATCTTCAGGCTCCTATGGTCCATGTGGCTGCTGTATCCATAACCTTGTACAGAAAATAGAGTAAAAAAAAATCTACAACCAAAAAATTGAAAGGCAAGAAAAAATGTATATGAATTAATATCTGAATTTCATTAGTGCAAAAATATTAATTATAATTTCCCTTTAAAATCTGGTGAACTATATCTGCACCGGGAACAAAAACCAGTATAGCTACACCCTGTCTGTCACCTGCAATCCTGGCCATTCCCCAGATTATACAGTAGAGATCACCAAGATATATTTAGTATTAAATAACCAGTAAATAGGACATTTGCCAGCTTCTGTTACTTAACCCGTTAAGGAGCAGGGTGTTTTGGTCCTAAAGGACCAGACACTTTTTTAGGAATATTACCCATGTGGTGGTTTAAACCGTTGTTAAAATCCGCTTCTCCCTTCTCCTCCAGGTCCTCGGCTGTATCTGACAACTGAGGACCCGTCCTGCACTGGCTTGATTGCAGGAGTAGAATCTTTAACCCTGCACTATATTTTTAGTATTTGCCAGTATTAAAGCCCTTAAAGGGTTCATCTAAATGAGTTTGATGGACTGTTATATATTGGGGAGTGCAGGTAGGCAGCCTTGTATTCATTTCCTATCCCACAATAGACATTTATTACCTATTATGTGGACATATGTTAAATTTCCATTGTGGGAAAAGCCCTTGAATAGGAAAAGAATATGAGGCTACCTGAAAGCTGTCAGCAGCCCCCCATTCCTCCTCGCTACATGTCTATAACAAGGAGGAGCTTGAATTGAGTGGTAGACGAGCATGCACCATGTTGCTTAATGCAGTATTTAGTGCTGTACTTGACTATTTATCTTATGATAAAGAACCCCCTTCTATGTTGGTGTAGAAATCTTCCTTCCTCTAGATGTAGAAGATGCCCCCTTGTTATCGTTTCACTCCTTAGCATGCATAGGTCATGGGAGAGGTGCATTTGAGATATGGTCTACAAACTAGAAGAACCAGATCCTTAAAAAATAGATCCTAAGATGCAAATAAGATGTTTACAAGCTGGACAAACCAGATCTTAACGTACTATATCTCCACTTACAGTGCAATAAATGCTGAAAATATAAGGTAGGCCTCACTCCCTAAGCAATATGATGGATTTTATGATGCGCTTTCATAGGAACCTGGCCCCACCAGCTAGGAGCTTAAGGAATTATTTAGATTGTTTATGAGAACTGACCCAATGATCAAAACTGTGTTCACTAAACAGCACTGAAAAGTTTGTGAAGAGGGTCTAATATAGGATACTAATAGTATATTAAATATATACCTATATTTAGTATATAAAACAAATAAATCTTATTATTTGTATAGCGCCAACTTATTTTGCAGCGCTTTCAAGTAATTTATTTATTACCCCCCTCCAAGCTGGGT
Organism: Eleutherodactylus coqui; assembly: GCF_035609145.1. Taxonomy (NCBI): domain Eukaryota; kingdom Metazoa; phylum Chordata; class Amphibia; order Anura; family Eleutherodactylidae; genus Eleutherodactylus; species Eleutherodactylus coqui. The sequence continues at coordinate 41,690,711 of NC_089848.1, forward strand.
ACTCATTTTACCAACCTCGAAAGGATGGAAGACTGAGTCAACCTTGAGCCGGCTACCTGGACCAAGCGGGGATTGAACTCGCAACCTTCAGGTTGTAAGCGAGAGTTTAGGACTGAATTCTACTGCCTTAGCACTCTGAGTAGATGTGTCTTCAGGACATGGATGTACCTTCAACATAGGATGCTAATGAGTATATGTGGATGTGTCTTTACGAACCATTTTGGCAATGATGAGACAAAATCGCGATTCTGCGGTAAATTGTAATTTTGCGCGAATGCGATTTTAACATTACAAGTCCCATAGACCCCTGCAGAAGAAAGAAATGCTGCGAATTTCGCAGTGAAAAAAAACTGTAGCGGGTAGGCACCCTTAGAGGGGTATTCCCATTTCAGCTTTTCATGGCCAAGATGGGAACACCCAGGCATTAGTTTTCGACCATCTGGAACTCCCCGAGTTATGGAAACAGCGTAGTGCGCTGTGCTACACTATTTTCATAACTGCCATTAACTTCAATGAGAGTTACGGAAACAGTGTTGGGCTGAAGCGCTACTCTGTTTCCATAGGCTCTGGCCAGAGGGCAGATAACTATAGCAGCAGTTTATTATCTCACCTATGAAAAACTAAGGTGGGAATACCCCTTTCATTTTTATTTTTGCCTGTTTCAAGATTTCCAGAAATAAGTGCTGTGAGATGACCAACTTTGAAAAAATAAATCTTGCGTAACGCCGACAGAATAACATAAAGATTTTGTTCTTATGTTTGCAGTAAGACAGGAATAGTCACACTTTACAATGTATGTCTATGACCTATATGATGTACAGTACTGTGTAAACATTTTAGACGGGTGTGGAGAAAATGCTGCAAAGTTAGATTTTTTTTACAAAAATAGAAAGCGTCTGACTGACTCGAAATTTCTTCTGCCGCGGGGCAACAACCCTAAACATCCAGCCAATGTCATTAACAACTGTTTTCAGTGTAAAGAAGAACAAGGAGTCCTGGAAGTGATGATTTGGCCCCACAGAGCCCTGATGTCATCATCATCCAGTCTGTCTGGGATTACATGAAGAGACAGAAGGACAGAAGATTTGTGCTTAGTCCTCCAAGATGTATGCAACAACCTCCATGCCAAACTGCTTCAAAAACTGAGTGCAAGCGTACCTAGAAGAACTAATGATGTCTTAAAGACAAAGGGTGGCCACACCAAATATTGATTTGATTTACATTCCTCTTTTCTTCGTTCACTTTGCGTATTAATTGACAAAAAAACCTATTAACATTTCTATTTTTGAAAGCAGTCTTACTTTGCAGCATTTTTTCCACACCTGCCTAAAACTTTTGCACAGCCTCCTTCTCCTCCCTCTTTCTCAATGTCAACATGGAGAAAAACGAGTGAATTATCTTTCTCCCATTCCGCTCAATTCTCCCACCAGACCTATCAAATACAGCCAGTGCCTCCAGGCTTTCCCCTGCCTTCCAAGTCCACTGCCTTGTGTTAACTTTTGATTCTGCCCTGTTCTTCACACCACGCACACATCCAAGCTCTTACCCCACCTCCAATTCAAGAACTCTTAAATATGCTGCTTCTTCAAGTCAACAGAAATGCTAGTGAATGCCCTCATCAGCTAGACCAGAGGTTCTCAACTCCAGTCCTCAGGGACCACCAACAGGTCATGTTTTCAGGATCTGCTATATTAAAAACCCCTGTGGCAATGTCTGAGGCAGCGACAATTATTACATCACCTGTGCAATACTGAGGAAATCCAGAAGATCTGACCTGTTGGGGTCATGAGGACTGGAGTTGAGAAACATAGAGCTAGACTATTGCAACATCGTCCTCAGCGGCTTTCCATCCAACACTCCTGCATCCCTTCAATCCTCCCCTAACGGTATCTTTACACAGTACGGCTATTGGCTGAATAGTTGCTCGAAAGAGTGAATTCAAATGATAGTTGTTCAGTATAAGCATGGCCACCAACAGGGTGATAAGTCATTAGTCATTTAGTTTCAGCTTCCCAAAAAATTGGTTGATCAAACGTTGTCTGGTGTAAAGTCACAAATGTTTGTATTGGAATGGCTTGCGAACTAATTTGCATGGACACCCCTCTATGACGATATTTTGGCAAACAACTAGTGACCAAGAAGTGCTTTGTGTTAAAGCAAACATATGACTTTTGTTCATACGATTCAACGAATTTTCTGAACAATTGCTCTGCGAATTGTTGTACCTTAAGCCCGGAATCCCACAAGACGCTTTCCCAGCGGAAATCTGCCGCAGCGAAAGAACGCTAGATTTCCGCAGGATAAGCTCAGTTTCAAAACCCGTGGCACTTAGCCGCAAGTTTTGGAGCGTGTTCGCTGCATGCTTTTCCATTGTGGCTGGCTCTCCCATACAGAGGAGCGAGGCTGCAATAGGAAAAAAAGAATGGACATGCTGCGTCCCGGGAATCCGTGCCGCAGAACCGGCTAATGTCAGCTTTGCCGCGACGGATTGTCTGCCCCGTGTGGATAAGATTTTTGAAAAATCTCGTCCACATGGCTGACTAATCCCGGGATTAGCAGCCACAGGCCGATTTGCCCCAGGGAAATTCCATGGCAAATCAGCCCTGAGTGAACCCAGCCTAAGTCTGCTGCGCAGCTAATCCACATCTCTCTGCTACTCCTCTACTCTCCCTTCACCAGCTACCCATTGCCTAGCCAATACAGTATTATCAAGGACATACGAGACTGTCTGAAACCTGGCAGGTAGTCCCAGCGATAAGCGTCACGCAGACGGTGACACTGTGACCTCCGATTGGCCCCAATGGTCACATGCTTCCATCACATGCGCCATCTACTTGCAAGCTACCAGTGATGCCGTCTGTGAGCTGCATCCAGGACTCCAATGGTACTGCACGTTTAACTGCATTGATTGAGCTGTGCTTGCAATTACGAGCGCGGCCACTGCTCCGACCCCAGTGTATCACAGTGACCGCTTCTTGGATAACCTCTTTAAGCCATCATCTTAGTATTGAAGTGGCTTTATTATAAAACCCCCCATATTACAAATCACCTGCTTTAAAAAACGGCACCTTCCAAAATATTCAAAACAGCATCTAGAAAGTTTCTTAACTCCTCAGGCATTTCATGGGAATTAAAGCAAAGTGGATGTGAAAATTTTCAACATTTCAAATTATTTTCTGAAACTTTCAGTTTTTAAACCAGATTTTTCTTTAACACAGCAGGAGATACTGTTTTTCCTCAAAAAAAAGACCTACCCCTAAAATAGGCCCTACCCTGATTTTCCAGGGGGTTGAAATATAAGCTCTACCGCAAAAATAAGCCCTAGCTACACTACATTAAATAAATAAATAAAAGCAATACATTACCTAGCAGGCACCGTCCGGGTCCCTCCCACTGGTCTCTGGAACTCCGGCGCTGTTGCTTCTGTCTTCAGCCGCTGACAAAAGATCGCTTGTGGGTAACGGGGTACAAAAACCCTGGCTTCAGCAAGCAATAGATTTAATTGGTTCTCAAGCGTCTTGCCTGAGCCAATCAACGTAGTGCTCGAAGAAACAATCGCAGCCATCGCATTGGTTCAACAAACCCCGTTACCAGCAAGCGATCTTCAGTTGGCGGCTGAGAACTTAAGCAAGAGCACCGGAGCTCCTCAGACCTCTTTGGGGCAAAAATTAATAAGACAGGGTCTTATTTTCAGGGAAATGCGGTAGGAGAAACAAATCTCAATACTCATTATCCTGATGCTGCAGTTTTTAGAAATATCCCACTTGTGGCCCTGGTACACAACAAGATTCAACCACAGGCCTCATAAATGATAGAAGCACCTTGTGTATTTGGGGGCCTCCATCCATTCTATTAGGACTTTTTCCAGTCACCATTTCAGGTTTGCAGAGGCCAAGAGGTGCTATCACGAAAGAAACTCCAACCACTCTTCCCCCCACCACAATAAAAAATAGACTGCTCAAGGAATGAATGGAAATGAGAAAGTACATTTTTTCAATAAAATGCAGTTTTAGCTCCAGTATGCATATGCCCAATATGTGGATATAAACTGTTATTTGGGCACATGGCAGGGCCCAGAAGGGAGGGAATGCTATTTGGAGGGCAGACTTTGCGGGAATAATTTTTGGAGCGCATCTTGTATTTGCAGAGACCCCGAGTACCAAGAACTTTGGAAGACCCCATTTTGGAAACTAGACTTTCAAGGAATTCATCAAAAGACGTAGTGAGCATTTGGACCCCAAAATTCACCAAATTATTTCAATAATAGGTTTTAGACCCAAATTTTTGACTTTTCACAAGGGGCAATTGGTAAAAAAATACCCCACAATGTGCTAAACAGTTTCTCCGGATTATGGAATTGCCAATACATGTACATAAGCGGCTGTCTGGATAAAAGGAAGGGTTCACAACAGAAGGAATGCTGCTATTTGGCTCTTGGAGAGCAGATTTTGCTGTAGTGATTTTTGGACACCATGTTGCACTTGCAGAGTCCCTGAGCTATCACTACTGCGGATCCGTCTACAGACCTGTATGGCATTTATTTCCTTTTTTTTTTCTAAATGGCATTCACTGTGTCAAATAAATAGCAGATTTTATAGTGCAGGTCAATATTGTGATACTATTTTTTTACATTTCATTTTTCCAATAGTAACTGGCGTTTTATTGGAAAAATTATGATTTGTTTGCACTTTTTGGTGGGTTTACAGGTGAAAACATTTTTTTACACCAATTATTCTTCCCAGAAGGGAACTTGAGGCTGTGATCACCTGATCGCTTACTTAATACACTGTACTACTTATCAGGTGCGGTGTATTATGTCTGTCATTTTTCTCACTGACAGTTAAGCCTATTAGACCTAATAGGCTGCTGTATATAGAAGACCCAGAGGCCATGATTTGGCCTCAGGCTGCCACAAAACCAACCAGCACATCGTGATCTGATTGTGGGGATGCCAATGGGGTTGAGGAAGCCCTCGCTCTCTCAAAACCCCTTTTAATGCCATCTTATGCCGCAGCATCTATAGGGTTGAATAGCCAGGGTCGGCACTAGGTCCAGTCCTGGCTTCTGCAGCCATCTGTCAGTTGCAGCCAGCTCCTGCTTAGGACACTACGGGCTTAACTGAGCATGCATACTGTGAGCATACATGTATTGTGGTTTGTGCTAACACGATGTACATGTATGTTGCATGTTCCAGAAGCATTAATAATAATTTAAAAATAAATAATAGTAATAATACTTTAAATCATGCAATTAATTGAAAAAACATAACCTAAATGTAGCTAGCAGCAAGCCTAAATATCTGCAGTTGCACATGGATGTGTCAAACTCAAGGACGAATCTGACCCACCAAGTCCAGATGCAGAAGGACAGGCTCTCTACTTTCCGCAGCCAGCGTTTGGCAGAGGGGGCGACGCCACCATAGGAAGCGGGTGCTGTCTTGAATTCTGAGCGCCAGCACACACCTCAAAACTGCTTTGTTCTGCAACTCACAGGTGGTGGCTCAGCTCTGACAGCCCTACCCAGGCACCCTGGCAACCCTCCAAGGTAGGTAGCATAGTGCTAAAGAGGTGGAAGGGACCGGCTAGTATCTAAACTGGTCCTAAAAGGCATCTAGACCTTTTACTGACCGAGTGGCGCACCATAACATCTCTGGTGGAACAATTTGAACTACTTTATCAGCAACCTAGAAAAACGGTATACACATCATTTTGTTTTGTTTTTGTTGCTATTTTCAGAACATGATCAATGGATGAGGATGGTGTGTAATATGGTGTCTCAGGTTATGTAACAATATGTTAATGAGTAACTGCATTTAGGCTGCCTGTCCACGGGTGGGTTTTCATTGCGTTCCCTGCGGTGATAATCCGGCCGCGGGGAACACAATATAAGCTATCCATAGCCTTGCTATGGAGAGCGCTTCCCCCCTGTCCACGAGCGGAGAATCATTGCGATTCTCCGCTCGCGGGCGGCAATTCGCAGCATGCTGCGAATTTACTGCGATTCTCCACGGTCAGCCTATCTGTCAGAGATCTGCCTGCTGGCTCCTGCTCCCGGGCAGCGGTATCCCGCAGCGGATCTCTGCCGCGGGATACCGCAACACCGGTGGACAGGCAGCCTTATGCAGTCTTACAATTACAAATGGCCCTTTGAAGGCAACCATAATGCGGGTGGGGCCCTCGGTGAACTTGAGTCTGACACCCCTAATCTAGATCATTGACTTACAAGGAGTATTGAATAGAGATGAGTGAGCGTACTCGGTAAGGACAGATACTTGAGCGAGTATCGTCCTTACGAGTACCTGCCTGCTCGCCCGCAAAGATTTGGGTGCAGGCGGGGGAGAGCGGGGAGGAACGGGGGTAGATCTCTCTCTCCCTTACCCCCAGCTCCCTCCTGCTCACTCCTGCAACACAGCACTCACCCCCGCTAGCACCCAAATCTTTGCGGGCGTGCAGGCAGGTACTCGGTAAGGACGATACTCGCTCAAGTATCTGTCCTTACCGAGTATGCTCGCTCATCTCTAGTATTGAAGTACACTCACACTAATGAATGCTAACAGATACACTATAATATTATTGCTTCCTTTAGTGAAGATGTCCATTCATTAGTTTACATTCGTTGATCATCGGTGTCCTGAGTGACATATACAGGAGATGTCGGTGGCTTAGAACTTTAAGACTTTTCCCTAATTAAGTATGACTAATTACTTTGAAACCCATACAAAACTGGAAATTACCCAGGCCAATATTTCCTTTAAACCTACTGTATATGTATTTATAAAAGACACCACTTTCAACATACTTGTAGTTTATGACACAATATAACAAGAAAGGATGTAAAACAATAGTCCTATTTCTGTTCATATAAACCTCTATCTGCTCTTTCTAGGGTCATAATCAATACTTTCTGAAAGCTAGAAATGAAGACACAGATCCTTGCACATTCCATCAACATACATTACTAAGCAGTAAATGAATTTCTACATTGTGGTCATTGGTATTACCTTATCCTCCTGAGCTTCTGCTGTTGACTGGGAATGCCTATTCCATCGGAAAGGTAATTGCAGGAGGTACGTAAATGCCGGCATTACTACTGACTCTAGTAATTGCAGTTAGGTAATGAGATCAAGTAAATGCCCACTTCTGACCTATATATTAATCCAGTTTTGCTAGCTCATGAAATGCTGTGCTCCAGCACCACACATTCATCAATTGCTATTCCTGTGCCTATCTGACAGAGTAACCAAGCTGAAACTGGTAGAAAGAAAAAAAACAAGATGATCAGGTTCTGTGCTCCCAGAGAGCTGGGCTATAATATTAAGCCTTGGGTACGCCTCCTCAGTTTGAAGCTAATGCTTGGGTAATTGGATTATTTTAGGAAGCAGTTGCGACAACTCTACGGAATGTGAAGTGAGAGCATTTTTTGGCAACAAAATATCTAAAAGTTACGATGGTTTAATGAGTTTCTTCTAATCAGTATTAGCAATATCTCTCTATCCTGCTATAAAATGTAAGACAGTCAGGGAAACGTACTCAATAGAATGCACTAGAATTCTATGGTAAAACTGTGCCATGAATTATAAATGATGTATGCCAAAATTATTATAGGTTTTTGATAGTTTGTACACCTACTTTGACAGGATATTGAAAAGAGTTAAGAGAAAAGGGAATGGCTAAGATGCATCATAAAATGCACCAATGTATTAACCCTTTCCAATCCAATTTATATCCTGGTTTTCCTAGAGGGCGTACTCTTTTTTTTGCTGTTATACAACAGCGCTATCTGCTGGCCAAACCAGTACTGCATGAGGTGACACGTTGGATAGGCTCCGACAGCAGAGAGGCTGGCAATATACAGTAAGAGAGCCCCGACGGACGTCTTCCAACATTGGAGCTGTACAGCCTTAAATCCTAAGCCTGGGTTCACACGGGGCGGATTCCCGTCGGAAATCTCGCAGTTTGGCCACAGCAAAAACCGCGAGATTTCCGCCGGGAGAACCGCTGCGGAAAAAGCCGCCGCGGCTTTGAAGCGGCCTGGCCGCTCGCTCTTCTGCTGCGGCCGGCGCTCCCATAGAGGAGAGCGCGGCCGCAGCGGAATGAAAAGAAGAATGGACATGCTGCATATCCTGAAACCGCGGCTGCGGCCGCCGCAGCCGCGGCCGCCACAGCCGCGGCCGCGGTTCCAGCCAGACTTACCGCAGCGGATTGGCCGCCCTGTGTGGACGAGATTTCTGAGAAATCTCGTCCACATGGCTGGCTAATTGCGAGATTAGCGGCCGCAGGCGGATTTGCCGTGGCTAAATTCCGCGCAGAATTTCTGCGGCAAATCCGCCCTGTGTGAACCCAGCCTAATGTCTTTAGACGTCAGACAGTGGATTGGAAAGGGTTAAAGATGTGCATAATTTATTTGCTCAAGTAATTGGTGTAATATATACAGTGCAATTAGAAAGTCTTCAGACTCTCTCACTTTTTTTGAGCGTGAAAGGATCTGCAGAGAAGAGTGGCAGAAAATCTCTAAATCTAAGTATGCAAATCTTGTGGTATCATACCCAAGTAGTTTGCAGGCTGTTATTGCTGTCAAAGGTGCTTCACCTAAATACTGAGTACTGGGTGTGAATACTTATGTCAATGCAAAATAGGAGTCCTTAATAGAGATGAGCGAGCGTACTCGGATAAGCACTACTCGCTCGAGTAATTGGCTTTATCCGAGTATCGCTGTGCTCGGGTCTAAAGATTCGGGTGCCGCTGCGGCTGACAGGTGAGTCGCAGCGGGGAGCAGGGGAGAGCGGGCGGGAGAGAAGGAGAGAAAGATCTTACCTCCGTTCCTCCCCGTTCTCCCCTGCAGCTCCCTGCTCCGTGCCGGCACCCGAATCTTTAGACCCGAGCACAGCGATACTCGGATAAAGCCAATTACTCGAGCGAGTAGTGCTTATCCGAGTACGCTCGCTCATCTCTAGTCCTTAATTAAAAAAAAAAAAATTACAAAGATTTCTGTTTTCACTTTGTCATTTTGGGGTATTGAGTGCAGGATCATGGGTAAAGACTTGAATGTTTTTTTTAATATAACAGAATGTGAAAAAAGTGAAAGGGTCTGAAAACTTTCCGAACTCACTCTAGCGGTGAGACAGTGCGCATGCGCAGTCTCAGCAATAGATCGGCATTCTTTCCTATGCAGTAAACATTACCGGGGGACTGGAGAAGATCGGCGAGGAGAAGATGCTGTAAGTAGACGGCCTGGGGAGGAATAGGTAAGTATTGTTTTTTCAGGTTTTTTTATGACAAAACCCCTTTAATGGCTAGCTCAAGTAGGTGTGTTAAAAGGGCAGAGGACACGTGCAGTCCCTCTCTCTCTCTGTCTAGGGATTCAGAAACTCAAAATTCTGGGAGCTGACATGCTGTAAAAACCAGTGTGTGAGTACAAAACCTGCAATTGGACTTGTATTGCTTATATGGTAAGGCTGGAGAGAGTAGCCCTCTGTGGTGCAAATATAAATGGCTATTTGGAGCCCTCTATTGTGTATTCAAACAGCCATGAATATTCAAGTATAAGCTATAAGGATTATATAACTGAGCCTTGTAGGCTTGCTGGAGTCATGTTAAAATCAGCACATAGTGTCACCATTGTTTTGTAATTCTTCCACCATTATCTATAAAGTCTTGTGCTTCTATTGTCTAATTAATCATGCAAATCTACCATCATTGTCTTAAGACTGAACTAGGGCCTTATGTATACTTGGAGCTTAGTGTTGCCATTGTTTAAAGAATCCGTTTTGTTTGTCTGATTTTATTCTGTGTGAGGAATGGTCATTTCAGATTGTGACCTTTTGTGAGAAATATCCAAGCAATAATCCATACTAAATATAAAAGACAGGAGAGGGTTTTGGAGAGTAAAGGCCCATTTAGACACAACAATTATCGCTCAGAATTGGCTCAAAAGCCATCTTTTAAACGATAATTTTTGTGTCTAAATGTGCCCATCTTTCAGTTTTTTGCCGCACGACGGTTTTCAGTTCTGCTTGAAAACCATCGTTCAGCAGAACAGCTGATAAGCAGGACCGCATGCTGTGTTCTGCCCCATGATAGCTGATTACAGCTGATAACATTGTATCAGCTGTTCTCAGCTCTCAGCCATCTGTAGACATCTCTTTGTTCATAGTGCCAGGCCACTTTACACTAAAAAGTAACGAGACGATGTACTACGCCTCACAAGATGATCCACACATCCATTCGGCAGGAAATCTTTATTTTGATTATAGAAATTATGGATAATTTACAAGAGGAATTATGGGTAATTTGAAAGTAAAAAAAAAAGTGATAAAATTAAAGTCTTCACACACGGCATATACAGATTGGAGACAAGTTCATACTTCGCCATACAACATTATCATATATGATACAAGGTGCATTGAAATGTTAACATACATAGATTAGTATGTGGCCCCTATGCTTGTGGGGCCCCCATGCAAGTGTCCACCAGGCCCATGCGTTAAGATGGCACTGCTTCAGCCAATCTTCTGAGGTGCGGATTTTTATCTACGTTCTGCTTTAAGGAGAATTCAGCCTTCATCTTCTCTTTCAGGAACCTTCCTACTTCAGCCATTTGTCTGGTGGCTTCTTCCTTCACAACAGACCTTCATCTCTTAGCTTCTTTACCGAGAGCCCATAACCTGGCAGCTTCTTTTTCTGCCAACAACTGCTGCTTCACAGCTTCTTCTGCACAAGTAGTCATCCTGAGAACTTCTCTTGCAAGATCTTTTACCTTGGTTTCAGCATCCTCTGGTTACACTCTTCCTTTGCAGAGCGACACTCTTCTTCTGTTCTGCCCCTCAGAAGAAACTCTTTTTCAACATGCATTTTCACAAGCTCTTCCTCGAGCTCTCGTCTTCCATGTAATTCCGAGGTCTCCAGCTTGATAATACTCTGCAGAGCATCTGTATCGACTTGGTATCTGACCATAGGATTAGGTGTTCCACTTTTAAAACTCACTGCAGAAACCACCAATTAAAACTTAAGCTTTACTTACAAAATTTAACATATGGAAATCCCTCCATAGGATGCTTCAAGGCACACAAATATAACATTAGAGGATAATAAAAGGGTAATACACCAGCATCATGCTATGTTATCCTGCTTAAAGTAGGAAAACCGCCCTGAAAAGTGCGATCCCACGCTGAAATCTAACTGATTGGCTCTAAAATTTACCCTAATACAGAAAAATCTATAATAGATTGACATAATCTACTATTAGAGATGAGCGAGCGTACTCGCTAAGGCAAACTACTCGAGCGAGTAGTGCCTTATGCGAGTACCTGCCCGCTCGTTTCTAAAGATTCGCGTGCCGGCAGGGGAGAGTGGTGAGTTGCGGGAGTGAGTAGGGAGGAGCGGGGGGGGGGGAGAGAGGGAGAGAGAGATCTCCCACCTCTTCCTCCCCGCTCTCCCCCGCCCCCCGCCGGCACCCGAATCTTTAGAGACGAGCAGGCAGGTACTTGCATAAGGCACTACTCGCTCGAGTAGTTTGCCTTAGCGAGTACGCTCGCTCATCTCTATCTAGTATCATTGCTGCATAAGGTGATCACAAGCTGATGCAATGGTGATAAAACTGAAAGACTATAGAGTCTAAATATAGCAAGATGTCAAAATATAGGTTATAAGAGCAAATATATCAAACTGACAACATATGCTAAGCACCGCATCGCATTTCCCTCTGGTTAATAGCATCAGACTTTATGAGGTCACAACATTACCAAGTACAGATGGTAATACAATATGGGTTCAGCAAAGGTAAAATGGGTGTAAATTCTGGAAAATACTATTTTTTAATATTCTCCTTTAATTTTCCATCTTGTATTAATGGTGTAGTTAACATATTTAAGGGAGTGGAACTGCTTGCACACCTCTGTATTACGGGGTGTGAAGAAAAGCTGTAATTACTAATCGCAGTCTACACACAACCTGAGATACTGGCGGCATTTCTGCCACCCAGCATGTGAAACACGCCAATCCACAGACAAGGGGTAAAGGGTCGTTAAGATGTAACAATTATCATTCAAAAAATCGATAAAATGAGTGAAAGTGAATGATAATCGTTAGGTTTAAACGCGGGGCAATAAGCGAACGCTGAATTGTGCACTTTTCATTCGGCATTTATGCCCCTTTCTCGTTTGAATGAGCAAACGAGCGAGTGATGTCACTGCTAACTCGCTTCGTGCGAACTGTTTAGGTAGTAAGATCATCATTGAGAATCGTTCACTTTTCATTCAGTGTTCCATATTCCTATTTGTAAGGTTGCCTGTCCACGGGCGGGATGTCATAGCAAGATCCGCGGCGATAAATCGCCCGTGCAGCTCGCATGACACGCTTTACCCTACGATAACTATGGAAAGCGCAGCCCAACATGCACAAGCATGATCGCAGCGATTCTCCACTCACGTGATTAAAATTGCGGCATGCCACGTTTCTCCGTGGTGAGCCTATTAATTAGATAGGCTCATCGCGGAGACCTTACAGTGCGCCCCCCTTCTCCCCCGTGGCGGAATATCGCTAGTGATATTCCGCCGCGGCCGTGGACAGGCGGCCTAACCTTGAGCGGAAGTATTTAAATGCAACAAGAAGTGAACAATCCAATGATTTTTAGTCCTGCAGAAACTGAGCGAGGAAGAAAAAGTGCACGGTTCTTGTTCGTCGTTGGCTCGTGTTTAAACCGAATGATTATCATTCACTTTCGCTTGCTTTACTGATTTTTTGAACGATAATCGCCACGTCTAAACGCCCCTTCAGTTTCAGCAGGACTAAATTTCATCATTGGATCGTTTACTTCTCGTTATGTTTAAACACTCCCGCTCGGTGTTTTGCCTTGGAATGTGGAACACTGAACGAGAAGGGAGCAATTCTCAACGATGATCTTACTGTCTAAATGCTTGAGTGCGAACGAGTTAGCGGTGACATCATTCGCTTGTTCAAACGAGAATCGGCTCATCTAAAAGGGGCATAAGGAGGGGACGGCAAGGAAGAAGTGGAGGTAGCAGGCATGTGATGTGTAAAGTTGAGCACTTGAGGAGAGAGTGACATAACCGAGGGTTCAGAGTGCAGCATGCCTCGCTAGCGGGAGATTACCAGCAGCATATTCATGTGACTACATGTGAGACTTGCTTTCAGAGGCATTACAGCAAGCTATACACAGCACAATGGTAAGCAATAAGACTGCAGCTAAATAATTGGCACACAATCTTTAATCATCACAAAGTCCCTGTAATGTGTCATGTATTTTATTGATGTCTATAAATGTGTAGAAAAGAAACAATGTGTGGGTTTTTATTTATAAACAGCGTTATGCAGCTGCAAGGAATGGGAGTTAATTGATAGAGAAATTCCATAGATTATTATAGTCCTCAGGGAGTAATAGAATACCCCTCCCCTCCTTACAGGGCGTTTTTCCATTCTGGTATTTAGAGGGGAATACCATGCGTCGCGGCCAAAAAACACATGAACGAGAGGCAGCGGTGACCAAGTTGCATCTCTCGTTTTGTCGCCTGTTCAGACAGCCGGGGCTGTGGAACATATATGCCTAAAATTGGAATACCGTCGGGCGGGGGGAGAGAGTTTAGCTCTGCTAAACTCCCTCCCCCTCTCTGCCCCTTGCCAGGGGAGGGGGCGGGACGGGGTGGGAGCTAGTGTGCTAATCTCCTGCCTCATCCTGCCCCCTCCCTTTGCCGGCAGCCGGGAGGGAAGGTAGGAGGAGGGAGTTTAGCAGAGCCGCTGCTAATTTCCCTCCCACCTCCCTTTTCCAGCAGCTCCTATAGGCTCTGTGGTAATGCAGTAGCAAGAGTGCCCTATAGGGGGCCTCTAAACGCAGTTACAGAGTTTCGTTTAGTTAACCTGAACCTGTAAGGGTGTGGCTACTCAGGTTAAATTTCTCTTCCCTCACAAGCCTTGAAGCCAGTGGAGCTTAGGTCCATTTTGAGGGCTGTGAGGCCCGGAGGTCCTGAGGTCTATGTAGACGTGGTGCTGGTCTGTGAGGGACCTTGAAGCACAGAGCGGACAGGGGGTAGTCAGGCCCTCCCTTATCGCCTGTTGTGGCAAAGTCACCATCCTGGAAGGTACGCTGACAGAAGCGGCATGCGTTGCTGTGTGCACTGTGATCTACAACAGTGTGAAGTGGCATATGATATGCTGGACTGTATTTGTATGCTGAATACCTTTGCTGTGCTCATGTGAAATACATGCTGGAGGAACCAGCATTTGGACTTTACCTGGTATTTCTGCACGTCATTGCGCTGCTATCACCCCTGGGCAGAGGAAAGTGAGCGAGAGATCCCGGGCAAGTAATTCCCACTTTCCACAGTGGCCACTTGCGATTACGGCCAAAGATAGAGCCAGACCTATCTTTTCCGGTCAGCGTAAAAAGCACTATTTTTTCCAGACGGCCAATTTTACGCCCCTAAATATTGCCGATCTGAACAAATGCATTGGAACCCAATGCTTCAGATGGTCGCGAGTTTTGGACAGCATTTTATCAGAAATTTCCTGGTTTCTGTCCCTATGCAATTTTATGCATAGAAGATGAAAACCTGAGGCAGAGGCGGTGTTGAATCCATAAACAGAGTGGGAAAAAAACTTATCTTGTCTTTGGAGATCTCCTATCACTCCTGTCTTGACACTTCTTAAGGTCTACAGCTGGTTTCTGTACCTTTGTTCCCATGTCTGTGTCAACAAGGACTGCAAACTGCAGAAAACCAGTTGGGGACCCCAGTAATGGGAGTGATGGGGGATCAGTAACGGAACTTTTACACGGGCCGACAGTCTTTCAAATGACTGCATGAGCTCTGATGTCACCGCTAAGTTCGTCAGCGCTCGTGTAGAGCATTTTTGCCTGGGTTCACACAGGGCGGATTTGCTGCGGTTTTGCCGCAGTTTATCCGTTGCGGTTTTGCCGCAGAAGAAATGCTTCTGCGGCAAAACCGCTTCAAAGGTTAATTTTGGCTTGCGGATTTTCCTGCTGATTTTCTTGCGGAAAAGTCTGCAAGCGTTTTTTTCCACCGCTTTTTTAACTTTTTGCCGCAGATTTTGCTGCGTCCATAGAGGTCTATGGACAAAAAACGCAGCGGAAAAGACAGAAGAATGGACATGCTGCTTCTTTGAAAACCGCGCACCAGTTGCATTTCCGTACTGCGGCTATGCGGAAATAATCCGCCCTGTGAGAACAGCTTTTTTGCAAAACTCATTTGTGCTGCATTGCACCGCAAATGCAGCGGTTTTGCCGCAGTGTGGATATGCAACGGCAATCCGCAGCAAATTCACAGCAAATCCGCCCTGTGTGAACCCAGGCTTAAAGTGAAAGACTTGCCACTAGATCGCGGGCTTCTTGTCCACTTCTTGCTCAGCACTTCACCTCCTATGTGAAACGCTGAATAGGGGCATCTACTCAGGACAAGAAGCCAGCGAGCCAAAAAGGTTTTTTAAGCTGACTGAAAAGTCGGCCTAAACAACTGCGAATAACAAATGAGTGATTTTTTCCGCATTCACACTGAACGATTATTGCTCAAATTCATGTAAATGGGCTTTAAGGTATTACTACTATTATCATTTTAAAACATTTTGAACATTTTTGAATTAAAAAATGAAGTGTCTGAACAATCCCTTAAATGTATCTTTATAGTAATCAGAGTCCTATATGTAAAAGGTGGGATTCTGTCTGAGATCCTTGGCCATTATAATGGGACCCCAAATAAGGATGGTGTTGTGAAGAGATGACATGCAGCAATAAACTCAAATTAGCTTTAAACCACAGGAGATGTAAGCCTTAAGGCCTCTTTCACATGGGCTACAAAATGCATGTATGTGAAACTCATGGTCTCCAATGGGTTCTTTCAGGCTGCAAAATATCTCTCATGTGAAAGAACCCATTGGAAACCATGAGATTCACATACATGCATTTTGTAGCAATGTCACGATTTTGTAGCCCGTGTGAAAGGGGACTTAAGGGATTTTGTCACCAGCATTATGCATTTTTAACTGGCCCTATGGCGCCCACTTTCATATTACACAAAAACTCCATGTAGGATTATTGGAACAAACGTGTGTTTTATTTAGAGGAAGGAAAAAAAAAACAATGACACAGAAGCCAATTAGCCCATGTGGGCGACAAATTCCTTACTGGTTCCATATTGGCAGTCAGAATAATCTCTGGATCAACGTTTTGAAAGTTTCTACCTGACTACAAGACTCAGATGAACTACCCCTTTAGTTATTTAATGTCTATATCCTGTAATATCATAGCACTATAGAAAGGCATCTATTCCCCTCTTAAATTCCTGTATTGATTTTGCCATCTCCACTTCCTCAGGCTGAGAGATCCATAGTCTTACTGCTCTTACTGTAAAGAACCCCCTTCTATGTTGAAACCTTCTTTCCTCTAGATGAAGCGGATGCCCTCTTGTTACTGTTTCAAATAAAGGGGGATTGAATAATACCTTCACAGTGCCACCTATTGGAAGGCAGCATTCCTTCAAGCCAAAGTTAGACTCTTTATACAAGCCTTGTAATAATGACTCTCCCAAAAGAGAAAAGATAGCGTTACTCTAGCAGTCCTGCGTATAAACAGATCATAGAAGAAATCCTTGTATTGAGGAACGTCCCGAAAGGCTAGACAGCATGACTCATGGCTCGGGTGGCCCACTGATGTCAGCATCACGAGGACGTGCCAAGACGCTGGAGGAGCATGATGACTCAAGGCTGGCTGATTTGTATAGAACAATATGGGAAGTGAAGTGAAAGGGCAGGGTAAATATACAATTAATGAATACAATCGATAATCTTGCTATTAGAAGTGGAAAAAAAGAACAAAGACAAAAAAATCTGAAGGTAAGTAGAGGAGCAAGAGACACCGATCACAAACTAACATGTTTTTACACAAATGCACAGAGCATGGGAAACAAACAAGGAAAATTCAAGCTCCTAACACAGAAAGAAAACTATGATATAGGCATCATGGAAACTTGGAGAAATGGTAAACATGATTGGAATACAAGGCTTGAAAGATACAACTTGTTTATAAGAAACATCTATATACAGTATTTTTCACTCTTTAAGACGCACCCGTGTTTTAGAGGCGGAAAATAGGGAAAATTTTTTTGAACTCACTAAAGGACAGTGCAGGGGATAGTGCCGGGCGACGAAGCAGAAGAGGTCTGAAACACATGAGCTCCGTGACAACGGCACTCGTGTACAGGCTGAAGAAGAGAAGAAGCCGATTGGTGAAGGCAGGGGAATAGCAGCAGTTACCGCTGGCGCTTACCATCAATCAGCGGTATGTAAGGTGTGGGAATGCAGAGGTGAGAGATCTAGTAAATAATCGGGCATTTGTTTGCACAATCGCAAGTTTGTTTGTGTGACCGCAATTTTGTTCAACTCGCAATTGCGCTGGCAACCTTGAATTTCAGCACATTTGCTCTATATGATGCACTGACTTTTTCCCCCCAACCTTGGGGGGAAGAAAAGTGTATCTTATAAAGTGAAACATATGGTATATATAAAGGCGAAAACATTGACTGACTGACTGACTCACTCACTCGCCACTATTTCTCTAGCTTCCCGCTGTCGTACAAACATGAAATTTGGCAGGAGCATTCTTTAGGTCCTAAATAGGAAAAGTAAAGAGGTTGCAATTTGATTATTTAATTATAAGTGCAAAAGTAAGTGACCACCTATATAATGTAACAAATAACACACATCTGTACCGCACAAATGTGAAATTTGGCCCCTGCCAAGGCAAAACTGCAGGATCCTAGCTATTGTGGATGTTTTCCTCTGTAACTGGGGCTCCTACTGATACCCCAGTTACAGTGGAAAAGTGTGAGATTAAAAAAAAAAGACAAAGTGAATGACCCCCAGAGGTCTTATATGACGTCATGGGGGGCTTAAATGTTAAAAAAAATGTTACAAAAATAAGTAAAAAAAAAATTACAGAATAAAATAAATCTATATATAAAAGTGAAAATGACCCACAGCCGACACCAACCTGAACCATCACCATATGCACCCTGTAATCTGAGACTATACAAGTTATATATCAAAAGGTCCAAAAGAAAATGAGGAACTCATTCCTATTCTTTATTTTAGCATAAATATACTCATTTTAAAAATAAACAATTATAAATTTAAAAAAGCATTATTAGCTTTTTGCCCCTGATAAAACTAAAAAGCAGAAATAAAATTCAGTGAAAAAATATATTTAAAAAATAGCCCTATATGTCATGGAAAAAAAAATCCTGCAAAAATAATTTTGGTAACGGAAGAAAAAGAAAGAGGACAGTAAAAATACCAGATGGGTAATATCCCTACAAAGTGTCTGCTCTTTTAGGACCGAAACGCCCTGCTCCTTAAGGGGTTAACAAAGCCCTAACCAAATAGTAGGTAAGCCTTTACAGTAATGTCTTTGTTTTATTACTGTCTGCTACTATTTATTATTCTTGGGTAGGTGAAGTAACCTTCCGTGCCAGCCGTAAGATCTACATCCAGATTAAATCTGTCATACTTACGTGAGACAAATGACTTAAATCAGTGTTTATATACCTGAACATCCTGATACTAAATCTGCGTGACGATAAGCCAAACCGCTCAGAAAAGGTTCACTGAAATCAGCCCTACTAGCATTGCCGACTCCATGCATACAGACAAACTGCGCAATAACTGGTCTTACTCTGCGTTCTGCAGTAGAACATAGAACAGTGGGCCAGGGTTGTGTAGATGATATCTATAATGTCCATCTATGGTTCTACATCTATACCGTATATCTAGTTATGTATACAGCCAAACCTCCAGTCTATAAGGGCTTCTTCAGACAAGCACATGTGCAAATACAGTCGCCAATACAGAGCGCATTTGAGCATGAATTGGTCAAAAGTCGTTTTTTTACCGCTTAAACCTCACACTATTGCACACAAAAAAAACAGAAAGATAGGGCCGGACCTATCTTTTCTCGTACGTATAAAAATTATGTTCGAAAAAGATAGGGCAAGGCCTATTTTTTTTGACGCATAGGAAAATTGCGCAAGAAATGCACCCATGAAAATGAAACCATTGAAATCAATAATTTTCGCGCCCGCAGGTGTTCTGAAAGCATGGTCATCTGTTTAAGCCCTAAGGCTAACCTCACACAGACAAGGGCGATATTGGGCAGTGAATTCCGCCTCCAAATCACACTCTCCACATGTGAAATCCCCATGAATGCAAGGCGATTTCATGCGAAAACAGCCTCGCATCACTTCGGGGAAAGAGGGAATCCCTGCCGCGGCTGTCACTGCCAAAGCAGAGGATCGCGGAGTCTCTCCCTCGCTTTTAATGGAGCCGCTGCTACTGCTGCCAGTCCTATTAAAAACAATGGGGCTGCGATACAAGATCATGCAGCCAGATAGAACATGCTGCCTTTTGTTTCCTGCACAGAATGGGGTTCATATTTGTGCGAGATCACAAAACGCACAAATCTTGCACGATTTTCTCGCCTCAAGTGAAGCTGGCCTTAAGGGCTCCTGCATACAGGCAAGAGCGATATCGGGCTGTGATTCATGTCCCAATCTCGCAAACCTTTGGAAACCCCCTGGATGTGAGGCGTTTTCACAAGGAAACCGCTTTGCATCCCTGTGAGGGTTCCCTTCATCTCCGCCGTGGCTTTCACAGCCGCAGCAGGAGATTGTGTGTTCTCCCATTGCTTCCAATGGGGCAGCAGCAGCGCTGGCCCCATTGAAAGCAATGAGAGAGGATCGATATCCCCTGCTGCGGCTGTGTCAGCTGCAGCAGGGTATTCCTTGGATGTGAAACCCCTGGAGGCTGTCACATCCAGGGGTTTAATCTCACAGCAGCATACTGGCCCCATTGAAAATATAGGGAGATCTCCTGCCGCAGCTGCGACAGCAGCAGCAGGGATTCCTTCATCCCCGCAGGGAGTGCCCTCATCACTGATCACCCTGCTGCTGCTGTCACAGTGTCCAGTGATGAGGGGACTCCCTGCGGAGGTGAAGAAATCCCTTACCACAGCTGTCACAGCGGCGGCAGGAGATTGCGATGTTCTCGCAACCGGCCCCATTGACAACAATGTTAAGCCCTGGATGTGACAGCCTCACATCCCTGGAGGGCTAAAGGAATCCCCTGCTGCAGCTGTCACAGCTGCAGCAAGTGATCGCGATCATCTCCCATTGCTTTCAATGGGGTCGGCGTTGCTCCCGCCAGCCTTATTGAAAACAATGGGCGAGATTGCAAAAAGATAGAACATGCTGTGATTTTGTTTTCACACTGGATCGTAAGCGTGAAAACATTGCAAATGTGAAGTGAGCCATTGGAAGTCATTGGCTTCATTATTTTGTGATTTTTCACAGACTTACAGTGCTTGGAAATCGTCAACTTCATCGCCAGTGTGAAGGCACCTTCAAGCTTCCTTTACATGAGCATATGCGTATTTGCATTTCAAGAGAGAAAGAGTTAATTCTTTTACATTGCATTCCGGAGGTGAGGGTGCCTGTACCAGAGTGCATTCCAGGGATTGTTTCCAGTCAGAAAAAAGGGTGCGAAAGGCAACTTCAAACCTTTCTCATAGTACACAATATATGAACAGTTAATATTGTCCCAATTGTCAACACCCCACTGGTACCAATAAGGCTATTTATATGTACTGCATATCACATTAGGTGATTCAATGAGTAATGGCATCGATTAAAAACAAACTTTATTTGTATATATTAAAAAATAAAAAGATTCCACAAAAATACTAACTTTCCACCCCTGTCCCAACAGTATAAACACTAGTGGGAGAGAGGATACTAGTTTAGAACATACCAGATCCTTTGCTTAAAGGGGTTCTGTTATTAAAAACAAAAAATTATATACTTACCTATTGCTCCCGGGGCAACCTTACCTCTCCTCTTCTCCTCCCAAATCTTCTCCTGAATCGTCTAGCAGCTTGTGTCACGTGACCTGCAGCTACCCGATTTAGCTGGATCCGGTGATGTAACGTACATTGCGCTACATTCTGCTTCCTGCAGGTCAATGTACGCATACGTCACTAGTGACGTAGCGTTCATTGCCCAGGCAGGGAAGTAGTGGGTGTACACCACTGTTGAAAGCCAGGTGACGCCCCCACTTCCTCATTGGCTGGGCGCATTGATAGGGTGGTACCGGAAGGCACAGGGGAGAAGGCACAGCAGCGGCAGCGCAGAGGAGCATCAAGGGGCAAGGCAGAACAGCGGGCCAGCAGCAAAGGCTCCTGCGACACAGGAGCTTCAGAGTGGGGGTCCTTCAGCGCCAGAGCATCAGGGGAGAAGGCAGAGCAGCGGTACAACAGCGGAGGCTCACAGCGGGGGAACGACACAGCCGGAGCAGTGGACCAATAGCGGAGGCTACAGCACCGCAGGGGAGCGTGACAACAGGGGACGGAGAGCAGAGCATCAGCAGGGCAGATCCTTGTCTGCAGGGGGGGGGGGAGGGATGGAAGAGCCAGGAGCAGGAACTGAGCTCCCACCCCCTCTCTGCCTCCTCTCCGCCCCTCTGCACTATTTGCAATAGGAGGGGGTGAGATGGGGCGGACCTAAGTATCGCCGCTTAGCTCCGCCCCCGCTCCTCCCCTCCCATTGCAAATAGTGGTGAGGGGGCGGCAGCTCAGTTCCTGCTCCTGGCTCTTCCATTCTCCCCCCCCCTGCAGACAAGGACAGCATATATGTATGTGTGTGTGTTTTATAAATATCTAGTGTGTGTATCTCTATCTGCGTCTCTGCGGCTACCCATCTCTCTGCTTGTGTATATACAAGCATATACATACATATATCTATGTGTGTGTGAGTATATGTATGTGTGTTTGTATATGTGTATATATGCACTTGCATATTTGCCTTGTGAAAAGTTAGTCTGAGTTACTTGGACTGAAATAGTGCTCACTTATGTAAAATCAGCCAAAGATTGTAAGGAAGATCTGGAGGCCCTTGGGAAGTGTTGGGTGTTCAGGGACAGAGGCAGGGAGAAGCACTATCAGATTTTGGTGGACTGCAGGCAGGGCTGCACAGCTCCAATCACTGCACTGGATGGGCAGAAGTAGCTTTGTGAGGGCGGAAGTGGTCAGCACAGCAAGGGGTGCTGGGAGATGACCTTCTAGCAGGAGGGGCTGAACATGTAAACAGACCATGGAGGTGAAAAATGGAGCCTAGGTAAGTACTACTACTGAAAAAAACGTTTTGTATGTGTTATTTACCACAGCCTGTGCCGGGAGGGCGGATTTATTGGAGAAAAAAAATACAGATTGTAATGACAGAACCCCTTTAAGTAAAGTTATTTCCAGGTCCTGATTGCTCCCGGGGACCTGAAGTACTATATTACTGCCGATGTTCATGTCGGTGGGTGCCAGAACGGTGGCGTCACCTGTGACACCCCCTTCACCTGTCCTAATGTTTATTGGGCATCCCCATTCCGGGGGTGGTCAGAAGAGGCCCCCCGCTGCCCTGGCCTTGGCTGCGCGCGTCTCTCTGGGAGGGAGCGTGGTAAGTGCTGACGTGACAAGACAGCATCTTGCCCTCCCAGCACCTCAGCGTAGGCCATATGTTCGGGGTCACCCTACGGGACGCTGCACATAGACAGTCACTTGCAGCAGTACCTTACTTGTCAGGGATCATATTCCTTCAGGTGTCCTTTATGTACTCAATGAATTATCTTATGATTCGCAGAGATACCATTGAATGCATTGAATCCCATCATTTGGTCCTAACAAGTGATTTGTAACATGATAACCTTTGAGTACACCTGCCATATACATAAATTACTGTGCACTTCAAACACTTTTATTACACCCCCTGCCTGACTGGGGCAGTCTATTTCCAGTCTCTTTATAGACTATTTACTGTACCCCTGATGACATGTAATCAGGTAGAAACACGTTGGGTCTCTAATTCCTAGAGGTTTTTGAACCCAATTATTTTGTCCTGTGGCATATTTCACCATCAGCCCTTAAAGGGGTTCTGTCATTACAATCTGTATTTTTTTTCTCCAATAAATCCGCCCTCCCGGCACAGGCTGTGGTAAATAACACATACAAAACGTTTTTTTCAGTAGTAGTACTTACCTAGGCTCCATTTTTCACCTCCATGGTCTGTTTACATGTTCAGCCCCTCCTGCTAGAAGGTCATCTCCCAGCACCCCTTGCTGTGCTGACCACTTCCGCCCTCACAAAGCTACTTCTGCCCATCCAGTGCAGTGATTGGAGCTGTGCAGCCCTGCCTGCAGTCCACCAAAATCTGATAGTGTTTCTCCCTGCCTCTGTCCCTGAACACCCAACACTTCCCAAGGGCTTCCAGATCTTCCTTACAATCTTTGGCTGATTTTACATAAGTGTGAGGGGTAAATTCACGTTTATGCCTTATTGACTACAGCGACTCCATTTTGTATTCTTTGCTTTTGCTAAATACATGTATTTGTACAACTTTCACTTTTGAACTAGAAGAATGTTAGACCCAATTATAATAATGATTTCGAATCCTTATCAGCTTCCTCTCTCACATGCATTCTTTCCCTTGAGAAAGTTCACTCCTTTCTCTCAGAAGTGTTCAGGAATGTTTTGTTTTGTTACAGGTGTCACCGGACATTGATATATTGTTTATGTAGGAGACTTCTCTAAAAGATGTGTAATGCTAATTAAAATCTGCAGATGCTATGTAACCTTGGGCATGCGCAGTAATCAAATCATACGTCAGCAAACTTTTCCCTATAACTTCTGTAATACTCTGAATAAACGCACTTCACTCTGACAACTCATCCAGCATGTGGTTGTCCATTTGTGTCGTCTATGGGTACCCATATCTCAAGACTAATCTGGAAGCAGACAGCATCCGCTCTACGGTCAAGACTTGATTGACCCCCCACATTACTTGGCGCCCAACGTGGGGCCAGAATTTAACTCCTTACCTGCAGCCAATATCTGACAACCCTGCCTGCCGACCATCCGGACTAGGGGACACGGGACCTCAGATCTACAAAACACCGGTGTAAGGTAAGCCATTGTACTTATCACTCAAAGATCTGAGCCCCCCTGTCTCCAAAATCCACGTGTCGACAGAAAGGTTTGTTGCTGCATGCGTATTGAATATTTCTGCCTGTGTAACTTACGGTGTTCTTAGTAACCGTGTTAGACGGAAAGAACCCACATGTGTATATTGCCATGCTGTCTGATGGAACCATTGAATTGATAACTTTCTGTTGTACTCTGACTGCCGCACTCATTTTCCTAGCTGTCATTTGTTATAAGATCACAGAGGCCGCGTATAAAGGTGAGAGGTGGTTTCCTCTCTCTCCATAAAAAGTCTACTAGTAAACATCCGTACCCTGCCAGCCGTAGGCTTGGCAGAAGGGACTGTGTCCTGATCTACCCGAAGGACTGAGGTAGAGACAGCGGACACCAAGTCCATAATACTAATAAGTGAATATTAAACATTCATACCCTGCCAGCCGTAGGCTTGGCAGAAGGGACTGTCCTGATCTACCCGAAGGACTGAGGTAGAGACAGCGGACATCAAAGTCCATAATACACATTTGTGTCCTGCCCATAGTACACATTTGTGTCCTGCCAGCCGCGACCTGGCAGAAGGGACTTAAAAGGTCATCGCGACCGCCAGATTTACCGGTGAATCAAAAATGGCAAGTCCAATTATTAGTATGGGGTCTCAGTTCTTGACCCCTATTGAGATAATTAGGGAGAGAGAGGGGGAGGACAGTTATAAACAAGCCCGTAAAGTTTACCAGCTGATAGGGCTTAAAAAGGCAGGAACTTTCAACTATGAGTTCTGGCGGCAGTACAGAACAAAACACAAGAAAGCTATCAAAGACGCCAATCTAGATAAAGGAGTAGAGGCCATAATCAAATATAGTAGAAAGGCAAACGTAGAACGGTGGGATTGTGAGCCGGTGTTTGAGGGCATACTTGTGTATGCACCCCCGGTGCGTGATCCGACCAGAATGCACCCGATTTTACCAACCGCAAGCAGCTCTGAGATTCTTCCTGAGTATCAGAGTTGTACCGCTGCAACTCCACCACAAGAGCCCCAAAGAGAAAAAAAAACCTTATTGGCATTGTCCCAGGTGCGGACAACAAAACCCTTTACAAAAACAAACAGCTTTAACTATGTGTAAACAGGAAAAGAATGAAACCGTTGAATGTTATTTTGGCAGACTAGAAACAAAGGCTAGAGACATGGGTCTCACCCTCTGTGCAGATGAAGTGTACTACCCAATGATGTGTGAAGCGTTCATGCAAGGCATTGGCCCATCATTGGCAAGTAAAATAAAAGCATGCACCCCTGATTGGCGACAAGCCAAGCCCGGAGACTTGTATAAAAAGGCAGTAGGGTTTGCTATGGATGAGAAGCGCCCTGCAGTGGCGGTCAAATACTATAGCAACCAGGGGGGGAAGGTGCAGCCCCAAGACAAATCCAAAAACAAAACACGCAAGTGTTACAACTGCGGCAAGGTAGGCCACCTGGCCAAGCATTGCCGCTGTCCCAAGAAACCTTGTAACCAGGAGACGGATCAGGGCGCCACTCCCAGCGACAACGCCGCGTCGCCCGAATCCGTCCCAATGAAGTCCCGGCGATCCAGCCCCAGTATCCCTACCGTGGAAACAGAGGATAGAGGCACTCAGACTCTCGAGCCTGTTTCCATATGAAGTGAGGAAGTGCCCTTCCTTATAGACACTGGGGCTACAAATCCTGTCTCAAAAATTCATGTGAAATAGTAGAAATGTTTAAGGCAAAGAGTATGCCTATATGGAAAAGCAAGTTAGAGAAATAACAAAGGACAGACAAAGCAAGTTAGAATTTTGGGGATCTGAGACCCACAAAGTCTCACAGATTCAGAGATAAGCAAAAGTTGGTGAAAGTATGTTGATAGAAGGAGTAAGATACGTGTAGATACGGTAGTTATCAGAGAAAGAGAATTCTTTTATAGTTTGTGTCCCTAGGGACATAAAGCAAGTTCATGTAGAATCTGTGAATAATTATGTGTCAAATAACCGATATTGTGTGTCTTCATGTTATGTAATCTAATTTTTTGTCATACGTTTGGTCTTTTGTCCTTTTTTTTTGTTGTGTGAGCGTTTAACTATTCCTCTGCCGTCCAGGTTTGATTGGTGTGGTTTGGAGCCTGGATATTCTGGCTGTTTTCCAAAAATCTTAGTTCTGTTCCAGAGAGATAGAGGAATGCGTGCCTCTCAAAGCCAAAAAGATTAGAGTGGAGAACACTGAACGAGTAACCCTGCTTGCTTGAATAGAATGAAACCTGTAATGAATCCAATGAATTTTGCTGTTTTTGCTGTTCTTTGTGTAAATGTCAGTTTTGTAACTGGTCGGACGTGTGCATAATTGCTAAATGTGTGTTACAGTTGAATCATACCGTTACGTCCTGTGTGAACTCTTACTAATATTTGAATGAGACTTGACCGCATGAACGGATGAGAATTAATGACCCGTGTTCAGACTGTAATGAATGCATAATGTGTGTGATGTAGGCGCTGTGTGCTGATAATTTGGCAGCCTGCCAACAAGTCATAATTATACTGTTTCTGAGAATGCTCTATAGAAGAAACGTACGGACGGCCATGCCTGTACTTACACCTGCTGCCAAATTCCGTACCTTTCTGGGCCTTGTTTTCATACTGCCCCCATTGGTCCACTTTGTTTTCGCTCTTATACAACTACTCATTCTTTTCTCTCACCCTTTTATACTTCATCTGTTGTTCTTTTCTGTACTGAATTTTCTGGCCAGGTGACAGTGTTGACACAAAAGTCCAGGGGACGACCACGGCCACCTGGATGCTACTCAGAATCCAGTGGCTCGAGGAGCTCCCTCATGTGTTTGTGCGGTGGCAGCGGTACAGGCAATGGTTAACAAATCTTCGGAGTTGGTCTTGAACCAACTCCCCCTAGTGGTCCTCACCCCCCCCCATGACACCCGGAGCATATACACGCAAGTGCAACCCAAGCACTTATTTCTGGCCCGTCAAATCCAGCTACAATGTGCTCCTGTCATTCTTCTCACTGTTGCTACTACCTTGAACTCGGTTACCCTTCCAACTAAGTACCCTAGTTCAAAAGGGGGGGAGAGAAGATATAGGTGATCTAGGTATTGCAGGTCAGCTATTTTTAAAGCTATTTTTGAATTTTAAATTTTAAATTTTTTCTTTTCCCTTTTTACAACAAGGTTATGATCTATTTGAAATAGAATACCAGCCTGATTGTCTAGCGGTAATCGGTGCAAGGGGCTTCAGAAGTGCCAATTCAGCTGGCAGAAACTGAACCGCTTGAGGTAATGTTTAAAGGGTCACGATACCTCACTTGCTTCCTTATGCTGGAAGGTCCTGAAAGCATATTGAGAATTGCGTGATGGGACCCTTGGGAGGTTGTATCAAACTTCACCCGTCCGGTGAGGCTTGTATACACCCCGGGTCTGAAAGTCACCCGACCTTATGTCGGATGGCAGCAGACCAAGCGACACCTCTACCCGTCCTCACTTTTACGTACGCAGAGGAACAAGCTCTTAGCCCCCTTGGTCCGTCAGTACCCCCTGGCACATGTCCAGGAAGATGTAATTGTAGACACTGTCTCTTCTTTATGTCAACTGAAAGTTTTTGTTAATAATGTATATTCTGAGTTGTTTTTGTAGATGGTACCAGGGTAATTGACGACTCCACGCTGGATATGCAGTGGTCACGCAACAAGATGTCCTAAAAGCAGAATGCCTCCGCATGTCCCAGGACAGGAAGCGGAGTTACAGGCCCTCGCTGAGGCGTGTGGAGTGGTAAAAGGTAAGACGGCAAACATTTACACTGACTCCCAGTATGCATTTGGCATAGCTCATGACTACGGCCTAACATGGAAGGCCAGACAGCTTGTTAAGAATGGTGCAGCGGTGACCAAGTGGAAAGCTCACACCAATTCCTACAGCAGAGAAACAAGAGGCAACGCCATCACAGATCACACAGCAAAGGCAGCGGCCCTTAAGCCGTGGAAGAAAAGAAGAAAAGAAGAATTTAACAATAATTTTGGACTTTGAATTACTTTGATACAAACATTGGACTTTGATATGCTAAAGACTTTACAGTAACAAGCAGCAGAAATGGGACGGTGAATGGCGAACAGTCAACAGAACTTGCCCACCAAGGTCCCTGTGCCCCATGATGGCCCAGCAAATGCACGGAAAGACACACCTACCGGGAGTCCAGAAGTCCGCCTTGAGGTCGTGTCCTCTGGCCTGCTTCGTCGCCTCCGGTGCCGTCCGGCATGACGTGCCCACAAGGGTCTTTCTGACTTTATTCCTGACAATGTTGCCTCCTGTGGCTAGAAACGCACTGACGCCGAAATCTGCGATCTGCACGGAGCCGTCTTCGCCCCGGGGAATGTTTCCAGCCTTAACATCCCTGTGGATCTGGCCGTTCTTATGCAGGTACTTCAGGCCTTCTAGCATCTCCTTCAGCATGGTGGCGATGCTTGCCTCATCCAGCACCCCGTTCAAAGCAGCAATGAGGTCGACGCTTGAACACGGACGGGAGGCTCCTGGGTTTCCTGTAAGTTGCTGCATCATCACTTGTCCAATTTTGCATGATCTTTGCCGTAAGCAACAGGGCAGAAGTAAATTTGCCACATAACACTTGCCTAGACCACTCTACCCATTTCAGGGATTGCAATTTGACTACACTCAGCTCCCACTTGTTGGGAAGTATGACTACGTGCTTGTTGTTGTTGATGTCTTTCCAGGTCGGAGACCTACCCTGTTATCAAGGTAAATAAGCAGGTAATCGCACAGGAGCTGATGAATGAGGTAATCCGCAGATACGAGGTACCGGAAGTGATTGACTCAAACAAAGGTACACACTTCACACCTGCAGAGTTTAGACAAAGTTAACAGACTAAATGGTACGCTTAAGTTAAAGAAAGTGTTGTTTGGCTTTATGCCAAGATTGGGGTTGTATCATCCACAAGCCCTACAGCAGGGCTATGACATAGTAGCCGGATATGTAAAGCACCTGTGTGACCAACTAATGGTAACCCAGAATCTAGTCTTTTTCTCCCATTCCAGGCCCAGACAACTTAGAGGGATCTCATTCCCTACTACCTGGAGATTGGGTGGTCGCAAAGAGACGTGTCCGGAAATCCCTAGGGCCCAGAGTCAAAGGGCCCTGTCAAGTCCTGCTGACCACACCTACTTTAGTAAAGTTGAAAGAACTGTTGTTTATTTTAGGACTAATGGACTTTTCAAGCCCTACCTTTGTCCCCCCCCCATGAGAAGGAAAATGAAGGACATTTTGTTTATTGATGGACTTTTGGACTCTTCACTCCATGCTTCACCCTTGTGAGAGGGTGCAAAGGGACAATGCCCAAAACCACCTTGTTAGGCACCACCAAGTACTGTTGGACTTGTACACACACCTGGTGCCACTGGTTTTCCTTTCTTGGCTGTTCCTGTTCCGTCAAAAGAACTGTTTGCATGGACAAATGAAAACTCAGAAACCAGAGATAGCTGGTGGGGTAACACATTTAGTGCTTTGAACCCTGCCAATTGGTTTTCTGGTTTAGGAGGTTGGTTTATGGGGATCCTACAAAGTATATTACAAGTTGTGATGATTTTATTATGCATTTATAGAGCAATTAAGGTTATAATTTCATGTATTTCTAAAAGTACTGAAAAAGCTTTCTCTTCGCCGATATGAATCACGTGTTTATGGACTAGGAGTCATACTTGTCTTGACCCCATGTCCAAAACGGGGGAATGTGAGGGGTAAATTCACGTTTATGCCTTATTGACTACAGCGACTCCATTTTGTATTCTTTGCTTTTGCTAAATACATGTACCGTATATACCGGCGTATAAGACGACTTTTGAACCCCGAAAAATCTGCTCTGCAGTCGGGGGTCGTCTTATGCGCCGGTAAAACAAAAAAAAAAAAGTGTAAAAAAAAAAAATTTTATTACTCACCTCCCACGGCGTTCTGTCGCGCTCCGGCAGGATGTCGCTCGCTCCGGCAGGCTGTCGCTCGCTCCTCGTCCCCGCCGCAGCATAGCTTTCTGAATGCGGGGCTTGAAATCCCCGCTTCCAGAAAGCTAATACACACGCCGGCAGCCATGACAGCATTGAATGGCTGTGATTGGCTAAAGCACACGTGGCTTCAGCCAATCACACTATTCAATGACATCATTGAATGGCTGTGATTGGCTGAAGGCGCACGTGTTAGCAATCACACCCATTCAATGATGTCATTGAATAGTGTGATTGGCTGAAGCCACGTGTGCTTTAGCCAATCACAGCCATTCAATGATGTCATGGCTGCCGGCGTGTGTATTAGCTTTCTGGAAGCGGGGATTTCAAGCCCCACATTCAGAAAGCTATGCTGCGCCGAGGAGCCAGCGACAGCCTGCCGGAGCGAGCGACATCCTGCCGGAGCGCGACAGAACGCCGTGGGAGGTGAGTAATAAATTTTTTTTTTTTTTCTCCACTGAATACCGGCGTATAAGGTGACAGTTGGGGGGTCGTCTTATACGCCCCGTCGCCTTATACGCCGGTATATACGGTATTTGTACAACTTTCACTTTTGAACTAGAAGAATGTTAGACCCAATTATAATAATGATTTCGAATCCTTATCAGCTTCCTCTCTCACATGCATTCTTTCCCTTGAGAAAGTTCACTCCTTTCTCTCAGAAGTGTTCAGGAATGTTTTGTTTTGTTACAGGTGTCACCGGACATTGATATATTGTTTATGTAGGAGACTTCTCTAAAAGATGTGTAATGCTAATTAAAATCTGCAGATGCTATGTAACCTTGGGCATGCGCAGTAATCAAATCATACGTCAGCAAACTTTTCCCTATAACTTCTGTAATACTCTGAATAAACGCACTTCACTCTGACAACTCATCCAGCATGTGGTTGTCCATTTGTGTCGTCTATGGGTACCCATATCTCAAGACTAATCTGGAAGCAGACAGCATCCGCTCTACGGTCAAGACTTGATTGACCCCCCACATAAGTGAGCACTATTTCAGTCCAAGTAACTCAGACTAACTTTTCACAAGGCAAATATGCAAGTGCATATATACAAACACACATACATACATATACTCACACACACATAGATATATGTATGTATATGCTTGTATATACACAAGCAGAGAGATGGGTAGCCGCAGAGACGCAGATAGAGATACACACACTAGATATTTATAAAACACACACACATACATATATGCTGTCCTTGTCTGCAGGGGGGGGGGAAAATGGAAGAGCCAGGAGCAGGAACTGAGCTGCCGCCCCCTCACCACTATTTGCAATGGGAGGGGAGGAGCGGGGGCGGAGCTAAGCGGCGATACTTAGCTCCGCCCCCATCTCACCCCCTCCTATTGCAAATAGTGCAGAGGGGCGGAGAGGAGGCAGAGAGGGGGTGGGAGCTCAGTTCCTGCTCCTGGCTCTTCCATCCCTCCCCCCCCCCCTGCAGACAAGGATCTGCCCTGCTGATGCTCTGCTCTCCGTCCCCTGTTGTCACGCTCCCCTGCGGTGCTGTAGCCTCCGCTATTGGTCCACTGCTCCGGCTGTGTCGTTCCCCCGCTGTGAGCCTCCGCTGTTGTACCGCTGCTCTGCCTTCTCCCCTGATGCTCTGGCGCTGAAGGACCCCCACTCTGAAGCTCCTGTGTCGTAGGAGCCTTTGCTGCTGGCCCGCTGTTCTGCCTTGCCCCTTGATGCTCCTCTGCGCTGCCGCTGCTGTGCCTTCTCCCCTGTGCCTTCCGGTACCACCCTATCAATGCGCCCAGCCAATGAGGAAGTGGGGGCGTCACCTGGCTTTCAACAGTGGTGTACACCCACTACTTCCCTGCCTGGGCAATGAACGCTACGTCACTAGTGACGTATGCGTACATTGACCTGCAGGAAGCAGAATGTAGCGCAATGTACGTTACATCACCGGATCCAGCTAAATCGGGTAGCTGCAGGTCACGTGACACAAGCTGCTAGACGATTCAGGAGAAGATTTGGGAGGAGAAGAGGAGAGGTAAGGTTGCCCCGGGAGCAATAGGTAAGTATATAATTTTTTGTTTTTAATGACAGAACCCCTTTAACGGTAACTTCAGCAATACACAAGGCACAAATGACAGATTTGGAAAGTGCAGGCAAAAGACAGGCTAGAGTACCTCCACATGGTGACCCAGACTACAGGACGCTCGGGCATGAAACAATTAGGATTGAGTACCTCTGCACTAGGCCTTGGAAAAATGCGCTCACTTACTGCACACTCTCTCTCTGGGGGGCTCACTCTCTCTTCATTCCAGAAACACACACTTGGTGGAATCTCTCCTCTTCCATCTTCAACACATGAATGCTGAAGGTGCCCTCATGTGCCTCTGTACTTTGCTTTCTCTGCTCCAGAAGATGGCCTCCTCTCCCACTCTCAATCACTCACATTTATACCCTCTCTCATACCATCTGGCAGGACATAAATTGATACATTTACAGACAGTCAGCTCACACTTTGCAGACATTAACCCATCATTTGCTGCAGCTGTGCAATACACATAACAGAATGACATTTCTGCACAGAGCATCTACATAAGACATACATGTATGACATTATGGAGCGGGCCAGGAAAGCATATACTGGGACATTACATCTGTAGGTCCATGAATCTGTAGTGACTTCACCATGAACTAGGACAATGCAGTCCACTACGGGAAACCTAAATGAATATGATTTTAGACAAGTAATACACTGCTGTAAGTGACTGTCTCTCTCTTAGTTCATGAATCTGTGGCGACTTCATCATAAATTAGGACAATGTAGTCCACTGCAGGACCCCTAAATGGATATGATTCCCAACAACTGATGCACTGCTGCATCTGTAGATACTTCACCATGGACCAGGACTAGAGGTGAGACCTGCCTGACTAGACTGTGGTCATGCAGTCTACTACATGAACATGAAAAGGAGGTGTGCCACCGGAAGGGTGTAGAACCAGATGAGAAGGGAGTCTGGAGGAAAGGTGTGCCTCCCGTCAACGCTCTACTCTATGATGTCACACTTGAGCCATGGACCAATGCATCAGTCAAATTAAATAATGTATGGTATAGTGTCTCCTGCTTGGATTTCCCCAGGGTACAACAATGCTGTGACTAGGTTTGTGCATGAATACATGGCTTGCACCCAACAAACCCAGTCAAAGTTGCTGAAGTACCTCCTTGCTGTTAGGCTTTATTCACACGAGCACATATACGCGGCTATATTGCGGCGTTTTCACGCCCGGACTATATACGTGACAGTCTGAGGCACTGGATTCCAATGCATTCACTCACATGGGTGAACATGCGGTGCGTAAAAACGTTGCACCATAAAAAATTGAACATATGCAACCAAAATCCGTGTCTGCTATTATATCCGGGGTATAAAGATAGTTCTGGATCTATCTTTTGACCAATATATGCTGGCGGCTCCCATAGACTCCTATGGGAGCTGGAAAAAAAAGGGAGGAGGAGGCAGTTTAGCATCGTCCAATGCAGGGAAAAGCTTAAAGCTTTTAGGCATTTGAAGTCATTCCGAGGATTTATGCAGAGCGAGGGGTTTTGGACTGTAATTTATTTTATAATGTCAATGGACGTGAAAATGCTAATTAACCTCAGACTTGATCACAAAAAATCGTTCATTCATGGGAATTCACAGCGCGTCCAAGCGAACGTAAAAATGTATATGCTCGTGTGAAGGAGCCCTTACACAAAGGCCAGACTACTCGTTCTAGCAGCTGCAGATTGACTACATACTGCTACCTAAAGTAGTTTGTGTTGGTTTGCATAGACCTCTTTTCAGGTTAGCTGGAGGCGTGGCTTGTAAAAAAAGAAAGGAAAAGGAAAAAAAATTACACCGCCAAGACTACAGCTAAGAAATTGTTGAATATAGTAATTTGTACATATGGTGTACCAGAAGTCATAGAAAGTAATAGAGGTACACATTTTATTAGCCCTCTACTCAGTAAGATCCATACTTAAAGGGGTTGTCTCACGCCGAAACGTTTTTTTTTTTTCATTCAATAGGCCCCCCGTTCGGCACTAGACAAACCCAAGGGATGGGTTAAAAAAAAAAAATGTTTATTACTTACCCGAATCCCCGCGCTGCGGCGACTTCTTTCTTCCTTTACCAAGATGGCCGCCGGGATCTTCACCCACGATGCACCGCGGGTCTTCTCCCATGGTGCACCGTGGGCTCTGTGCAGTCCATTGCCGATTCCAGCCTCCTGATTGGCTGGAATCGACACGTGACGGGGTGGAGCTACGAGGACCAGCTCTCCGGCACGAGTGGCCCCATTCACCAGGGAGAAGACCGGACTGCGCAAGCGCGTCTAAAAACGCCAGAAGACAGCGAATTTAGACGGATCCATGGCGACGGGGACGCTAGCAACGGAGCAGGTAAGTGAATAACTTCTGTATGGCTCATATTTAATGCACGATGTATATTACAAAGTGCATTAATATGGCCATACAGAAGTGTATAACCCCACTTGCTGCCGCGAGACAACCCCTTTAATAGATACACCAAGCTGTCCCCATATGAAGTTATTTTTGGCAGAGCCTCTGCAATAGGCCTATATTTTTGCCAACACCTCCAGGCCTAGCATGGGGACCGTACCTCCCATGTGAGTGACCTATATCAGGAGTTAACTGTCACTCATAAACGGGTATTTTCCTTGATCCCAGGCCCAGACTCCAAAGAGAGGTCACATAATTTGCTTCCAGGAGTCTGCATTATCCTCAAAAGACATGTGAGGAAGTCTGGAACTGAGATTTGATGGTTCATACCAGATCCAGCCGACAACTGACACTTCAGTCAAATTGGAAGAAAAGGATACCTGGATACACAGCAGCTATTGAAAAAAAAAAGGTTTTGGCTGCAGAGCCTGAGGAATGCTTGGAAGGCTGTTTCTACTGTCATAGACCATCCTCAGTATAAAGGGGCTCTACGATGTGCTAAATGAATAACTGGGACAATAATTTGTTAACACTGTGAGTTTATTGTTAAGGCTTTTGACAAATCAGTGAAAGCTAAAAATTGCTGAAGATGTACACATAGTCCCATAGCTGCAAAAACTATGCCATACATAGCCATTCCCCTTAATATGTGAACGTTAAAAGGCCAACATCCCATCAATGCCAGTGAGCTCTAGCAAAGTACAATGGAAAGAACACTCCCAGTAGCCAGATGAGGTATGAAAACGCTTGGTTGATCCTTAATCAATTGTTGTCAACCAAGCAAGACATCTCCAGCTCAGTATGTGACACCATAACTCCCAGCACGCCTGTTGTCTTGGGGTCATATTCAACCCTGATCTCTCCTTTAACCCCTATATCTAATCTCTCGCCCAAACATGTCAGCTGCACCTCAAAATTTTTGCAACAATCCACTATTTTCTCATCATGGACACGCTAAAAACGCTCACTGCTGCCCTCATCCACTTTCGGCTCGATTATTGCAACTCGTTGCTGATCGGCCTCCCCTGCACCAGACTCTACCCTCTCCAATCCATCCTGAATGCAGCAGCCAGGCTCATCTTCCTGTCCAGCCGCTACTCGGATGCCTCTACCCTGTGCCGGTCACTGCACTTGCTGCCCGTCAAATACAGGATTCAATTCAAACTCGCTACCTTCATCCACAAAGCCCTCCACAGCACCGCGCCGCCCTACATTGCTTCCCTAATCTCAATTCACCACCCAGCCTGCACCCTCCACTCTGCTAACAAAACCAGATTTAGTGCCCCTTTAATTAGAACCTCTCTCTCCCACCTCCAAGACTTCTACAGAGCAGCACCAGTCCTCTGGAACGCACTACCAAAAACTATCCAGGCAATCCCTGACACACAAAACGTCAGGCGTGCTCTAAAAACACACTTCTTCAGAGAGGCAAACCATTTCCTAAACCAAACCCGTCTGTACTCCGCCTGATAACATGCTCCCTGTCCTACTGACTGCAATCCCTGCTAGTTGCCATCAACCGCCCCCTGCAGTCACACTGATTCAGCCACTATACGGCCTGACCATTGTCTATGTGTATAGCATCCCTCACTCTCCACCCCGCCATACCGTGCACATCTCCAGCCCCTTTACCTTCTGTATCACCGCATTATCTGTAGTATGTAAGCTTGTTGAAGCAGGACCCTCTCCCCTACTGTTTCCATCAACTGATTACTACATGTAACCGTTGTCTTGTATCTTTGCTTTTTGTATCTATTCCCCCATGTTTTGTAAGCGCTGCGGAATATGTTGGCGCTATATAAATAAATATTATTATTAAATGTGTACTTACACTTCAGCCCTTAGAAAACTACCATAGCGACATGCTTTCCCAATGGGATAATTTGCTCTTGTTACCAGATCACAAGCGGCTGTGCAGTAGACCCACTCTTTCCACACATGTCACATAAAATGTGTGTAGGAAACTCATTACACAACATCAAGTGTATAGGAGCCGGTTGTTAGCTGTTGTCTTCAACCATATTGTCCTGGCACTTCCTCCAAGCATCTGCATTGTATGCGGACATGAGGCCTATGAATGGCTTCTGTTGAACAAGACAAAGTTCTGTACCCTTTCTCAGCTTACACCTGCCCCCTTTGTGCTTTGTCACGATGGTCTCTCCTATATGAGTATCCCTACATAAACCCTTTTTAGGTGATCTGCAGATAATGTCCCAAGGACTAATGGTAAGGCCCATGTGGTATTTGTGATTATTAAGATTTTTAGGTTTTTTTTCTTTATCTATCCCATACTTATGCAAGAGAAGTTGGTAGTGACAACAGATTATTTTAGATGATCAGATATTCTCTGTGTTAGGACTGGTAGATCAGATAAATGCAGTACAGTCTCAGATTGTAGTCACTAACCAACATACAATAGTACTGGATTACCTTACAACTGCCCAGGGTGAAATAATTGGCCCCACCTGCTAACACTGTATAGGCCCCAAAGGTAATATGCAGATCAAAGCAAGTGTACAAGTAATCGTGGAACAAATGGTTGAAAGGGCATAGACAGAAACAAGACTCCTAGTGGAGTGACAGAGTCTCTGTGTCTATTCCTGCCAATTGGTTTAAAGGGGTTGTCCCGAGGCAGCAAGTGGGTCTATACACTTCTGTATGGCCATATTAATGCACTTTGTAATGTACATTGTGCATTAATTATGAGCCATACAGAAGTTATAAAAAGTTTTATACTTACCTGCTCCGTTGCTAGCGTCCTCGTCTCCATGGTGCCGACTAATTTTCGCCCTCCGATGGCCAAATTAGCCGCGCTTGCGCAGTCCGGGTCTTCTCCTCTTCTCTATGGGGCTCCGTGTAGCTCCGTGTAGCTCCGCCCCGTCACGTGCCGATTCCAGCCAATCAGGAGGCTGGAATCGGCAATGGACCGCACAGAAGCCCTGCGATCCATGGAGACAGAGGATCCCGGCGGCCATCTTCAGCAGGTGAGTATGAAGACGCCGGACCGCCGGGATTCAGGTAAGCGCTGTGGGGGTTGTTTTTTTAACCCCTGCATCGGGGTTGTCTCGCGCCGAACGGGGGGGGGGTTTAAAAAAAAAAAAAACCCGTTTCGGCGCGGGACAACCCCTTTAAATCTATCGAGGAATGGGTCATGGGAATTATACAAGCCATATTTCAAATATTGTGTGAGGTTGCTTACGCGATATTTAGGTTGCTGATGTGTTGCATACCTTATATGTTTAAAGCTTGCAAAATGTGAACTTAAGGCAGTCCCCAGTGTAGTGAGCCCCAGGCAATGTCCATATGATGATGCTTATCTAATGACCAACCAATCACATCCACTTCACACCTGTAAAAGTTTTCCATAACTATAAGGATTACTGGACTAGAAAATGGGGTGAAGACAAGTCCAGACTAGGGATTAGTCCTTTACGGTGAAGAATAAAAGTCCTCCTCTCTGAGACTTGCTTAGAAGGACATACCTGGGTCAGTAATGATGTGTAGAAACAAAAAAGGTGAAAATATGGAAGTAATCCAGAATAATGTTGCATTAGTTCATTTCTTCTCATTACAGTTCACAAGGCAACAAGTCAGCACCTTATAATGAACTGTTTTTTCGAACTAGACAAATGTAATAATGTACTCTAAACGTACTGACATTCCTAGTTTATGTACTAGATCAGTGGTGGCGAACCTATGGCACGCGTGCCAGAGGCGGCGCGCAGAGCCCTCCCTGCTGGCACGCGTCGCCATCAGCCGCTTACCACTTTTGTGAATACCGACGGGCCGCGGCTCCCCTGCCGGTATTCACTCACTATGCTGCTAGCGGTGCTGATCCCGGCCAAGCAGTGACGTCAGTATACAGCCGGGATCCTCTTCCCCCCTCCCCTGACATCTCCTACTTGGTTCCGCAAGAGCAGGGGGAGGAGGCGTCCAGCAGCACACACTGACATCACAGTGTGTGCCGGGATCATCGCAGAGCAAGGGAGCTTTCAGGCGAGGGAGGGGGAAATTATGTGGGTCTCGGGAGGATGGGGGGGCGCTGGGGGATGTCACTATTAGTACTGGGGGCCGCTGCGGGGTGTCACTATTAGTACTAGAGGCCGCTGTGGGGTGTCACTATTAGTTCCAGGGTTGCTGTGGGGTGTCACTATTAGTACCGGGGGGCCACTGTGGGGTGTCACTATTAGTACTGGGGACTGCTGTGGGGTGTCACTTTTAGTACCGGGGGACGCTGAGGGGTGTCACAATTACACTGAGGGCAGCTGTGGGGAATCACTATTATACTGAAAAGCACAATAGTTCAGATAGCGCCAAAGGATAATTCGCGGGTTACCCGGGTTGACATTTTCCTATCCTCCGTGGAAGGGGAGAGCTGCAATGACAGTGTAGGGGGTTCTCACCAGGAGAGTGGTCCCCAAAATAAGAAAACAAACAGCAAGTTTTGAGTAAAAAACGTTTGCGCTCGTGGAAAATGCAAGTAAATAACCCAGAATAGAAATGTCAATCTGATGTAAACGGGAAAGAAAAACGGCACTTACTCGGGAGGAGGGGGTGTATAGTGCAAGAAGCCCCCTCCTTGAAGTGCTGACTAGGGATGAGCGAGTATACTCGCTAAGGCACTACTCGCTCGAGTAATGTGCCTTTGTCGAGTATCTCCCCGCTCGTCCTGAAAGATTCGGGTGCCACCGCAGGGCGGGGAGCTGCGGGGGAGAGCAGGGAGGAACGGAGGGGAGATCTCTCTCTCCCTCTCTCCTGCCCGCTCTGCCCCGCTCCCCGCCGCAACTCACCTGTCAGCTGCGGCGGCCCCCGAACCTTTAGGGACGAGCAGGGAGATACTCGGCTAAGGCACATTACTCGAGCGAGTAGTGCCTTAGCGAGTATACTCGCTCATCCCTAGTGCTGACTCCTCTATGTCCTGCCAATCGCGGATATTACTGCGGCAGGCGGATTAGGTTTTCAATTTTATTGTAAAATAAAGTTTACAGGCAACGCGTTTCGGTGCAGCAAGCACCTTTCTCAAGCCAATACATAAATATATATGAAAAACATACTCACATTTATAGAAGCATGTGTATCACTTTCGTTTTATGTGCAGCGCCATCTTGTGGGAGGAGTTGATGGCGTCGTCATGTTGTGTCATCAGGGGGAGGGATACCACGTTGCGCGACCACGTCATCAGTAAAACCTTGTGACCTACCCGACCAATCACTACTAACCCCTCCCCCTGATGACACAACATGTCGATGTATTGGCTTGAGAAAGGTGCTTGCTGCACCGAAACGCGTTGCCTGTAAACTTTATTTTACAATAAAATTGAAAATCTAATCCGCCTGCCGCAGTAATATCCGCGATTGGGAGGACATAGAGGAGTCAGCACTTCAAGGAGGGGGCTTCTTGTACTATACACCCCCTTCTCCTGAGTAAGTGCCATTTTTCTTTCCCATTTACATCAGATTGACGTCTCTATTCTGGGTTATCTACTTGCATTTTCCACGAGCGCAAACGTTTTTTACTCAAAACTTGCTGACTATTATACAGAGGGCTGCTGTGCGGTGTCACTATTATACTGGGGGCTGCTGTGTGGTGTCACTATTATACTGGGGGCCTCACCATTACTACTGGGGGGCGCTGTGGGGGGGGGGTCACTATTACCGCTAGTGGGGGCACTATTACCGCTGGGGCTGCTGGAGGGGGTCGCTATTATCGCTGGGGTATGTTTACATGTGGTGAAAATGGGCAAGGCTGCTTCAAAACAGACAGTGTGCAGATTTTGACTGCTTTTTGGATGCGGAAATGCTGAAGAATTTTCCACAAAAATTTCCGCTGAGGACATTCTGCAGTATTTCTGCATCCAAAAAGCAGTCAAAATCTGCACCCTGTCTATTTTGAAGCGGCCTTGTCCTTTTTAGAATAACGGGTAAAATCATATTTTGTGATAAGCCCCGCCCCCTGACGTGTTGGCGCTTTGCGATAAATAAGTGGGTTTGGGGTTGCAGTTTGGGCACTCGGTCTCTAAAAGATTCGTCATCACTGGCCTAGATGTTCCCTTTTAAGGCTGCATTTTCTCACTTTATTTTATGTTAAACCACTGATAGGAAATTCTCTATGAAATGATATTAATGTGCACACACCATAACCTTACTGTGATTCACTGTGAAATGCTTATTATATTGTGATTGGATGCTGAGGGGGTGAGCAGAGCTTGTGATCAGCTCCAGACAGTACTAACTATACTATATAAGGGCTCCGAAAATCGCAATCATCTGAAGCATTGACAAGGGGTGAAGAAAAGGGAGGGAGTTAAGCAGAGCTAAACTCTCTCCCCCCACCGGATGGTATTCCGAGCTGCGGCGTATATAGCTGTGTCATTAAAATGGGAGATGCAGCCGCGACTTGGCCACAGCTGCCTCTTGTCCATGTGATTTTTGGGCCACAATGTGGCTGCAACGCAGGCGGACGAAAATCGTAGCGCCTGTGTGAAGGAGCCCTTAGATGTACTTATTAAGTGTGCTTCAGAAGAAGAGCTTGGAAACATCACTTGGGTGTTTCTCATTGTTTTCTTCTCCTATGCATCGAATAATAATTAGGCATACCTGATTGATAAGGCGACTATACCCCTTGAGTATCATCTAAATTAAGTGATTACTCCAACACCAGTGATAATTAATCAAATGTTTGTTCCGCAACTAGTCAGTAGTACGTGACTTTAACCCCTTAAGAACATGTACCTTTTTTCGATTTTTGTTTTTTCCTCCCCCCTTTTTAAAATATCATAACGCTTTACTTTAACCATCGACATAGATGTCTGAGGACTTGTTCTTTGCGAGCCGAGTTGTATTTTTCAATGGTATCATATAATGTACCATATAATGTACTGAAAAACTTTTAAAAAATTGTAATGAGGAATGAAATGGGGAAAAAAAACTGAATTCTGCCATCTTTCGGTGCTTCTTGTTTCTATGGTGTACACAGTGCAACAAAAATGACCTGATATCTTTATTCTATGGGTCAGTATGATTACTATGATACCAAATCTATTTTTTTTTTTTTTTTTGCTGTAGTACTTGTAGTTTTTTCCAGTTATTAAATTTTTTAAAATTATTTTCTGTCACCATCCTCTGACAGCCATAATTTTTTTGTTTTTCTGTCAATATAGTTGTGCAAGGGCTCATTTCTGTGTGACATCCTCAAGTTGCTATAGGTACCATATTGGAGTGCATACAAATTTTTGATCGCTTTTTATTACATATGATTAGAGATGAGCGAGCATACTCGCTAAGGGCAACTACTTGAGCGAGTATTATTCTTAGCGAATACCAAAGATTCGGGTGCCGGTGCTGGTGAGCGGTGAGTTGCGGGAGTGAGCAGGGGTGAGCGGGGGGGGGGGGGGGGGGGGGGGGAGAGAGGGAGAGAGATCTCCCGTCCATTCCCTCCCACCGCTCTTTGCCCCCCGCTGGCACCCAAATCTTTTCTTCCGAGCGG
The DNA here is from genome assembly GCF_035609145.1 of Eleutherodactylus coqui. Classification (NCBI taxonomy): domain Eukaryota; kingdom Metazoa; phylum Chordata; class Amphibia; order Anura; family Eleutherodactylidae; genus Eleutherodactylus; species Eleutherodactylus coqui. Next base: position 41,732,705 of record NC_089848.1, read on the forward strand.
GCAGGTACTCGCTAAGGACAATGCTCGCTCGAGTAATTGCCCTTAGCGAGTATGCTCGCTCATCTCTACATATGATCTTAGAGCCTCAAGAGTGTCTCTCAGAGTAACCAAAAGAGCGCAATTATGGCGTTATTTTTTTTCTTTGACGACATTCACCGTACGGGGTATATAATGCCTTACTTTGATAGATCAGACTTTTACAGACACAGCAATACCAAATATGTTTTTTTCGTTTTATTATTTAGATTCTTTCATTATAAGTATGGCAAAAGTTTTTTTTTTTAAACCTTTATTACTTTTTTTTTTACTTAATAAATCTTTTAAAAACTATTTTTCACATTTCTTTTAGTGGCTATAAGGGACAAGAACTTGCGATAGTTTGATTGCTCCTGCAGAGTGCATTATACTTTGATGATCTGACAGGCCTTTCAGAAGGCCCCCGGCTGCCATGGCAACCGCACGGCAACCCAGGATCTCATTGTGGGGGGCAGTGTGCAACCCCCATACATTGCGGCTTATCGGAGCGCTAAGAAACTTCCTGTACCTGCATTGTATAAAGCGGGATCGACCCCCAATCAACCTCCATATAATCTCTGACACTGGAGGACGTAACTGTACATCCTGTAGCATTGAGGGGTTAAAGCTAAAGTCACACAATTTTTGGTTGCAAACACAGGAATGATATAAAACTTTCCTTCTGGTTTTCCAGGACTGAACTAGTGATGATCTATCCTCAGGTCACCTGAATCAGAACTGTGCCTGTAATATCATCCTGGTGCATGTGTACAGAGCTGTGAGTTTCTGACAGCACATCATCTCTAGTCTCAGGTGCGGAACCCTTGCTGATTAACTATTGATGACCTATCCTGAAGACAGGTGATCAGTAGTTCAGTCCTGGAAAATCCCTTGACATTCACTGCACACAATCAGATACACAACATCGAATGTGGAACATGGGACTGCCCCCGGGATCTTATAGTCCTGCTGTGCGTTGGGGCTTTGTGTCCTGTCCGCGGTCCGTACATGTCAGCAGGTGATCCTATGCAGTAAATGACCCGTTGGGGGCCATTACGTTGTGGAAACAGGACAAAAACTGAGAGCCAGGATGAGATCGCACCGCCACACGATTACACAAAGACAGAATTACCCGTGGCGGAGCATTTTTCTAGTCAAGGATACAACATACAAAAGTTATTATACTTAAAGGCAATTTTAAGTCCCAACATCACAGAAGAATTTGGGAATAGGAGTTTATAACCACCTTTGATACTATCAAAAACAGAATGAATCTCGGAGGGTTGTTTTTGCATCAGTGGACATTATGAGAGATGAGAAACCCAGAGCAGAGGTAACACATTGGCTGGGTGGTGACCCCCTAACATCAATTTAGAGACCATAAAACTTTCACATTCCTTGTCACCTGACTAATTAAGTTCTGCTCATCCCTGACTGGCATGTTTCAAGTGCAAATGAATTATATATGCACAAAGCTGCGATTTCTTCGCGTAAAAACACACGTGGAAAACAAATTGTGGCATGCTCTATTTCTGTGCAGGTCTCCCTTTCCTATGGACGGGTTGAATTGTCGATTCTGCAAATCAAATCCGCCCGCGGACACTGGGCCTTAGGGTGCATTCACACGACCGTGTATCGGCTGGGTTTTGTATACGGAATCTCTCTCTGCAGGGGAAGGAGGCTGGAAGAGCCGGGAGCAGTGCACTGAGCTTCCACCCCCTCTCTGCCCCCTCTCCACCCCCCTGCACTATTTTCAATGAGGAGAGGTGGGATGGGGCGGAGCTAATTCCCAGAATGTAGCCCCGCCCCCATTCCGCCTCCTCTCATTGCAAATAGTACAGAGGGGCGAAGAGGGGGTGGAGAGAAGGCAGAGAGGGGGCGTGAGCTCAGAGCACTGCTCCTGGCTCTTCCAGCCTCCTCCCTCTGCAGAGAGAGACGCCGTACATCGGCTGGGCGTGAAAACCCGGCCGATATACGGTCGTCTGAATGCACCCTTATGGTGATAGAAAAATGAAAAAGTTATGGTTTTCAGAATACGGTGACAATAAAACAATTTTTTTCCGTATAACATTTTTATGACAAAGAAAAGTAAAAAAAAACATATCAGGATTTGGGGCCGATGTAACAAGAAGCATAAAGTTATAAGGCCGCTGTTGCGCTCAATTCAGGGTTGCCGTCTCTCTGCTCCGAGAAACTGAAATAAAATAGAAAAAACTGATCCGTATTTTTCCTCGTTGATATTAATGGGGTTTCAAAAAAATGGCCACCAATCTGTCAGGTTTACTTTTTTTTGGATGGGAAAATAACGCTGCAGACTGCGCTATTTTGCTGATAGAACCGACGCAAACTGAAGTCTTTCAGATTTTTCGAAACCACATCGAAATCAATCTTCCAGAAACGAAGCAGGATGACAGAAACCCGTGCGTATTTACGTGAGTAACAAGCCTGCAGAAAAACGTAAAGCAACAGCGTTTTCATAGAAGGCAACACTGCGTATTCCTGGACCAAAACACACGTAGGCCCGTGTTAATGTACCAAGCGACCGCTGCGCCCTTACATGACTGGAAATCACTTATGCCCATTTTAGTGTGTTTTCGTGTACGTAAATACTCCGCGTATTTGCGCTCACAAAAAAGAACCCAGACTGGCCCATTGATATGCTGCGGAGATACGCAGGTTGCCTGTAGTCACTGCAAATTTGCGCCCACCGATTTCCGTTAATGGCCCATTGTTGTGCGGAATACCCTGCAAAATAGAACATGCTACTGATTTTTTAATGAGATCGCGTGATAAATACGCACAAGTGAACGAAGCCATTGAAAGCAATGGGCTCTGTTTTCTGTGTATTACTTGGTGCAAATACGCTTGTGTGAACTCGTCCCCACGGGTGTACGCATATTCCTGTACATAAATACGTAGCGTATACGGCAGTCTTTTTACGTGCGCAAATACGCAGCATATTTACATGCATATAAAAAACGCTTAAAGGGGTTGTCCCGCGCCGAAACGGGTTATTTTTTTTTTCAACTCCCCCCCCCGTTCGGCGCGAGACAACCCCGATGCAGGGACGTACAGAAAGCTTACTGGAGCGCTTACCTTAATCCCCGCGCTCCGGTGACTTCTATACTTACCTGTGAAGATGGCCGCCGGAATCCTCTTCCTCCGTGGACCGCAGCTCTTCTGTGCGGTCCATTGCCGATTCCAGCCTCCTGATTGGCTGGAATCGGCACGTGACGGGGCGGAGCTACACGGAGCCTGCATTCTGCACGAGCGGCTCCATTGAAGAGAGCAGAAGACCAGGACTGCGCAAGCGCAGCTAATTTGGCCATCGGAGGGCGAAAATTAGTCGGCACCATGGAGACGAGGACGCCAGCAACGGAGCAGGTAAGTAAAAAACTTTTTATAACTTCTGTATGGCTCATAATTAATGCACAATGTACATTACAAAGTGCATTAATATGGCCATACAGAAGTGTATAGACCCACTTGCTGCCGCGGGACAACCCCTTTAAATCCCACTGATTTTGTGTATAAATGTGCAGCGTATCAGCGGGTTTTCTTGTTCCCATTAGAGTATTTTTCACGCAACGCGCAAACGTATACAAAAATAAGAGATACGACCTCTTTTAGTGCACATAAAAATCAGTGGGCTTCCATAAGTACATGAGTGCGCCCGAAATACGCAGAAACCTTGAGTATTCGCTGCATATGTACACACAAAATCAATGTGATTTAGCGCATATTTGTGTGCGCAAACACGAAGTGCATTTACGCACACAAAAACAGGCCAAAGGACACGGCAAAAGCACATTCCGGTCGCACAAACATGTGGCGGATTTGCTCGCCTGATATGCGCTTGCGTCAACGAGCCCTTACTATGACAATTTTTACAGTTGTGTATTTTTTCACACGATCTCGTGAAATCAATGGGTTCTATTCACAGCGCGATATGCGGTGTATATGTACGCTCACGCAAATGAGCCTTTAGGCTCGTTCACATGGGCGTAAGCGCGTTTCGATCTTGCAAATATGCTGCATGTTTTCAAGACCGTAATGCGTGTCTGTCCTTGTATTTCACCTGCTCTGGCCTGTATTTGTGTGCGCAAATACACCATGTTTGCCCAAACCAAAAAAAAAAGCAGATATATTTTGTACGTGTACGCACAGCGCAAATGTGCACCAAAATAGGTCACGCCCCGTATTTTTTTTATGACATCACTGGAAAAGGAGAAGATGATGCCTGGTTGTCACAGACAGTACAAGTACTGGTCACCATGGCAACGAATTCCTTCAGTGCCTGGAAACGGCTCTGACAGACCCAGCGGCCCCCTTCATGTGCGCATGCGCCTCCCCGGTCAGCAGCCTCCACAGCAGCTGACCCGCTCCCCTCCCAGCACGCGTTCTGATTGGTCACTCTGACGCACGGCGCGGATTGGCTGTCGCTCAGGAAGTGGGCGCTGACATCCGCAGTGATGGAGGTGTTGTGAGGGGCTGCTGTGTATCCGGCTCCTCTGTTCCCCAGGTGGACGGCGCTGCGCCCGGTGTAACGTAAGGTATAACCTCATGTCTGCACGGCCCTCACCAGTAACCACACCGGTCACGTGACAGCGGCTGGGGGACTACAAGTCCCAGCATGCTCTAGTGATTTCCTCATGGCAGCTGCCCCTCTCACTACACCCGGCTGTATCAGGTCTGGAGGTCCTGACAAGGATGTCACCCGAGCCATAATGACCCCCAGTGATGCGGATGATCCGCTGGGAGATATCGCGCTGATATTGAATGCCCGTCTCATTCTGGGCGCATCGTCATGACAACTATTCGCGCTCACCGCTCTGACGCTGCAGCTTCATACAGGGTTAGGCAGAGGCCATGACGCATTTCACGCGCAAAAAAAGTAGGTCCTGCTCTTTGCCTGCGTTTTGCACAGAAAAGTCCTCCGTAGACGTCTTTAGGAGGTCCGTAAATACTAAAGGCGATGTGCAAAACCGTGGGAAGACCCCACATCGGGACGCCATTCGGCTAAATAGTCTTCCAATTCACGTAAGGGGGGTGTTGTGTGCGAATTGGTCCTGTGTGCGCAAAACCTGCAGTACAACGGGCAGACTCGTGTAAATCACCCTCATTTATGTGTAAATACGCTGAGATGAGTGTATTTGCACGTACGGTCTTGTGAAGCCGCCCTAAAGGGGTTGTTGAGTTGTAAACTACTGGTGGCCTGTCCTCTGATTGGATGGGGACCGCCCAGCAACCAGCTGATCGCCAGCCGGCTCTGTGTGGACAGCGCTGTCCATACTGTAGCGACCGGGGTGGGTACTGCAGGGACAGCTCCCATTGGATTTAGTACACCAGGGCCTGTAGTACCAAATGGGCTGCTGCGGTATAGAGCGCGCTGACTGCTTCCAGCCGGTGATCAGCTGATGGTTGGGGGTCCCGAGGGGCGGACCCCCGCAAAGCAGCTAGGGATGACCTGTCCTGAGGTTAGCCCATCAGTAGTTTACAGCTGAACAACCCCTTCAAGAATAATCCTATAACAAACCCATCCTATAGTAGTACAACCGCTAGCACGCCGACCGCTGGCAGCACGTATGCCCACTGCTTGCTGTGCGGCGCTGACTTTAGGGGTGACATGGCCGGATCGCGGAGCCAGGCTGGTATAAGGCCGGGCTCACACAGCCGTATGCGAATCACGTACTATCCGTAATGTAATACGCACTAACAATCAGCCATTCACTTACATTGCGCTGCTGACACAAATTGCGCAAAAACAAAATCGCAGCATATGCTGCGAATTATGGCCATGTGAGCCCGGCCCCTGGGGGAAATCCATACGGGCGCTGACTTGCAGCAGAACGCCTGCCTCATATCTGCGCCATTCGGTACGGGTTTTATCACATATTTCTGAGCGGCATTCACCCCCTCATTGGAAGAGGTGAATTGCGCAGCGGAGACGGCGATACAATTGACATGCTGCGGAATTGAATTCCGCACCACATGTCAGTTTCCGCACGGGTTTTGTGTGGGTTATTTCTGCAGCTTCTGGACGAGGTTTTCAAACTCTCACCCACTTTGCTGCTACTGTAAATGCTGCAAAATTTCCATGCAGGCGTTCGCATGGAGATTCCGCGGTTAATCTATCCCGTCTGGGTTCCTAATAAGTCCCTCCTCGGCCTCCCGGGAACCTGCCGTATGAACGCCACAACTTAGTTTTTGGCGCTCGTTCCGGTGACGGGTTCAGTGGTTGTATAATGCCAGAGTTTACGCCGCCCTTGCTACTTTGGATAGAAGTGGGTGGGAGGTGGCGCGGCCGCCTCAGCATGCCAGAGGCAATATAACCTACACTACAAACTGGCGCAAATCTTGGGCAGGTGGGATCTACTGTAGATCTCCCTAAGTGGTGTATGGCCGGCATAGGATGCGCCAAAATGAATAAGAGGCTTGCACATCTTAGGCCTTATGTTCATGGGTGGAGCGGATTCCCTGCATGGAATCTGCCCGTGCCCGCAGCGAGTGAGCCCTGCGTACCTGTGACATGCAGGCTGCAGCGTCCACGCAGACCCCGCTACTTCCATGTTCGCTGTACTGTGCTCGGTCCTCACGGCTTGCCATCTGACATGCACAGCACAGTTTTTTTTGAATCCGCTCGTGAACATTGCGCCTTACTCTGCTAACACTGGTGTAAGATTGGCGTATAAAGCAGCGGTCTTGGATAAATGTCGCACAAAGTGTGCAGGATTGTTGGGGATTCCATTCTTGGTCTCTTGGTTTCTCTCTCCTTGTGCCAACAGCTAAAGGAGATTCCTGACTGCAGGAACAGCCGGATCTTATTGCTTCCCAATTCTGCCACTTCCGATGCCCCATCCAGACCATTCATACCATCTACTGGTCCTACCATAGGACTTGAAGCCTCACAGATCTAAGAATGTTGGCGCTCCGGTTGGGAGCTTCTTCCGCTCATTCCCACTAAAAACCAGTACAGCAAAGAGCAGCATTAGTTTGTCCTGTTGAATCTGGAAACTGAATGCACCCCATAATAGTTAACGGGGTCCATTCGGTGGCATTCAGGTCTGTCATATGACAGTTCTGTTGGGTCAAGAGTTGCTATTTTCCTGCTTGAACGGAGCAGAAAAATGGAAATCCATAGCACTGATGTGAACAAGCCCTAAGATCTGGGGTACTTTGACGCTTTGCCGTACTATGACGCTTTGCCGTACTATGACGCTTTGCCGTACTATGACGCTTTGCCGTACTATGACGCTTTGCCGTACTATGACGCTTTGCCGTACTATGACGCTTTGCCGTACTATGACGCTTTGCCGTACTTTGACGCTTTGCCGTACTATGACGCTTTGCCGTACTATGACGCTTTGCCGTACTATGACGCTTTGCCGTACTATGACGCTTTGCCGTACTATGACGCTTTTTTGATACTTTGAGTCAAAAAGTCAACACAGCCACCTTTAAAGTAACTTTTTTGTTTCCTTTTTGTGTTCTAGCAATTTGCCTATTGGCTTTGGAGGAAGCCCACGTTCTTGGATCATGGGGAACCAGCTAGCAGGCATAGCTCCGTCTCAGATCCTGTCGGTGGACAGCTATTTCTCGGACATTCATGACTTTGAGTATGACAAGAGTCTGGGAAGCACTCGCTTCTTCAAGGTTGCTAGAGCCAAGCATCGAGAAGGCTTAGTTGTGGTCAAGGTCTTTGCCATACAGGACCCATCTCTGCCGTTAACCAACTATAAGCAGGAACTTGAAGAGTTAAAGATCCGCCTCTGCTCTTCGCAGAACTGTCTCCCTTTTCAGAAGTTTACCCTGAATGAGAAGGCAGCTCTGCTGTTCAGACAGTATGTGCGAGATAACCTGTACGATCGGATCAGCACTCGCCCTTTCCTCAACAATATTGAGAAACGGTGGATTGCGTTTCAGATCCTGACGGCGGTCGATCAGGCGCACAAGTCCGGGGTCTGCCATGGGGATATCAAGACAGAAAATGTCATGGTGAGCAGCTGGAATTGGGTTCTTCTTACGGACTTTGCAAGTTTCAAGCCAACCTACCTACCGGAAGATAACCCGGCAGATTTCAACTATTTCTTTGATACTTCACGAAGAAGAACTTGTTACATAGCGCCGGAACGATTCGTAGATGGTAGCACTTTTTCCACGGAATTGGAGGCCATCAAGGATCCATCCACACCACTGGTGGATCTGACTAATAACAACCAGCGAACACGAGGGGATCTTAAGCGGGCGATGGATATCTTCTCTGCAGGTATTGTTCGTAATCCTAAAGATTTCCCCTTTTAACATTTAACCCCTCCGGGTCCACCATCTGTATATGTACGTCCTAATTGTTGATGCACCGTACAGCTAGGGCGTATATATAAGTCCTCCCCTCTAGTGGCATGTCTCACTGTATCGCGCTCTGCCAGTAAGGCCTCCTGTCCATGGGCGGGTCGGACCCCGAATGCGGGATTGCCACAGCGGAATTCGACCCGGTGCCAGGCCTGCTTACCTGTGCGGCGTCTTCTCCTGTGCTGCCAATATGCCGGGTGGCACAGGCGCAGTACAGGGGATGCCACTCCGTTGCTATGGCGATGACATGGCCTCCTCTGCTATGAATGTGCCAGCCAGCGCATGCGCAGTTGAGAGGAGGCCGCGCCATTGCCATAGCAATGACGCGGCCCCTTGCAGCCATTCTGCAATGATGTTTGCAGAATGGCTACGGCACGGACGGCTTCTATTGACTTCAATGGAAGCCGGCCGTGCGTAGCCCCTGGCAAATCACAGAATGCTGTGATTTATTTATTTTTTTCCCGTGAGCAGAAAATCGCACTTGATTGCCGCTCGTAGGCAAGAAATCGCATTTTTCCCTAGCATGCTATGGGCTGGATTTGCTGCAAAATCCAGAGGCTGATGCCCGCTCCGGATTTCGCAATGCAAATCCGCCCGTGGACAGCAGGCCATAACAGATTGGGCTGGGACTTGGTTCAACCCTAAGGGTTCTACACATTGGCGACCGCGATACCGCTGCGTTTTTTTAATGCAAGTGTCAATAGGGCTTTCTAATGTTAAAAACGATATCGCGATCGCCAGTGTGAAATGACAGGAAGCTGTAATGATCAGCTCTCCGCAATGAAAAGTGATACACATAGCGGTCAAACCAAGCCGAATTACCAGCCAATAGCAGGAGATGCCAATAGATAAATACAGGAGCCATTGTTCCCGGGTACTTCAGCAATAAGTGAATCGGAGAACACAGAAGGGAGAATTTTTTTTTTTTCAAATTCATTATACTGAACTGGAAATAGGAAACATGAAGAAAATGTGAATTTTATACTATTTTTGCAAATTTTTTTTCTCTATATAAAACGTAAAATTCTATTACCATAAGAAGACCCAATCTAAGCCACAAAAGATGTTAAATTAGCCACCAAATAAAAAATATGAATCCTTAACAATGTATTGTTTAGAAAGTATGAAATGTTGATGCAGACATTGAGGCCGGGCTCGCCCGAGTGCGTGGTAAAAGGCTGCCCGTCCAGCGCAGCGCGTCATCACTGTGTGAGCCGGCGTATTGCAGCAGTTTTCTTTTTTGATTGTGCGTGACGACTTACCTCATGTTTTTATTTAATAACCCGCTCTATCGCTTAGCGACGTTGTGTATTATCGCTGCACATACACAATGTAATTGCGGATGGACAGCGCTTATTATGCATCCCTAGAGAACAATAGGGCTCCATCGCGCGTAATACGTAGTAAAACAAAACATGCTGCGTTATTTTTTTTTATACGTGTTTTATACAGAATGAATATAAGTGTGAATGAAAATCAATGGACTTTCATTGACTTCATTCACCACGTATTATGCGTGCGGAATGCGCAATGAAAATCCGCTCGTGTGAGCCTTGCCTACCTTCACACGGGACTGACGCTCTGAGTGTCTCCTATGGAATTTCCGCGGGGCAGTTGATAAACTATCCTGAGATATGCTAAAACAAAATTGCTGTTTTGTTGCGTATTTTATGGCGTTTTCTCGGCTATTGGTGCGTTTTTTTTTTTTTTTACTTTCTTTATGTTTACTTTTACCAAACTTTGTAATTGGAGGAACGATGGTAGTTAACATGCGAATCCGCACTAAACCCACAAGGCAAACAACGCTCACGGAAACACTTGACGGTTTTATTTTATTTTCTTTTAACCTTTTTTAACTTCTTCTGCGGTATATGCTGCTTTTCTGCATCATTATAATCCGTGGCACAATTACGTAGCAAATATTTTCCCCTCATTGTAGACGAAAAATCAGTAAAACTCATTCATTTAGCTGACATTTCAAAACGCTGCGGATTGTACGCCGGAAATTCAGCAGCAGTCATACTGCAGCGTACCCGTCCCGTGTGAACATAGCCTTAGGCATCAAAGGCATTGGTCACAAAGGGGTTAAGGAGCTGCACATACAGAATTGGCATGAACCTGTTCTGCATTATTTCTGCTATGGGCTAGATGGCAATTTCCTGGCTTAAGAAGTGCCTTCATAATGGGTTATACTCCTGGATCAATCACATGGAATATCTACAGTTATCCGCTATGTCTTCTCAGCTTCTTGTATCTTTAAGCCTGGGTTCACACAGGGCGGATTTGCTGCGGTTTTGCCGTGGATTGCTGTTGCATATCCGCACTGCGGCAAAACCGCTGCGTTTGCAGTGCAATGCAGCACAAATGAGATTTGCCAAAAACCTGTTCTCACAGGGCGGATTTTTTCCGCACAGCCGCAGTACGGAAATGCAACTGCGGCGCGGTTTTAAAAGATGCAGCATGTCCATTCTATTGTCTTCTCCGCAGCGCTTTTTTGTCCATAGACCTCTATGGACGCAGCCAAATACGCGTCAAAAAGTAAAAAAGCGCTGCGGAAAAATCCGCAAGCCCAAATTAACCTTTGAAGCGGTTTTGCCGCAAAAGCAGTTCTTCTGCGGAAAAACCGCAGCAAAACTGCGGCAAATCCGCCCTGTGTGAACGCAGCCTAAGATTATAGAAATATATTCAGCTGCTTTCACACCTGTGTTGGGGTCACTTCAGGGTTTCTGTTTCTTTGCTCTGTTTTTGGAGAAGAGAAACTAAAAAAAACAGAAGAACACGGATGTCCACGGACATGCAGAATCCTGCAGCAGATTCCACCAGGCCGGCAGACATGAGGCCAGAAAATACATTATACTCACCTGTCCAGACGCTGCAGGGCTGTGCTCCATGCAGGCTGGATCTTCTTTTTTCTGCCCAGCGGATGCGCTCGGGACGCTGGTGACGTGCCACGAGCATGCGCCGTGTCTTTTAAACTCCTGCTTTTACGCAGTCTGCAGCCCGGACGCAATGACAGCTGCATGTGTACCGCGGATCCGGACGGCTTCCATTGGCTTCAGTAGAATCCGCATAAAAATGAAGCATGCTGCGGTTGTTTTCCCATGCGTGCGATCCGCATGCCGGGGAAAAATGACATCCGCAGGTATTTAATTGCCTGCAGGTGTTCAATGATTGCCTATGGGCGCGGATCGCACACGTGGGAGACCTGTGTGGATTTTGTAAATCAGTTTAATGCCGTGACATGAGGCCTTAGGGGGGCTGGGTTGCAGATTTTTTTCCACACATATGATCTGCGTGGAAAAAAACGCAATCCGCGAACTTCCGCAAGCAATAAAAAAATCCTTTTAACGACGACTTGTGATATGTTTGTATAAGGCCGGTGACAGACCAGTGTATTCTAGCTGCATATATGATGTGTCTGTAATACGGATGAGTGTCCCGGCCCGACAGCGAGTCTCCTGACCGGAACTACATCCCAGCATCATGGGAATCTATGATGATCGTAGTTGGGGTCAAGAGATCTTTGGTGAAGTCCATATTACAGATGCATAAATGTGGGTGGAATACACCTGTCTGTCACCAGCTTTGGGGCTCATTCTCATCACTATCTATTGCGATGTACATCCATGTAATACACTGCGAATGGAGTCGATGAAAGCACATTGATTTTCATTTATCCATTTTTATTGATCTGTATATATTGTGTGAAATGGAACGCAGCATTCTGTATTTCTCCGCGTCCGACACACATGCGGCCCTGTTGTATTTTATGGGTAGCGTATTCAATGCTGTCCATATGCAATACATTGACGCTCAAACCTCACATGAGCACATATGCGATATCGCTGTAATTTTCTCGTGCTGATATCACGATCGCCAGTGTGAAGGAGCGCTAATGGTACAGATACAGCAGACAACCTGCAGCGTTTTTTTCCTCTACACATGAACAGGAGGAACGTTTCCTCTGCGGTTTCTCCACACGGTGTGAACTCGCCCTTAAAGGGGGTTTTCAGTTACAAACTTACTTTTTAAATTAGAGCCAAATGACTTACAACAACAAAACAAACAGCGCCTACCCGTCCTCCGCCCGGGCGATCCAGCGCCGCAGTCCTCCGGGTCTCTGACGGCAGGAGTCAGGTGACTGGTAAGTAATGTTTGTTTCATTGTTTTAAACCATTTGGAAGTTCTAACCAAGCACCCTCTGTAACACTTGGTGCCAGAGAACAGTTACTATTCAGTAATATATATATATTTTGTTTTCGGCAGGTTGTGTTATAGCAGAGCTGTTCACGGAAGGGGTGCCATTGTTTGACCTGTCGCAGCTTTTAGCTTATAAGAAAGGACAGTTCTCTCCAGATCAAGTGCTGAGCAAGATTGAAGATGGTTCTATCAGACTGCTAGTAAGTACTAGGGCATAAGGGGCCGCAAGTGTTAAGGCGGAAAAGGGTCTTGTTCGTAGCAGGCCTTCTACATCTCATTTTTCCAGTTTACTTTGCTGTGGGTAATATGACCCTTTGTACCGTGACACAGGTGGGGCGACAGAGCAGACTTCCACTGCCGTCTAATGGCATGGATGCTGCAGTCAACATTGACCATAGTCAATGGGTGTCAGTTGTCTAATACAGCTAACACCCACCAGGTAAGGAGTGGGTTTGGCTCTTGAGCCTGTTCCCTACACCCTTTCCCGGTAGCTGAGGACTTTCATGTACTCCCTCGCTCTTGAAGGGGTTAAATTGATTCACATATTAAAATAAAGAGCTGATATTAGGGAAGCAGCTCTTATATTTGCATGTTTGTACTGTCACTTCTGACAAACACAAGACCGGGGATTTTTTTCTTATTTGTTTTTAATGGGGAACTATGTTTTCAGGTAAGTTATGCTCATGTAATAGTCTGTGTATGTCTTGTGAATCTTGTAATATACTTTTATTAAAAATGTTGTTTTACCACCGTAAATCAAGTTTAAAATGGCTACCGCTAAGGGTCTCTCTTCTAGCGCTTCTGTAATCCACTGTCTGTTGCTAGGTATTGAGCTTCTGTAGTTACTGGAACAATAGATGTGGCAGAGGGGCTGTGGGGTGGGGTTATCTTCATAGGCTCACTGCCCTGCACCCATACAACTCTCATATTTACAATCTCTGCCTGTCCTGCTGTTACCGTACACACGTGTGTACATTATATTGGGTTTACTAACTATTTGGCTAGAATGTCTGAATCATCCTGGGAAAGCATAGGCAGGCATTCAGATATTGCCTTCCTGCTGGCTGGACCGGAGGCAGAGCAATACAGCATGGGAAGTAAGGGAAAGGAAGTACAGGACAGTGAACTACTGGCAGAATGCTGGCTTTCTACACCTTCCTTGCCTGAAAGTAGATTGCAAACAGCAAGGCAGCAAAAAAGTTGAGATGGCCGCCTGAAAATCTAAACTAAACAGCATGAAACAGGGTGCAAATGGGGAGTGAGGAGAATTTGCTGAACACTCAGTGAAACTTTCTTTCACTGTTCAAAACTATAACACAATCACAAGACTAGAAAATGTTATAGTAAATCATGATAACAAAGTTTTCCTGTTTTTGAAAGGTGACACAGATGATCCGCCGAGAGCCTGAAAAGCGATTGGCAGCTGAAGACTACTTAAAGCATCAACGGGGCAATGCTTTCCCCGAAATATTCTACACCTTTCTGCAGCCCTACATGGCCCAGTTTGCTAAAGAAACCTTCAATTCCGCAGACGAACGTATCCTGGTCATCCGTAAGGATTTGGACAACATCATCCATAATCTATGCGGAGATGATCAGAGTGAGAAGGCGGAAGGGGAGACCAAGGAGAATGGCCTACTCATCTTGGTTTCAGTGATCACTTCCTGTCTGCAGACATTGAAGTACTGTGATTCTAAGCTGGCAGCGTTGGAGCTTATCCTTCATCTTGCCCCACGCTTAAGTGTCGAGATTTTACTTGACCGCATCACACCGTATTTACTGCACTTTAGTAACGACTCTGTGCCCAGAGTGAAAGCGGAAGCCGTGAGGACACTAACGAAGGTGCTGGCCTTGGTCAAGGAGGTGCCGAGGAATGACATCAACATTTATCCAGAATACATTTTACCTGGGATCGCACATCTGGCTCAAGATGAGGCAACTATAGTTAGATTGGCTTATGCAGGTGAGCGAGGGGGACATTGCTTGGTTTGCAAGTAGTATTGAAGAGAAGGCTACCCAGCACATCATTAAACCCAAATTGGATAGGACTGGAATAATGCGACAGCCACCCAGGAACTTGAACCACCATTCCCAAAGCAGACCCAAAAGAAGAAGAGTGGCAGCATAAATGGGTGCAAAGATAGTAGGAAACCACAGGGTCGAAATGTAGCTGTTTGACTTTGGCATGGAAGAAAAAAAGTTTCCTATCTTTGCACCCATTTACGCTGCCACTCTTCTTCTTACGAATGACTTTGTTTGCAGTCACCAAAGCTTGGCAGCTAATATGAACTTTTCAGGGGTTTGTTAAACTTTTTGCTTCCACGGCTTCTTTTAGTATTGATGGGGTGGTACATCAAGTGATCGTCCCGCTACGGTTGGTTATTTTCTTGTTATTCCTGTGCGTTCGGTGACTTTGTAATCATTTGTGACCATTTTTCTGATTGTAAGGTTTAAAGGGGTTGTCCCGCGGCAGCAAGTGGGGTTAAGCACTTCTGTATGGCCATATTAATGCACTTTGTAATGTACATTGTGCATTAATTATGAGCCATACAGAAGTTATTCACTTACCTGTTCCGTTGCTAGCGTCCCCGTCTCCATGGTGCCGTCTAATTTCAGCGTCTAATCGCCCGATTAGACACGCTTGCACAGATGGATCTTTTCCCTTCGGCTCGGTCCGGCACGAGCGGCGTTTTGGCTCTGCCCCCTTGTACGCGTCATCGCGTAGCTCCGCCCCTGTCACATGTGCCGATTCCAGCCTCCTGATTGGCTGGAATCGGCACATGTGACGGGGGCGGAGCTACACGGTGACGCGTACAAGGGGGCGGAGCCAAAACGCCACTGCTACCGAGCCGAAGGGAGAAGACCCATCTGCGCAAGCGCGTCTAAAAAAGCAAGAAGACACCGAAATTAGACGGAGCCATGGAGACGGGGACGCCAGCGCAGGGAAGGTAAGTGAATAACTTCTGTATGGCTCATATTTAATGCACGATGTATATTACAAAGTGCATTAATATGGCCATACACAAGTACTTAACCCCACTTGCTTTCGCGAGACAACCCCTTTAATTCTTTACTAAATTATCTTTTTATTGTTTTGCTAATAAAGAGAACATCGCATTATTGGCTGAGACGGCCCTGAGGTTTCTAGAGCTGGTGCAGCTGAAAAACCTGAACATGGAGAACGACCCAGGCAGCGAAGAACTGGATGAGGTGTCGCATCCCAGTGAGAACTATGACACAGGTGCGTCTGTGTGTGACTAATGTTGTAAAGTGAGCTTTAACTGTACTTATTAGATCAAAAGTTGGCTTGTAAGGGGAGATTTACAGTGTTTGTCCAGTAAGGGCAGCCTCTGTTCATATGCCTAATGAGGACATACGTTCTAGTGGAAAACCTTGTGTGTGGGACCCCTTCTATTATCCAGGACAGAAAGCCATTGTAAATGCATCACGTGGTCGGCCGTTTGATATTTGAACACCATATAATACATTTTCTCAGCAGTAGGCACTGTAAGTAAAACATGTGACTGCCTGCCGCATCTCCCCGCAGCGACAATACTGATCATGGGGCCAGCTACATTTTGAATGTGCGTTGCCCACTGGAGTGCGATCTGACAGGCAATCTATCAAGCCACGCCACAAGCATGTCATGATAGGTAATCTGCAATGGCAGCCCTAGCACCTTATAGAAGGCTTCGGGGTGCCATGGCAACCACACGATAACCCACAATCTCATTGTGGCAGGCAGTGCGGAACCCCCGAACATCGATCAGGGCATTTAAATGCTGCTGTCAGAATTGATGGCGGCATTTAGAGTGTTAACAGCTCCGATCAGTGGCGCTGCTTATCAGAGCTGTTGTGCGCGGGTGTCAGCTATAAGAAAACCCGCATTGTATGGAGAAGGATCGAGCCCCTGGTCCCTCTCCATACGAAACCCTAACCTCCAGGATGTAAATGTACAACCTGTAGCATTAAGGGTCATCCATTTATGATGTAAACATTAGGGGCAAACAGATACTGTTGGAATAGTTTTTCCACTGCCTGTAACATGTAAGAAAACAGGAAATTCTTCCATATTCTAAGATCCAGTTATTCTTCATACATGAATCTCCTCATGCCATCGACGGCTCCAGACCTTTCCTCTAGGTCCCCTCAGAGTTTCTTGTAATGTATTTTGATGATGCGCTGAGGATATATCCGCACAATACTGTTAAATAGGATGCCATTTGGCTCGGTATAATGTGAAGACTGTTGTTTGTTTTGCTCTTTCTGTATGTGTAGAACTGCAGGCCTTACATGAGATGGTCCAGCAGAAGGTGGTGACGTTACTGAGCGACCCAGAAAACATAGTGAAACAGACTTTGATGGAGAACGGCATAACGAGGCTCTGTGTGTTCTTTGGCCGGCAAAAAGCTAATGATGTCCTCCTGTCTCATATGATCACCTTCCTCAATGATAAGAATGACTGGCATCTGCGAGGAGCTTTCTTTGACAGTATTGTCGGTAGGTGGCCACTGCTGCTCTGTGACTGTAAAGATGAGTGAATGTAAAATAGAACAGAACGGTAAGCAGTATAAAGTATAGAAACTAATGCAGATCGTAAGGGGAGTAGTTGCCTACAGCAGCCAAACGAGAGCACTGCTTATTTCAGTTTTTTTTTTTATTTCAACTTTTTTAAAATTTTAGTTTTTGTTTTTTTGTTTAACCCCTTCCCTCCCCATGACGTAAGGGTACGTCATGGAGCGCCGGGGTATGTATGAAGAGAGGTCACGGGGCGACCTCTCCTCATACAGCGCGGGCGTCAGCTGTTTATTACAGCTGACACCCGCGAGCAATAGCTGCAATTGGCCGTTCGGCCGATTGTGGCCATTAACCCTTTAAATGCCACAGTCAATTCTGACAGCGGCATTTAAATCCCCCGAACGATGTTCGGGGGTCCCGTACGGCCCACCCGCGGTGAGATCGGGGGAACCGTGCAAGTGTCATGGCAGTCAGGGGGCCTTCTGAAAGGCCCCAGGGCTGCCTTAGCAGACGGCCTATCAAATGGCAGTATGACGTAATACTATAGCATTACGTCATACTGCAGGAGCGATCAAAGCATCGCTGGTTGTAGTCCCCCAGGGGGACTTTAAAAAAAAAATCAAAAAAAAAAAAAAATCAATAAAGTTTTATTAATTGTAAAAAAAAAAGTTATAAAAGTTTAAATCGCCCCCTTTTGCCATATCTGTTATTAAAAAATCTAAATAATAAAATAAAAATACATATCTGATATCGCCGCGTTTTGTAAAAGACCGATGTATCAAAGTAGCGCATTATTTTTCCCGCACGGTGAACGCTGTCCGAAAAAAATAAAGAGCGCCAGAAATGCACTTTTTTAGTTACCCTGTCTCCCAGAAAAAATGCAATAAAAAGTGATCAAAAAGTCATATGTATTCCGAATTGGTACTATCGCAAACTACACGACATCCTGCAAAAAATGAGCCCTCAATCAACTACATCGACGGAAAAATAAAAAAGTTATTGCCCACAGAGGATGACAGTAGAAAATAGAAAAAAATTAAATGTCTTTGAAAAAAAAAAAACCTATACAAGTTTGGTATCATAGTAATCGTACTGACCCATAGAATTAAGTTATCATGTCGCTTTTGTTGCAGTTTGTGCGCTGTAGAAACAAGACGCACTGAAAGATGGCGAAATGTCGTTTTTTCTTTCATTTTACTCCACTTAGAATTTTTTAAACTTTTTATCAGTACATTATACGGTACAGTAAATGGCATCATTTAAAAATACAAGTCGTCCCGCAAAAAACAAGCCCTCATGCAGCGACGTCGATGGGTAAATAAAGGAGTTACGATTTTTTTGAAGGGGGGAGGAAAAAACGAAAATGGAAAAAGAAAAAGGGGCCGCGTCATTAAGGGGTTAAACTGTGTGTGTCCCCCCCCCCCCCCCCTCCTCCTGATTTCAACAACTTCAGTGAAGCTTTAAAGTAGATCTCCACTTGCTAAACCCCCATATTCTGTTTCCTACCCCTCATCGCTCTCCCAAGGATCCAGTGAGCTGAGATAGGGAAAGATGTTTGGTGAGGCTCTTAAGGCGCCCTTACATATTAGGAATAGTTGTTCCGACCTGCCATTTTCGGTGGGATCAGCCGACTATCATGTGTACAGATGCTGCTGAGGGAAAGAAGAATCAAGCGCAGTGAGTGTCGGCACCCTATATCCAGTGTCTGCCATGGAGATAAGCTGCCACTAGAAGTGTCTGACAGCAGCTTATTCCTCTATACTCATTGAAAATACATGAATACTCAGGCAAACCAAGCGATGAATTGAGAAGTCAGGAGAAATAGCTGTCGGCCAACGGCTATTGAACATGTATGGATAGAACTACATTCGCTGTATATGTGTCTGCTTGTGAACCTGACGCAAGACTTTTCTCAGTAGTGCCGAGTCTGGCAGTGCGTTATAACATGTGACCTCCGTATATGATCCTGTTCTTTCAGGGGTCGCTGCATACGTGGGGTGGCAGAGTTCTTCCATCTTAAAACCACTTCTGCAACAAGGACTTAGCGACGTGGAGGAGTTTGTCATCTTTAAGGCACTTAATGCCCTCACCTGTATGTGCCAGCTGGGACTTCTGCAGAAACCCCATATCTATGAATTCTCATGTGACATCGGTATGTATAATTTATATGTTTTATGCTACACTTTTGCCCTTTTTTCTTTGTATACTGTAAGACTTCCCGTAGCATATAGTTAGGGCTCCTACACACTTGAAGTTTTTTTACGCGAATGTCAATGGGACTTTCTAATGTTAAAAACGCATCACAAGTTTGTGCTTTGCGATTTTTGTGTGATGCGTTTTTAACTTGAGAGTCCCAATGACATTCGCGTAAAAAAACCGCAAGTGTTTGGAGCCCTTAGCTCAGTGTATCCTTCCTACTGCTTCTTTGTAAACCTCTCAGGAGCGCCTGTGCCCCGGTACACAATGCATCACTCATTGGAGGATTACTGTATTAACTAGCACTGTCCCGTTAGGAGAGGAGTAACTCCCGTACAGTTTTCCTGTGTATGTGAGATTGTAGAACTTGTATAAACCTTTTTTCATTCCAAATGTACACCGAGGGGAACAAGTCTATATGCATTAAAAAAGGGGTCACCGTTCATGCTTTGCATTGTACTCAGCAGGTCTCCATCTCTGAAACTCTGTTAGGACATTTTAGGCAGCATTGGGGCTTCTTTCACGCAGAGCAAAGAGCCGCATCAACAATCACTTGGCGCATCAAAATAAAGGGGGTTGTCCAGGACTTTACGATCGATCATCTAGCCTCAGGTCATCAATAGTTGATCGATGGGTTTACTGTTTGGAGTCCCCTCCAATCGGCTGTTCGCAGGGCCAAACAAAGCCGGAAGCCTACGTCTCTGTCCGTAGTACAGCGGGCTGGGTTGTATTGCAGGTACAGTTCCTAGTGAATTCAGTGGGAGCCATGCCTGCATGGCTATCTCCATCTGCCTCTGTCCACAATGACAGCCTAATATCAGCTGATCAGCAGGGATCTCAAGTACCAGACTCCTACCAACCGACTATTGGTGACCTGTCCTGAGGATCGATGATCAGTAGTAAAGTCCTGGATATCGCTTTTAATGGAAAGCTTATTGATTTCAATGAGCATTCTGCAGTAAATGGGGAGATGTTTCCTAATCCTCATGGGACACCCCCACCCTTACTGTTATCAGCCAACTTTCAGGGAACTTGCCCAAAGAAAAGGGGCTCTTCAAACAGACAACCCCTTTAGTTAAAATGGACAATAGCCTTATCGGTGCACTAACTAAAGCCCCATTTACACGCAACGATTATCACTCAAAATTCGTTCATCAATAATCATTGCGTATAAACGCTTCCATCTTTCACTCTTCAGGTTAACGATGATTTTTAGATGAGCTTTAAATTCATTGTTCAGCCGGAGAGAGATAGCAGGGACCGCAGGCAGTGTTCTCCAGGGAAGCAGCTGATTACATTGTATTCACCTGACAGCTGGAGGCAGCCCATGTGAAGACAATGCAGCTGAATGCAAAGTCCAGACCACATGCTGAAGGCTCATTTACATGCAAATGAAGCTGATCAAGTGCTAATGGCAATTAGCCCCCATTAGTACTTTATGCAAAATGATCGCTAGAACTGTCAATCTTTCAATCGTTTGAAATATTGTCTTTGCGCGTAAATGAGACTGTAGTGCTGTTGTGAGTACATTTTAGCCTGGAAAGGCTCTGAGATGCCCAATTCACAGATTGTGCATAAAATACTAAGGTTTTTGTTTATATTTATACTTTTTGAATTACATTTTTTTTAAACTATTCACTTCTTGCAACCTGTACAAAAAGCAAAGCTGATGGACCCTCATTTTATGGTTGTTCTGTAGTTTTGCTGCTTAGTTTTTGATTGTATTTCTCTTCATTTATCTTGTAGCACCCTTCTTGTGCCACCCAAACCTATGGATACGTTATGGAGCCGTGGGGTTCATCACTACAGTTGCTCAGCAGTTAAACATTGCTGATGTGTACTGTAAGTTAATGCCGTATCTACATCCATTTATTACCCAACCTATCATCCAGGTATGTCCTCTGCCACAGGAAGTCAATGTAATGTATAGCTTCTAGAGCATATAGTTAAATTCTGTTCATATTACTAGTTCTCTTTACAGTATCTTTGCTTCATAATTGCAGATAGACAAGGAGATTGTCCTTCTGAGCGTGTTAAAGGAACCTGTAAGCCGGTCAATATTTGACTATGCTCTGCGGTCGAAGGACATTGCCAGCCTCTTTAGACATCTTCAGATGCGTCAGAGGAAGAGGAATGGCACTCTTCTTGAGTGTCCGCCTACAGAAGACCCGGCTGTTGCTCAGCTCTTGAAGAAACTGCTGTCACAGGTACAGAAATACTTACAGATGCCTAATGTTATCTTAATGGAAATAATTTTCTTATTGCACTTGAGCGATGAGAGAAGCACTTTTGTAGACTTTCTTGT
Organism: Eleutherodactylus coqui; assembly: GCF_035609145.1. Classification (NCBI taxonomy): domain Eukaryota; kingdom Metazoa; phylum Chordata; class Amphibia; order Anura; family Eleutherodactylidae; genus Eleutherodactylus; species Eleutherodactylus coqui. The sequence goes on from NC_089848.1 coordinate 41,754,288, forward strand.
TGGGGGACTCGCATGCACACCATTGCTTCATTCATTTCAGTGAATGCACCAAAAAATTGATGAGTATGAGCGTTTGGCAATTTCCAGCACTGTCTACGTCTAGAGGAAAGAAGGTTTCTACACTGACATAAAAGGGGGTTCTTTACTGTAAGAGCAGTGAGTCTATAGAACTCTCTGCCTGAGGACATGGGGATGGTGAACTCAATAAAAGAGTATCAGAGGGGCCTTGACGCCTTTCTTTTTTCCGCCTTGTATACTATTATTGAAATGAGTAGAGTGGCTGCGTGTATGCGCTACCTCCACTCCATTCATGCAGGAACATTGGGGAACCCCCATTCTCTGCATAAATGGGAGTCGCAGCAGTCAGACCCCACCAATCATAACGTTTTATCCCCTATCTTGTGGATAGGTGATGACTTTAGATTTTGGTACGATGTCCCTGTAAGGTAGGGTACGGGAAGTGTTGTGTTGGAGAGCTCTGCTGTTACTGCATATAAAAGAACAGAGGTATGTACTATATGGTAATACACCAGGTTTTGGCCCAGGGGGCTGTAAAAACCTGTATACAATGTCTGGTGAGATGGAAGGAAGTAACGGATGGAGCCTATGCTATACAAGAAGCCCAGGACAGACTCTCCTCATGTACATAATTTCTGTCTTGTAATACTATTAGGGGATGACAGAAGACGAGGAAGATAAACTTTTGGCACTTAAGGATTTTATGTTAAAGTCCAATAAAGCCAAAGCAAATGTAGCCGATCAGAGTCACATCCATGAGACCTCTTTAAAAGGAGTGATTGACCTGCAGACGTTGGGTATAAGCGGAAGGCACTCCGACCTGGTGAAAACTAAACTGGATACAGAAGACAAGCGCAGTAAGTTCTAACGCACAGCAGCTTTGTTATCTGTCCGACCGCCACTTCTAAGCCTCGTTTCCCTCCGTATACGTGCAGCAGTTACCTGATGATCATCTTCTTCTTACCAGTAGTTTATGATCTGTACTTTGTAATCATCATTCCCTTGCTGTGATAGAAATCAGCTCTCCATGAACTGTGCTTTTAGAAAGTGAACAATTAGGCAGGGTTCACACAGGGCGGATTCCCGTCGGAAATCTCACGGTTTGGCCGCAGCAAAAACCGCGAGATTTCCGCCGGGAGAACCGCCGCGGTTGAAGCCGCGGCGGCTTTGAAGCGGCTCGGCCGCATGGTTTGCCGTTGCGGCCGGCGCTCCCATAGAGGAGAGCGCGGCCGCGATGTAAATAAACAAAAAAAATCTGCTGCAGCAAAACCGCGGCAAATCCACCCTGTGTGAATCCAGCCTTATCATTCCATCTCTAACCGGCCAATGACTGAACGACAAACAAAAATAGTTCGCTTTTCGTTTGTTGTTCATTTTCTGCAGGCATAAAAATCATTGTTCGCTTATCGTTTAGGTTAAATGGCAATGGTTCAGTCCTTGTATTCGCTAATTCTCGATTGAACGAGCCAACTATGCATTTGCCTGTTTGAACAGGCTGTATGAGTTAGTGGGGATGTCACTCGTTTGTTCAAACGAGAATTAATAATCATGTAGAGGAAAGAGAATAATAAAATCTACCATCAGTAAATAAAGACTAGATTAGAAAAAAAATGATTTTTTTTCAGTAACTTTTATTTAATCGGTAAAATTAACATCTAGGTGTTGGCATCCCCTTTAGGGCTTCTGCACACTGGTGAGAGCGATATCAGTACATGATTCGTGGCCCAATATCTCCCTCCCAATCCTTTTAACAACCCCTGGATACGAGGTGTTCTCGTGTGAAAACAGCCTCGCATCACTGTGGGGAATCCCTTCATCCCATTTTCTTTCAATGGGGCGGTAGCAGCAGCTGCCCCATTGAAAGCAATGGAGGACCATCGTGATCTCTTGCCGCTGTTGTGACAGCAGCAGGGGATTACTTCATAGCTGCAGGGAGTCCCCTCATCACTGAACACTGTGACAGCAGCAGCAGGGGATTTCATCATCCCGCGGGGAGTCCCCTCATCACTGAACACCCTGCCGCTGCTGTCACAGCTGCGGCAGGGGATCGTGATCTTCTCCAATTGCTTTCAATGGGGTCGGCGCTGCTGCCGACGGCCCCATTGGAAACATTGGGCGAGATTGCAAACATAATGGACATGCTGAAATGTTGTTTTCACACTGCATTGCAAGCGTTAAAACATCACGCATGTGAAGGGAGCCATTGGCTTCATAATTTTTAGCGATTTTTGGGAAGTTGCGGGATTCCATCGCCTGTGTTAAGGCGCTCTTACAGAAATCCCTTAAACAGCAGAACATGAGTGTTTATGGTCACTGCTGTCGCTCCCTAGTTGATTTAGTACATAAGGTTATATTCACATATATTTGGTAACCTATGTGCATAATAAAACCCCCATTACTTTTTTGGGTCGTGTTTAGTCACTTCAACAGTAGAAATACAAGAAATCCTGTCCGTTCACACTAATGTCTCATTTGTCATAGGTACTGATATAATTGTACATTCATACGGTTAGACACATTGTGTTATGTAAAGTCTGAAGTGTTGCTCTCTGTGAGCCGCACGCCTGGGTGGTAACGTCTTCACCTTCTTTATATATATTTTAGTCGACCATACCTTTTTTGGTTTCCACTTTGATGGACAGTGATTTCACTGTATCCCTTACACCGTAGCACGGAAGCATGTGAAGCAAGATTCCAATGTGAATGAAGAGTGGAAGAGCATGTTTGGTGCAATGGAGCCAACAAATATACCCCAGACCGTCCCAAGAACTCTGCCCCCTACTGACCAGGAAGCCACAAAGCCTCTTCGCTCAGATTCTTCTGCTGCTATTACTGCCCCTTTATCCTCCTCCCCACAGGTAATACATTCTGTACTTGTGATTAATCTGTTCTAGGTTTTGTGTTTAAGCCCAAAAACACAACATTGTGACTTAAATTTTATGAAAGTTCTTAAGTAATCCGTTCAGGTGATGATTAAGGGAAGCTTTCTGCTTGAACCCGGGCAACATTTATAAAACCTTTCATGGGACAATTTGAATCAAATGGTAGAAAACTATATATTCCCAAGCAAATAAGCATAGGAGAACCAACATAACTGCTTTCACCCATTTGTGCCCTATGACGTACATGTACATCACGGGAAGGAGAAGGTTGAGGCTAAATGGCATATATTCACAATATGTAGATAGCGTACGCTGAGAAGTCGGGCCTACACCACAGTGACAGCTGGGATCAGTGAGAACACAGATTTTCCCCCTCTCTCATTAACCCTTTACATGCCATGGCCAATGTTGATTTCAGATTGTATGAGACTAACAGTCTATGCCTTTATCAGCCCTGAAACATGTAAGCAGAGCGCCAATGGGTCGCCATGGCAACTGGATGCCAGTCGATGGTGTCCTGGTTAGCCATGGTTTATCCTTGGCAGAATTAGTGATAATACACTGCAATACAGAAGTATGTGAGTAATGGTCAGGATATCGCAGGTTTAAGTCCCCTACAGGAAAATAAAGAAATATATATATAAAAAAATACTTAAAAGAAACGCCCCCCCCCCACCCCTTTTTTGTCAGTTGTTCATTTCGCTTCCCAACAAAACTGAAATAGAAGTAATGAGGACAAAAATTCATAATTACCCAAAAATGGTGCCAATAAAAGTTGCGCAGGATACAAGTTCGTGCAGAGCTCCACTGATGGAAAAAGTAAAAAAAAAAAAAAGCTATGGGTCTTTTGAATTCAGCAATGCAAAAAAGAGGGGGGGGGTTCTTGTGGAATAGTCTAAAATTTATTTATTTATTTATTTTATTATAGGCCTCCCTCACACAGGGCGTTTTATACAGTGTTTAGCACTGCCTTTTCAGCCCAGCGCTAAACGCTGTACAAGGCTCCCATTCATTTCAATGGGGCTGCTCACACAGGGCTGAAAACACAGCGCCTTGGAACGCTGCGCTTTGACAGCGATGCAAGTTCTGTTTTGGGGCGTTTTCAGCCCTGCGTCGCCCATTAAAATGAATGGGCAGCGGTTTTAGCACTGCTGAAAACGTGGCAACACTTGGTGCCGCGTTTTTGGCAGCGTTAACTGCTCGCCGATTTTTGGGGTGAAGGCTTGCAATAGAAGCCCTACCCCCAAAATCAGCCCCAGCTATGTAGAGAGAAAAAAAGAAAGTTAATACTCACCTAGCCGCTGCAGTCCGGGTCGCGGCCGCTGGTCTCTGCCGCTGATCCGTTCTTCCCCTGCATTCACAAGTCTATTGCCCTAGGCCAGGTTTGAGAACCCCGCCTCCGGCAATAGAGTGCTGTGATTGGTTATCGGCACGTTCGATGCCCAGTCACAGCCCTTCATTGACTGTCTCAGCCAATCAGCGCCGGCAAGCTCTGATTGGCTGAGACAGTCAATGAAGGGCTGTGATTGGGCATCGAGCAAGCACCGACAACCAATCACAGCACTCTATTGCCGGAGGCGCGGTTCTCAAACCTGGCCTAGGGCAATAGACTTGGGAGTGCCGAGGAAGCCCGGATCAGCGGCAGAAACCAGCGGCCGCGACCCGGACTGCAGCGGCTAGGTGAGTATTGCTTTTTTTTTTTCTTTTTCAGCATTCTTGGCTGCGGTTTCAGCCGAGCTGAAAACGCAGCCAAAATGCTGGCATGAAGTATGCCAGCGCTGCAGAAACGGGGCGGAATCTGCAGTAATGCCCTGTGTGAGGGAGGCCTAAATCATACCAACCCACAGAAAAAGTTATTATGTCATCCTGTCATTTATACCGCATGGTGAACGCTGTAAAAAAGAAAATGGCAGAATTGATGTTTTTTTTTTCTTTTCCACAATGCCCCCTGCCCCCTCCCACAAAAATTAACAAAAGTTATACGTACCAATAAAAACTACAGCTTACCCTGCAACGAACGAGCCCTCTTATGGCTATATCCATGGGGAAAAAAAAAAAAAAAGTTATGGCTCTAAAAATTTGGGCAGAAGATCCCACACTAGGCTGCATACGGAAGGGGTTAAAGATGGTTATTCAGATGTTTCACTTAAATGTTGTAAGCATTTCCCAATAAACATAAGTTGAACAAAATAGCGACTCCTTATTGCACCAAAGCCTAAAGTGATGATGTGTGTGACTCCATAGACCTCTGAAGGTGCAGGGATCCAGTCGAGGAGACCCACGTTGCAGATATACACCAGCACATATCAGCCGTCAGCCTTACAAATCCGTATGACCACATGTAAGAGTGAGCTGCAGCAGCTCATACAACAGAAGCGGGAGCAGTGCAATGCAGAGCGCCTAGCAAAGTACATGATGGAGAGTGCCGAGTGGGAGAGCAAGCCGCCCCCTACAGGTAAGGACACGTTATTGATGAAAATCCAATGCAGCATGCTAATGGAAGAAACCCTCCTATCCCTGACCGTGTGCTAGTGTTCTGTAATACTCGAGTACTCGCATCTCAGAATATAGATTACTTCAAAGTGTTGTTGCTCTGGGCAGCTGTAAATTGAGCCATTTCATTCTTGAGAACATTTGTGAACATTACTTCAGATAACCACGGATTTCATGTATGAAAAAACTATTTTGACTGGGTTTCCCTATTAAATGGTGGTGTTTGATGAACAAAACTTAATGGCCGGGCAGGTGATAAAGAGAGACTGTATACTCCTCTGTCTTTTGGCCTCTGGTACCCACTAAGCTGCTGCTGCTTGCCTCGTCGTCCCCCCCTCCACCCCACCCCATCTGTGAATGACCACCAAAAGTCACGTGACTGCTGCAGCCAATCAGAGGAGCCATCCGAGAGCCTGGCATTATAGCGATCACATCTTGAGTACCATGATGCAAGGAGTTTGCTGCGTCTTCTGATTGTCTGCAGTGGTCACCTGATTTTTGAAGGCCATCCATGGATGAGACGGACGATAGGGCAGCAGGAGCTGCTCAGCTGGGTACCTAAGGACAGGTGGATATACTGTTTTTATTCACCTGCCCGGCTGTTAATTTATTTTTTCTATAACCACATAACCCCTTAAAGTGACTGCCTGACTCACACTGTGCAGTATTATGCATTATTAGTCTAAGATGAACCAGTGCCGTCCACATGAGCAGCACTGATCAGTCAGAGCCACATGTAGTGTCTTAAACTCCCTGTCCACGGCCATTGTAGAATATCGCTAGCAATGTTCCACCGTGGGGGACGAGCGCTCACAGGTCTCAGGGGTGAGCCTATCTGACAGATAGGCTCCCTGCGGAGAATCACAGCATGCAGCGATTTAGATCCCCCGAGCGGAGAATTGCTATGATTCTCCGTTCATGGATGCCACGGCTGCACTTTCCATAGCAACGCTGTGGAAAGCTTCACACATTGTGTCTCTGCAAGAGCTTATCGTGACAGACTCTGCTGTGGGCACAATTTCCAGTGACTTTAACCTCTACGGAAGCTTTGGAAATCGAAGATTGGCGGTGTCTCTTCTTGCTCCTGCTTGTCTTGGATGCTGTCCTAGATGACCGTAAGTTAGAGCCTTTGGACTGCTGGCTCGGTGACAGTCTGTGCCATGGTAATATTTCAGATCTTCTCTTGGATTTGGTTGCTTAGGCTGACCTTTCTTGGCATTAGGAAGGATTGGTATGAAGTTCTGTAGTTCTCGGGTAACTGATGCCAATGTATTCTTGCCATTTTACCAATTGCTCAGCTTTGTTTAATATTTGGACCCTTCTAACTATTCAGGTACTCTAAAACTGTGTGTGTGTTTTTCTAGGATGGCACCCAAAAGGCTTGCTGGTGGCACATCTACATGAACATAAAGGTCCAGTAAACAGAATCCGAGTCTCTGATGAACACTCTATTTTTGCCACCTGCTCAAATGATGGAACAGTAAAAGTCTGGAATAGTCAGAAAATGGAAGGAAAGACTACTACAACGAGGTATAAGGAGCATGTCCAAACAGGAATCGCTTAGGGATTTAATGTTTATAAAATCAGGCTAATATATTAAAGGGTTCATGGGAAGAATATTTATCACCTATCCACAAGTTTAAATGTCTGATCACCGGGGGCCCAGGAATCACTAAAAGGGGACCCTTTCATTGCAAGACCCCAGTGACGAGAAGTTCGAATGGAGTGCCGGTTGAACATGCCTTCCATCACTCCTATAACCTTTTTATAGGTAATAAATGTCTTTGTGAGAAAGGTTAAAGGTCCTTAAAGGGGCTTACTCATGAGGAACAATGCACTTTCCATCAGCCATACCTGCCTGGGAATACTTATCAAAAGTAACACAATGGGAGTTGTTGCCCATATTGAGGAATCAGATTACAACTTTCCTTTTTCAGAAGCCCGAAACTAATAGTTAATACCTAATGTTGATAAAAATGACACTCTTAGGATGGTTTCACATCTGCGCTGGAAACTCCATCCGGAGGTGCCATCACAGACCCAGCTACAAATACCGGAAGGAAAACTGCTGCATGCAGGGCTTTTTCTTTTGTCCCAAAACCGGGCAGCTGGGCGGAAAGCAGGCGGACCCAGTTATAGCCAATGGGGCCACCCTGCGCTGTTCAGTGCCGTCTAGATATGGAACCGTTCGGCCGTGGGGATTTCACTTTCCTGCTTCCTGAACGGAGCAGGAAAGCGGCATCCCCAGCGCAGATGGGAAAGCATCCTTAGCTCAGCTGCACCTGGGATAGGTTCATATACAGCTTGTGTGCGCTACATAATGTTACTATGTTTCTCTTTGGAATTTCCCGTAGTTCCTATACGCTGCATGTCTTGTGTTTTGTCTCTTGATTAAGTTGCTATATATAATTTGCATTTCCATTTTTTGATTTAGGTCAATATTGACATATTCTCGCATTGGTGGACATGTTAAAACATTGACCTTTTGCCAGGGATCACATTACTTGGCTGTGGCTTCAGACAATGGCAACATACAACTTCTTGGTATTGAAGCTTCTAAACCACCAAAATCACCCAAAATTCATCCACTACAAAGCAGGTATGTGTTATAGTATCAAAAATAAGTACAAACTATTAATTGGAGTTTGCAATCAACAGATGCATGTAGGGGTCCAAAAATCCTCTTATATACTACAATAAAAGAGAACGCCCTTTATAGGATAACATTGTAACTTTTATTACCACCATTAAAAAACAAAATTGGAACATGGCTTGAGACGTGCTGTCAAATACTTAGCTTGATATGCGCCAATTTCACAAAGCCACCCTGATAACATGTCCCAGGGCCATTACAACCGATAAATCCACCTCCGTTAATAGCAGACCGGCACATCTGAAGCTAAAGGTTCTTTTACATGGCATAACTTGTCAGGTGCAGATGCCCGACAGGTCATTCCAGCGAATCGTTCCTGTGCTTTTACACAGGAGTGAGCGTCAATGCTGAATGGAGACGCTGGCTCTGATTGGCTGAGCCACATCGCTCGAGAAACAGTCAGAGCCAGCGCTTCCTGGAGGTGGGATATATGACCCCCCCCAACCAGGAAGCAGCGGCTGAAGATTGCAAACAAGTGCAGTGGAGCTTCAGGAGGAGAAATGTGTGGCGGACAGGACAGCGCTTGTTAGGTAATGTATTGTTTTTTTTTATGCAGCCAGGGCTTATTTTAGGGGAAACGGTAGGACTTCTTACCGTAAAAGTGTAATCCTACTGCATGAAAAGCGCGCTTTCGTGCAATGCAGTGCAACAGAAAGTAAGGCTTCATACTGAAACACGGGATACAAAGCATCCGAAATCGAGACAATATTCAGCATGATTCATGGCATTCTCCATTCTCTGTTCATCTGTTCATCTGATCAACGTCAGACGCCCCTGCTGTAGTTTCCGTCTGCAGTGACACTGAGTGGTCCTGCCGATCTCCTAGACTCCTGTGCAGACTCTGAGTCCTCTGCTGTTCATCTCCTAGCAGAGACCTAGGCTTTTGGTGGACACAGAAGCCTATGAGATACATTAGGGGAAATTTATTAAGACCGGAGTTTCATGCATCAGCTTTAATAAACGGCCCGATTGAGTAGAGAAGGGCTCAATCTGTCTAGAGGGCGCAAACCTGTTAACTAAGGATGAGCGAGTATACTCGCTAAAGCACTACTCGTCCGAGTAATGTGCTTTAGACGAGTATCTCCCTGCTCGTCCTTAAAGATTCGGGGGCCGCCGCGGGGGAGAGCGGGGAGGAACGGAGGTAAGATCTTTCTCTCCCTCTCTCCCCTGCTCCCCGCCGCGACTCACCTGTCAGCCGCAGCGGTCCCCGAATCTTTAGGGACGAGCAGGGAGATACTCGTCTAAGGCACATTACTCGGACGAGTAGTGCTTTAGCGAGTATACTCGCTCATCCTTACTCTTAACAAACTGGATGCATCTTTGTCTCCCTGTGCGCTTGAATTGAAATTTGCATAGGGTTCCACTATAGTTTATGCCAGCTTATGGTGTAAATTATAGTAAATCTCACAGGTTGTGGGAGGCAATGCTTCCATTTTTATCACCTTTTTTGAAGACGAGCAGTATACATTAAGGCCTCATGTCCACGGGGAAAATCAGGCCCACTACGGATTCTACATGGAGAATCTGCAGCGGGTCCCTCCTGCCCCGCGGACATGAGCGCTGAAAATAGGAATTTAAAAGAATTTACTCATCCGGAGCGGGCGGGGAAAGTCTTCTTTTCCTCACGGCCGGATCTTCTTTTTCGGCCGGCGGATGAACTTGTCACGCCGGCGGCACGTCGCCGACGTGCCGCGCGCATGCGCCGGGCACATCCGACGAGCCGAAGCAAGAAAGATCCGGCCGTGAGGAAGAGAAGACCTTCCCCGCCCGCTCCGGATGAGTAAATTCTTTTACATTCCTATTTTAGGTCTCCCGCGGATCCGGACGGCTTCCATAGGCTTCAATAGAAGCCTGCGGGAGCCGTCCCCGCGGGAGACCCGCACGAAAATGGAGCATGGTCCAGATTTTTTCATGCTCCATTTTTTTTAAAATCACTTTTATTGACCATCCGCGGGTATTTATCTACCCGTGGGTGGTCAATGCATCCCTATGGGGTGCGGATCCGCGTGCGGGAGAAGAGTTAAAATCCGCTGCGGATTTTAATTCTTCTTTTGCCCGTGGACATGAGGCCTTAATCCCTGCATTTTGTCAAACATGACGTGTGCTAAAATGTTTGACTTTCTTACACCCGTTTTGATAAATCTGCACCATTATAGTGTCTCCTACAGACTGTAGCCATGTGGTGTTTTTTTTTTCCTGCTGATTACCTAATGATGGCACAGGCACGTGATGGACTTTACTGCAAACACACTTACCTTAGGGAGCGCCACATAGCACAGTGGGGTTTTACATGGAGGTGCAGTTTAAAATAAAAACAGTCAAAATTACAGCAAAACTACATTCCCTGACCAAGATGTATGCCAATAATTGGCTTTGGGCAAAATTCAAACTTATTCTGGATTTATCTGGATTTACACAGTGAAAACTAAAAATGTAGAAAGCTGAAGTTTTCACATTGTTGCTTCAGCTCTTTGCTTGTTTTAACTTTTTTTTCCCATTGGTAAACTGTTGACCTACATGATTTATACCTTTTTACTTTAGAATTCCGTATACCTTTTACAGAGACCTTTTTATATACTCTAATTCCCCCCCCCCCCCCCCCATTTTGTGCCTAGATGCTTGGACCTACGGGAGGATGGATGTGTGGTAGATATGCATCAGTTCAATTCAGGGTCGCAGTCTGTGCTGGCTTATGCTACCGTCAATGGATCTTTGGTTGGGTGGGATCTGAGATCGTCTAGTAATGCCTGGACATTGAAACAAGATTTGCGATTAGGGCTGATAACCTCATTTGCAGTGGATATCCACCAGTGCTGGCTGTGTATTGGTAAGCTTCATGTGCCTATATACTTGCTGTTAATGTCTAATGTAACCATATTGCCTACTCTTTAATGCACCGTTAGTGAAATAATCACAATGCTGGTAATACAAGTTATACCGCTATACAGGAGAACATATCAAGGGACTGTCAGTGCTTAAAATGTATCATCATTAGAATTTAATATCCAAAAAATGCCAAAAGACCCCCATACCTATTAGACAAAAATCATCCAAATCCGCCATTTTTGGCTGGACCGGGTGACTTGTATGTGTCTGGGGGTCCAGGCTCTCCTCCCAACAGATGGTGTCGGGGAAAAGAAGGATTGGGCATGTTGAATTTTAGCGCTCTATCCTTTTGTACCTTCTGGAGATGAGATGCTGCCAAGTGTGCAGGCGGATCAGGAGAGATGGCTGTTGGCCAATGAGCATTTGACTGGAGAGAAAAAAATATATATATCATGGAAAACCTGGAATTTGATGAAACTCATGAAATACCTGGAAATGTGATGGAATTTTCTGATCTGTCATGGAATTTTTTCTGAGTCTTGCTAAGAGTCGAATCGGTGCTTTTTTCACCCGTATCCCTGACAGATGACTTTTTCTTGTTTTTAAGTTAATTGACTGTCCAAAACAATTTCCTTATTCCATTATGATCCAGTATTGTGTTTAGCACTATAGGCCAAAAGAATAAAGAAAATGTTTTGGATAAACGGAACTAAAAACACACAAGAATCTCAATGCTCAGTCTTAAAAATACTAAAAATATATTTTAGTTTTTAAAGTGCATTGCAGTTTTGTTCTCAATCGGCCTCTCGTGGTTGGGAATCCGCTGGGGGTACCGCATGCGTAATCCGATCCGCCCGTGGACATGAGGCCTAAATCTTTTACTCTTGGTTGCATGTTCTTTCTATACAATGGGGTACAAAAAGAATTATGCCAGAAAAGTCCATCTCAGTCAATCCTCTTTACCTCTGAGAAGGGCTGGAAGGTTCTACACTGTATGGAGTATTAAGGGGACAAAGGGGTTGATCATCCGTAGCTCATCACTAGTACTTACCGCCTATGTTGCTGGAAAAGAAACCAGTCCATACTTCAGACTAAGCGCTGTTGAAGTAAATGGGACTCGATCTGCAGTACCACATCGGGCCACTGCAAAATGTACGGAGCTGTCTGCTTTCAGCAACACAATGGGTTCGTACAGCTGAACACCAATTGGGGTCTTGAATGGCCCATCAACTATTGATGACCTACTCTGTGGATCGTGTAGGTTATCAGTCTTAAAAGTGGGGCAAGCCCTGTAAAGGGGTATTCCCAAAATGGACTTTTATGCCATATCCTTATGGATTGGTAATAAATATGATGGGGGTTTACTGCTGACATCCCCAAGAATCCTAAAAACGGGGGTCCTGTTTCTCCTTGCCTGTCACTATTGGCTCGCTGCACCCATCTGTAGTGATGTGAAGATTGAATGGCGTGATGGTCACGCATGCACAGTACCGCTCCATTGCAATGGGCTGACCAAAATAGCCGAGTACAAAGCGCTCGGCTATCTGTCACAGTGCCATTGAGAATGGAGCGGCACCATGCACATGTGACCGCCGTTCCATTAAGTCTGCTCCTCCATGCAGGGGGAGAGGTGATAAGTCCGTTCTGGTACAGCCTCTTGAATGGTAAACTTTGCATTGCAGTAACAGATGGAAACTATGCTTTTCCTCTGAAGTTGTAGGATTTGTGGCCAATTTCTTTTAGTTCACTGCTCTATGGAATACAACTTAAAAATACAAACCGAAAATACTTATTATTTTTGCTGAGGCTTTCTTTTGTTTTATCAGGAACTAGTAGCGGCACAATGGCATGCTGGGACATGAGGTTCCAGCTACCAATATCCAGCCATACACATCCAGCTCGGGCAAGAATACGACGTCTCTTAATGCATCCCTTGAGCATGCACACGATGTATCAGTCTTGGGTCATCGCTGGTAAGTGCTACTAAGTGGTCACTAACTTTTTAAACAACTTGTGCTTATATGATGACCATTGTAATTAACCAGCAACAGTGCAATTTACTTTACCTAAAACTGCTGAAGTGATGGCCACCAGAGGTCTCCCTTCCTCCTAGCTTGTTGTCCACCACCTGTTGTCAAGTGATGTTATCTCTTTACTTGAGACCTTAGGCCAGCAGAAGAGGAAGTGAAGGGGGGAGGGGGATGAGTTTTTCTGTTCATTGAAGTCTGTGAGAGCAGAGGGGATGAGGGAGGAGTAGGAGGGACAAACGTAGAGACAGACTTACTTAAAGCCAATGGTGTGTAGTTTGTAGCTATTACATCTCCGCTGATCAGTACTGCTGTACACTATCCTACATGATGATATGTCTGTATTACACACAGTTAGAGAGCAGAATCTTCAGTTGTATGTGCACAGTGTTTAGACGTAGCACAGCAGCCAGGCTTCTCCCACCAGTTCTGAGAATGAGATGTATACCCTGCAAAGGGGAAAATAGTGATTAAATGCAGGATACAGGATAATGGCCAGAAATGGTATTCTTCCTCATGTACACATGACGGCTCATTCTGAAAAATTATTCTTTAAATTCACATAAATGGTTGACCATGTAAAGTATGGGTCTGCCAATATGGGGATCCTGCTCTCATAGTAGGGCATGAGGCAACCCCATTAGTAATTACAAGTATTCACGGCCTGGTGGTGACTTGTATTGTCCCACCTTGCCTTTTTCTAAATTATTGTGGCATGCTGTAAAATCCTTAAATGAAGACCCAGTTCAGGTTATTTCTCACCCTGTAGGTATAAAAATGGGAAAAAATCCAAAATCCGGTAGTAAGAGTTGTCACTGACTAATTAACTCTTGCATCATGCAGCTCCATGACCGCAGATGTGGTTATCAGTCATTTGCTTTCTGCACAGGATTATTTTCCTATTATAAAGCTGACTCATCTGTCAGTTTATCCGTTTTAATTGGATTCTTCCCTTTAAGCAAATCTCTAATGTAAATGCCAAATAGCTGATTTTTTTTTTTTTTATAAAATCACTTAACTTCTGTGTCTCTCAATGGCATGCCGAAAATCCGCTAAGTAGTTCTTGCTAATCTGAAATGAATTCTTTGGCATTTATGCTGCTTTGATTTTTTTTAATTTCCTGAATGCAGTCTGGCTTCTGTACAAACCAAAGGTCAATGACCATATATTAGTAAGAACATGGGCTTTACTGGGAGAAAATCCGTCTGCTCGCCATTTCACTGCTGGGATTGGATTTATGGCAAGAATAGAGTTAGTGCGAAGGATCCAGAGGGCTGCAGCAAAAGATTATTTGCATTTAGGATCTTCGGTACCCGTCCCTGCCAGGAAAGTGTTCACACGTTTAACATATACACAAAACCCGCATTCTAATAGGAAAAAATGACAGTACCCCACTAGACACACAGAGAAATGCCCCCCAGCACTTTACACTTATGGGCGCCTTCATGCAATTTTGCAACAAAATGTAACATTTTTAAAAAATGGCTAAACGTTCATATGTTTGGCTAAAGGCAGATACAGAGCCTAAGGCCGGTTTCACATCCGCGTCAAAACCTCCGGCCGCAGGTTTCGGTGCAGATCTGGCTGAGCATGGCACGGCATGCAGCACTTTTACACACATCCGCAGAGAAGAAAATAAAAGACCCGGAGGCGTAAGCAGTGTCTTCGGCCGCAGCAGGGTCGTATTCCTCTGAGGCCTCCCGCATGCGCAATCTGATCCGCCTGCGGACACTGGGCCTTATTGTCGGTCCGTTCTTCTTTCTTGCAGTTCCCCTCCCCCTCCTCTCATCCAGCCCCCAGCTAAGCTGGCTTTACGCATAAGTAGAAAGAAAAGAAAAATGATTTCCCTAAGATTCACTTTATCAGTTCACTTTTTTGTTCAAAAATGGCAAATCTTAGCAATTATTTTTGATGTCTTTGCATTGGTACATGACTCGGACTTCCCTTGTTTTTCTTCATCCAACCCTTAGCTGTTCAAGGCAATAATGAAGTCTCCATGTGGGACATGGAGACTGGGGACAGGAGATTCACATTATGGGCCAGCAATGCCCCTCCGCTCTCAGAAATGCAGGTAAGCTTCTATTTATTCTTTGCACAGTTGGTGATTTTCACAATTTCTTGTATTTAGCAGAAATCTGCCAGTCTTTAAGTCCGGTATCAGTAATGCCCCTTTTATACTAGTTTTTTGATGTTGCCATGGTGTCAAGACTGAAAAACGTGTCTCCAATAGCTGCTATTGTGAAATAAAAGACATTTAGCGATTATGCAAGAGATTACCCACAAGAGATTCAGAGTGGAAGTTTGGGAAGTGGTGAAACCAAGTACATTGCTAAATATGGCATGCACACACACACCAAGTACATTACTAAGTATGGCATGCACACACACCAAGTACATTACTAAGTATGGCATGCACACACACCAAGTACATTACTAAGTATGGCATGCACACACACACCCCGAGTACATTACTAAGTATGGCATGCACACACACCAAGTACATTACTAAGTATGGCATGCACACACACCGAGTACATTACTGAGTATGGCATGCACACACACCGAGTACATTACTGAGTATGGCATGCGCGCACACACACCGAGTACATTACTGAGTATGGCATGCACACACACCGAGTACATTACTGAGTATGGCATGCGCGCACACACACCGAGTACATTACTGAGTATGGCATGCGCACGCACACACCGAGTACATTACTGAGTATGGCATGCGCACGCACACACCGAGTACATTACTGAGTATGGCATGCGCACGCACACACCGAGTACATTACTGAGTATGGCATGCGCACGCACACACCGAGTACATTACGGAGTATGGCATGCGCACGCACACACCGAGTACATTACGGAGTATGGCATGCGCACGCACACACCGAGTACATTACGGAGTATGGCATGCGCACGCACACACCGAGTACATTACGGAGTATGGCATGCGCACGCACACACCGAGTACATTACTGAGTATGGCATGCGCACGCACACACCGAGTACATTACTGAGTATGGCATGCGCACGCACACACCGAGTACATTACTGAGTATGGCATGCGCACGCACACACCGAGTACATTACTGAGTATGGCATGCACACACACACCGAGTACATTACTGAGTATGGCATGCACACACAAACCGAGTAGATTACTGAGTATGGCATGCGCACACACCGAGTACATTGCTAAATATGGCATGCACACACACCGAGTACATTACTGAGTATGGCATGCACACACACCAAGTACATTACTGAGTATGGCATGCGCACACACACACCAAGTACATTACTGAGTATGGCATGCGCACACACACACCGAGTACATTACTGAGTATGGCATGCGCACGCACACACCGAGTACATTACTGAGTATGGCATGCGCACGCACACACCGAGTACATTACTGAGTATGGCATGCGCACGCACACACCGAGTACATTACTGAGTATGGCATGCGCACGCACACACCGAGTACATTACTGAGTATGGCATGCGCACGCACACACCGAGTACATTACTGAGTATGGCATGCACACACACACCGAGTACATTACTGAGTATGGCATGCACACACAAACCGAGTAGATTACTGAGTATGGCATGCGCACACACCGAGTACATTGCTAAATATGGCATGCACACACACCGAGTACATTACTGAGTATGGCATGCACACACACCAAGTACATTACTGAGTATGGCATGCGCACACACACACCAAGTACATTACTGAGTATGGCATGCGCACACACACACCGAGTACATTACTGAGTATGGCATGCGCACGCACACACCGAGTACATTACTGAGTATGGCATGCGCACGCACCGAGTACATTGCTAAATATGGCATGCACACACACCGAGTACATTACTGAGTATGGCATGCACACACACCAAGTACATTACTGAGTATGGCATGCGCACACACACACCAAGTACATTACTGAGTATGGCATGCGCACACACACACCGAGTACATTACTGAGTATGGCATGCGCACGCACACACCGAGTACATTACTGAGTATGGCATGCGCACGCACACCGAGTACATTACTGAGTATGGCATGCACACACACACCGAGTACATTACTGAGTATGGCATGCACACACAAACCGAGTAGATTACTGAGTATGGCATGCGCACACACCGAGTACATTGCTAAATATGGCATGCACACACACCGAGTACATTACTGAGTATGGCATGCACACACACCAAGTACATTACTGAGTATGGCATGCGCACACACACACCAAGTACATTACTGAGTATGGCATGCGCACGCACACACCGAGTACATTACTGAGTATGGCATGCGCACGCACACACCGAGTACATTACTGAGTATGGCATGCACACACACCGAGTACATTACTGAGTATGGCATGCACACACACCGAGTACATTGCTAAATATGGCATGCACACACACCGAGTACATTACTGAGTATGGCATGCACACACACCAAGTACATTACTGAGTATGGCATGCGCACACACACACCAAGTACATTACTGAGTATGGCATGCGCACACACACACCGAGTACATTACTGAGTATGGCATGCGCACGCACACACCGAGTACATTACTGAGTATGGCATGCGCACGCACACACCGAGTACATTACTGAGTATGGCATGCGCACGCACACACCGAGTACATTACTGAGTATGGCATGCGCACGCACACACCGAGTACATTACTGAGTATGGCATGCGCACGCACACACCGAGTACATTACTGAGTATGGCATGCGCACGCACACACCGAGTACATTACTGAGTATGGCATGCGCACGCACACACCGAGTACATTACTGAGTATGGCATGCGCACGCACACACCGAGTACATTACTGAGTATGGCATGCGCACGCACACACCGAGTACATTACTGAGTATGGCATGCGCACGCACACACCGAGTACATTACTGAGTATGGCATGCGCACGCACACACCGAGTACATTACTGAGTATGGCATGCGCACGCACACACCGAGTACATTACTGAGTATGGCATGCGCACGCACACACCGAGTACATTACTGAGTATGGCATGCGCACGCACACACCGAGTACATTACTGAGTATGGCATGCGCACGCACACACCGAGTACATTACTGAGTATGGCATGCGCACGCACACACCGAGTACATTACTGAGTATGGCATGCGCACGCACACACCGAGTAGATTACTGAGTATGGCATGCACACACACCGAGTACTTTGCTAAATATGGCATGCACACACACCGAGTACATTACTGAGTATGGCATGCACACACACCAAGTACATTACTGAGTATGGCATGCAAGCCCACCAAGTACATTACTAGGTATGGCATGCACACACAAAGTACATTACTAGGTATGGCATGCACACACACCGAGTACATTACTGAGTATGGCATGCGCACGCACACACCGAGTACATTACTGAGTATGGCATGCGCACGCACACACCGAGTACATTACTGAGTATGGCATGCGCACGCACACACCGAGTACATTACTGAGTATGGCATGCGCACGCACACACCGAGTACATTACTGAGTATGGCATGCGCACGCACACACCGAGTACATTACTGAGTATGGCATGCGCACGCACACACCGAGTACATTACTGAGTATGGCATGCGCACGCACACACCGAGTACATTACTGAGTATGGCATGCGCACGCACACACCGAGTACATTACTGAGTATGGCATGCGCACGCACACACCGAGTACATTACTGAGTATGGCATGCGCACGCACACACCGAGTACATTACTGAGTATGGCATGCGCACGCACACACCGAGTACATTACTGAGTATGGCATGCACACACACACCGAGTACATTACTGAGTATGGCATGCACACACAAACCGAGTAGATTACTGAGTATGGCATGCACACACACCGAGTACATTGCTAAATATGGCATGCACACACACCGAGTACATTACTGAGTATGGCATGCACACACACCAAGTACATTACTGAGTATGGCATGCGCACACCCCGAGTACAATACTAAGTATGGCATGCGCACACCCCGAGTACAATACTAAGTATGGCATGCGCACACCCCGAGTACAATACTAAGTATGGCATGCGCACACCCCGAGTACAATACTAAGTATGGCATGCGCACACCCCAAGTACAATACTAAGTATGGCACGCACACACACCGAGTACATTACTGAGTATGGCGTGCGCACACACACACCGAGTACATTACTGAGTATGGCATGCGCACGCACACACCAAGTACATTACTGAGTATGGCATGCGCACGCACACACCGAGTACATTACTGAGTATGGCATGCGCACGCACACACCGAGTACATTACTGAGTATGGCATGCGCACGCACACACCGAGTACATTACTGAGTATGGCATGCGCACGCACACACCGAGTACATTACTGAGTATGGCATGCGCACGCACACACCGAGTACATTACTGAGTATGGCTTGCGCACGCACACACCGAGTACACTACTGAGTATGGCTTGCGCACGCACACACCGAGTACATTACTGAGTATGGCGTGCGCACGCACACACCGAGTACATTACTGAGTATGGCATGCGCACACCCTGAGTACATTACTGAGTATGGCATGCGCACACCCTGAGTACATTACTGAGTATGGCATGCACACACATGAGACTCACTCACCTTCTGGGTGCTCTCCGTAAGGAGAAAAGATAGCGTAGTCCGTAGTTGGAGTGTGCGCATGCCGTACTTAGTAATGTACTTGGTGTGTGTGCATGCCATACTTAGTAATACAACTCGTTCCGCAAAAAAAAAACAAGCCCTCATACAGCGACGTCGCTGGATAAATAAAGGAGTTACGATTTTTTTAAGGGGGGGAGGAAAAAACGAAAATGGGGGGGAAAAAAGGGCCGTGTCATGAAGGGGTTAATTTAAAGTGTTAGTGGCTTTAGGAAAAACATAGTTAATAATTTTCATTCCTGAACTTTGACTTGTGAGGCGCAGGTATCAGAATATTCTGGGTAATGAGACCCCCAGGAGAAGAAGTTTTAGAAGTCTGGACATAACCTAGTGTTAGGGCTGATTTAGACACAATGATTATCGCTCCAAAGTCGCTCAAAAGCCGTCGTTTAAGCGATAATCGTTGTGTCTCTCTCATTTTTCGTTAACGGTTCACTCATCGTTGTCTTTCGGTCCACTTAGAATCCATCGTTCGGCCGTTTTGCCTTTCGTTTGGTCAAAGTGACATCGTTCAGCGATTTGAGGAGAGTTCTCAATGCAAACATCGCACAACGGCTGAAAAGCCCGACATTTTCCAACAATTTCCGTTAGGAAAAAACGTCCGTCTTTTAAAGCAAAACTTTTGCTCACTTTTATCATTTTAACGAATTTAGAGCGATTTCTCTGTGTGTCTAAATGGGGCTTTAGGCTCTGTTCACAGTGACAACGAGGGCTCAGTTTTTACCGTATACTTGATCTGTTGTGATCGAATTGGATCCCAATTGCATGCACAGTGCATGCCTGGGAAGGAAACCAGTGACTGCCAGTCTTGTGGTCCCTGCAGTCATAGGATGGGTGAGGCTTTGGCCGTAGACCCTCGCTGATCAGAAAGCAATGGCAAATCCTAGTGATGTGTCAGGCCTCTCTGTGATGGGCAGAGCTCTTTAACCCCTTCCCGCTGCAGGACGTAAATTTACGTCCTGCCAGCAGGGTACTTCCCGCAACAGGACGTAAACTTGCGTCCTGGGGATAGTGCGGGATCACATATGATCCCGCGCTATCCCGCAGTGGGAGCCGACTGTCAGTCGCAGCCGGCGTCCCGCTGTTAACCCCTTCCCTGCCGCGATCTAAGTAGATCGCGGCAGGGAAAGGGTTCACAGAGGGAGCGCGCTCCCTCTGTGTCTCCGGCCGGCTCTCGCAAAGTTATCGCGAGAGCCCGGCTGGTTGCTATGGCAACAGGACGCCAGATACCGGCGTCCTGTACTGCCATAGCCTATGATCGCTATAGTAAGCGATAAGGCATGGCAAGGAAGAAGCCCTGCCATGCACTATCGTAGCGATCTGAAGTGTAATAGGGACACAAGTGTAAAAAAAAAAAAGAGTAAAATAAAGTTCAAAAAATAAAAATGTAAAAAAATGTCAAAAACCCCTTTTTTTTATGCTTTTTCTCATATTAGCATAAAAAAAGTTAAAAATTAAAAACCCCACATATTTGGTATCAACGCGTCCGTAATGATGCGTACAATACATTGAACATGCTTTTTATCCTGCACGGCAAAAAGCGTTAAAAAAAATGCTAAAAAACTGAGGCAAAATGCTAATTTTTAGCATTTTGCCTCCCATAAAGCGCAATAAAAGTGATCAAAAAAACAGATGTACCCCAAAATGGTAGCAATAAAAAATACAGTTTGTCTCGCAAAAAATAAGCCCTCACAGAGCTCCGTCCATGGAGAAATAAAAAAGTTATAGCACTTTGAATGTAGTGAGTTTAGAAAAAAATAAGAATTTCCAAAGAAAGGGTTTTTATTGTGGAAAAGTGAAAAAAACCTAAAAAAAATAAATATTTTGGTATCGTTGTAACCGTACCGCCCCGCAGAAAAAAATGTGTTGAATCATTTATGCTGCATAATTAACGCTTTTAAAAAAATTTAAAAAAAAATCTGTCAGAATTGATGCGTTCTCTCTCCCTACGATCATAAAAAAAAATAATAAAAGTTTTACAATGTAGTCTATGTAACAAAAAATGGTACCAATAACAACTACAGCTCGCCACGCAAAAAACAAGCCCTTATACGGCCGCGTTGATGGAAAAATAAAAAAGTTATGGCTTTTGAAAAATGAAGATGGAAAAATACCAAAAATCGCTTGGTCCTCAACGCCAAAATAGGCCGTGTCATTAAGGGGTTAAAATGAGGCCAAACAATCCTGTGGGAAAGAGATTGTATTTGATTGTTCCACTTATTTTGTGATCTTCACAGGTTTTTCCTTGTTCCATATTTTTCATGTAATTTTGTTACTTTTCCGTTCCTTTTAAACAGCCGTCACCTCACAGTGTTCACGGAATCTACTGCAGTCCAGCCGACGGCAACCCTATATTATTGACTGCAGGGTCTGACATGAAGATAAGGTATGTGTTCTCCAGGTTATCCCTAAAACAGTGTTGGTGCCTTACGTTTCAGTAAATGAATGAGCTGGCGTTCAGAACTTTGTGTGGAAAGTCACTTAACCTCTTGCTGATGGGCGTACATGTATGTCTTCCGGCGGCGGGATTTGCATGGAGCGGGCCCCTGAAACCAAGCACCCAGCATGCACAGCGGGTGCCGTCTGTCTTCAACAGCTGACATTCACCCACAACACCCACGATTGTGTTGACACGAATAGCGATTGTTAACCATTTAAAAGTCACTGTCAATTCTGACAGCAACATTTAATTCCCCCTACTATAATTCGCGGGTTGTGAGCAGCCGCCCCCCCACAATGCAATTGTGAGATGCCGTTCAGTTGGCATGGTGGCCCAGGAACTACTGAAGGCCCCCAGGGTTGCCATGTATTTTTGTCTATTAAGATGGGGCCGCTGGCAGAAATACAATACTCTGCAATACTAATGTATTGCAGTATATGGTATAAGTGAGGGGAACACGGGACCCCCTTTCTCTAGATTGGCATGGATTGCAGCCGTGAGACACTTTTCCCGCCCTTTCCTCCCCCACCGATCAGCAAGTTATACCCTATCCTGTGGTAAGGGAATAACTCGTCATCTTGATACAACACCCTTAACAATGTACTTGCTGTACATCAAACGGATACAAGTTGGGAGATTCCTGCGGCCGACCTCCTGCCAGCACTTCATCATCATGTAGTTTACACATTGGGATCACCATTGGTTTTGTCCATTTTTTTGATATTTTCTTTTTGTTTTCAGATTTTGGAACCTGGCCTGTCCAAAGAGATCCTACATAATCGCAGGAAGCAGCAACAACCTGCCGCCTGTATCTTATTTCAGCAAGATAATTGAGGGCACAGAAGTCGTTCAGGTAACTCCATACGTCCTTGCAGAAGGCAATGTTATGATATTTCAGAAGGGTTGTGGGGTTTCAAGAAAAACATTTTTAAGGGTTGAGCGTGAGAATAAATAAAGCATACCCTCCTGTCTTCGGACCCCCTTTGCATCTCGGAACAGCTAACTGGCTCCCGCTGCTCCGTCCCCATGCTGCGCCGCTGAAAGTCCGGTGACCGCTATGACCAAACAGAGGCCGCAGTAACGCCATCCTGAACGGCTGACATCATGGTGTGAAGGATACGAACGCTGATGCCAGGAGTTTGGAAGGGAACGTTACAACCTCTGATTGGCTGCAGTGGTCACCTGACTTCTGGTGGTGGAGGATGGCGAGGGGGCAGCGGGAGCCGGTTAGCTGTGCGCCAGGGGATGCGAAAACAGATGAGTTGCTGTGTTTATTTTTGTTTTTTGTGTTTTTAATTTATCTTAACTCATGCCCCCCAGCCCTTAAAATAATTTATCTTGAAACCACACAGCCCCTTTAAAGTAACAGATATTAAAGGGAGCCTGTCACTTCCGTACAGCACCGTAAACTAAGTTATGGTGCTGTCGGGGGAGGTGACAGGAAGTCAGCTGCTATTTTTTTTTTTATACTTACCTGCTTCCTGCACCGTTAGTAGATTGCGTTCCACACATAAATCTAACTCTCTTTTTCAGTTTGCCGTATGTGCGCTCTGCCATATGGGAGAGCGTGCGTGGAAACATATACTTTTTTTTTACATTGCAGTTAGGTGTATGTTACCATACGCTTCAAGTGGGGAAACTACCAAACTTTATTAGGAAAAAAAAAAATTACAGAGAATGTTTTTTCTTATTAAAAAGCGGATCAGAACGTATACCACGCATGTGATTTTAAAAACCTTTTTTTCAAGTACGCTTCTCACACGTACATGAAAGGGCCAGTGTGGACGGTCCTTAATATTTTATATCTATAAGTGAAATAGACAGAAGAAATGTAATCCATTGTAAGTACATAGTTATGAAAACAGATAAAACTTTGCCTGATTAGGGCCCCCTGTCCACGGGTGTAGTGATATACCGTGGCGGATCTCCACCGCCGGGGAGCAGGAGACAGCTGATGGTTCTCCGCACTGAGTCTATCTGACAGATTTGCCACCCGCAAGCAGAGAATCACTATGATTCTCGGCTTGTGGACAGGGGGGCTGTGCTTTCCATAGCAACACTATGGAAAGCGTTCACCGCGGCCAGATTATCGCCGCAAGGAACGCAATGAAAAGTCGCCTGTGGACAGGCAGCCTAACAGTTAAATAAATTGTGCAATGTCCTAATGCATGGAGGCTGTGGATGTGCAGCGTTCCACTGGAGTACAGTAGTCTTTGAGTCGTCGTCTTCATCACTTCACAAAACTCTTCTACTGGTACTTTATGAATTGTTTAAATCAAGGTTTTTGTTACATATGTATTAACTTATGGTCCGTTTACACGGGAGGAGCTGTCAGACAAACTATGTCAGACACCCGTCCCAGTGATGTTCACTCCTGCCCTGTTAGAGGAGCGAGTATCGTTGGCATCACTCACAACGCTGCCGGAATGGAGGAGGATCGGGCCATAGAGCGTTCTCCCCCCGCCCGCCTCCATTCACATTAAATAGACAGTCGTTCAGAAGTGACGGCAATTCACGTTCAGTCACTGCGTGCGTTTACATGGGACAATTATCGATTAAATTGCCACGGGAGCGCAGGGATTTGAATGATTCTGAAAGATATTGTCCCATGTTAAAAGGCCATTAGTAGGTATTTTTGTTAGATTTCTTCTCTCCTCTTTCATTACCTCCATAAAAAAAATAATTCTGATATCTTGCAACTTTCACTCTGGCCACTAAGCCTCATAATAGTTTGATACTTACTGAGAAGTGATCTCTAGAGAACAGTAGGCATCTCATGAGCATCACAGACAGGATTACAATGAAAAGTATAGATAATGCAGGATCCACCATTCACAATAGAGGATGGACAGCTCACCTCCTCCCCCTCCCTGCATTGGGACCTCCATGAGTACAGTGATCTAGAAGTCACCGAGTCCTCTCCAATGTACCAGGTTCCTATGATCCATGCAGCTGCTCTGGAGCATAAGTCTGAACAGAGCAGAGAAGTGGCTCAGGCTAGAAGACTGTCCTCATAATCGCATACAGAATATAAGAAAAAAAACAACATGTAATTCATAAATACGGAACTGAACCACGAATGTTAACTCGTTCACTTCTCTTTTTGTCATTCAGTTTCTGTAGGCATAAAAATTGGACTATCGGCTCGTGTAAACAGGCAGTTGTCCATCTATGAACAACTGCCTGTTTACTGTGAATGGAGGTGGGCGGCCAAACCAACCCCCATTCCTGCTCCGCCTCTATTCACTTAATGATCATCACTCGTGTCAAAGCATAGGAGGAGTAATTGCTGGGACGATTTTGGACGCTTTTGCGCCAAACAGTCATCCCATGTAAAGGGGCCTTAAAAGATTGCTGTCATCTGTCTCCCTTTACTCCACTATTACCTTCTTGTATTTTTTTCTATCGATCTCTCTGCTGTTTTGACAATGTTTCCATCTTTTTGAGAGAAGTAATGTTTCTCGCTCGTGTCATTGGGGTACACAGCAAAGACCGTGGGATATAGGTTTTGCCACTAGGAGGCGACACTAAGCACAAAAAAGTTAGCTCCGCCCTCTGGCTATATCCCTCCTGCCGACACCAGGCTAATTAGTTTTTAGCTTAGTGTGTCGTAGGAGGACGGTGGTGCCTGTTAGGGCTGGTCTAAGGGCCAGGGTTAGATGGGGAGGCAGGACGCTCCCCATCAAACCCGAACGGAGAGGAGGGCGAACAACCTCGGGTTTGTCAAGGTTGCTTCTTGCCCGGCCCGCCTCAGAAGAAAAGGTGGCACATCCGGATCATATATATCCCCATGTGGCCCGCCAGCGAGAGCCCCCCCATGTTTGGTGCAGAGGCCCGCATCCCCTTCCCATGGGCAGGCGATGCAGTAGGGGTAGGCTGCTGGAAGTGGGGAGCCGCTTTTTCTTCCAGCAAGGACGCAGGTGGTGAGTACGCGCTGGCGACCCCCCCCCCCCCCCTCCCCGTCCCCCTCTTCCTGGCTTTCCCAGTATGTCGCTATTTGCACGCGTACCTTGTGGGCTGCAGCGTGGCGCGGGGATAGGCGCAGGCGGACAGGCTCCTTTTCGTCTGGGGTAGTATCCGCTATGTATGGCTGTAGCAGCGGAGGACATTATTCGCTGGGGCATTCCTGCATTCTGCTCCCCTTGAGCTTGCGGGTGGAGTGGGGGAGGGGAGGTGAGTTCACCATGGAGGTATGGGCTCACCTGATGTTCAGGACGCTGGTTCCAGGAACAAGCTGGCAGGGGGCGCGTGGCCTCGCATGCACGGCACCTCGGCGGCGGCAGCAACCGCTTCCAGCGTGCCCTGGTCTTCCGGCTCCTTGCAGGGGCTTATGGCAGAGGCTCCTGCGATGGAGGGGCCGCAGTGCAGCCCCGGATGTGGCAACGGCGGGACCAGAGGGGGCGTGACCTCGATGTGTGACCACACCCCCATATGCAGCATGGGGGCGTGGCTTCGCGGCGTGGGGCGCGACCGAATACTGCCTTCATTGACTCCATGGAGGGGGCGCAGCCTCATTGGCAATGCACACCGCTATGTTCCTCCCCCTTCCTCCCTCAGCACAGGTGAAGGGGGATGACGCCAGAGAAGCAGCCTATTGGGGACAGCGCGCCAGGACTTAAAAACCACCCTGCTGCTCCACTCCTTGCTGCCCTTTTCTGCTCAGCTCATACGCTGTACAGCTCAAGCTCCAGGAAAGAAAGCCCTTCAGCACCTGCAGTCTCCTGACACAGCGGCTCCCCGGACCTCTTCGGACCTTGGCAAAGACCTGGGTAAGCTCTGCCTGGCGGCTAGCTCGCCTCTTTCGCTGCGTATCCCTCCTGCCGGCAGTTGGCATAGCAGAGGATAGCTTGCAGTTTTCTTTGCCGGTGAAATCCCAGCACCATGTCCGACCCCAGAGCCCTGGAGGCTGGACCAGGGACAGCAAGAGTAACGCACTTTGCTTGCTCACGCTGTAACCTAAAGTTCGCATGCGGACAGGCTGAGCCCTTTTGTAGAGATTGTTCCCCTGCGAGGCCTGCGAAACAGGCGACTGTGCAGGGCACCCCCTCCCCGTTCAGCCCCCAGTTATGGCTGAGCTGGAGTGGGCCCGCTCCTTGTCACTGGCGGTGTCTGACCTCTCTCGGGCATCTGGCGCAATTTTGGAAAAATTACCGCAGGACGCCTCCGGTTCACGTGAGGAGCGCGGATGTAGACGAAAACGGGTCAGGCCTTCGGACTCCCGGCGGCCCTCCCGGTCACCATCCTCCTCGTCGCTTTTGCGCTCTTCTGGTACTAGGTCGTGGCGCTCATCGGCAGAAGAGGATGGTTCGGATGAGGAATGGTCTGAATCCTCCTCAGACTCTGTCGTGGAGGAGGATCAGGTCCCAAATTTTTCGGCAATGGTGGAGAGCTTAGTGGTTGCGGTGCGCGACAATTTTCAGCTCACTGAACAGGAACCACAAGCATCTGGGATAACGTTTTCTTTCACGCAGCCTAGACGCTCTCCGAAAACCTCATGAGGACTTTGACATGGTCCTATCTAAGGAATGGAAGGCACCGAATAAGCGTCTTTCCAAGATGGGTTACTTGGACGGGAAATACCCCTTCCCGCAGGACTTAGTGGAGAAGTGGTCAGTTCCACCGCTAGTGGATCCACCCATTTCGCGCCTAGCTAAGCATACCGTGCTACCCACGGCAGAGTCCTCCTCCCTCAGGGAACCCAAGGATCGAGGAGTCAAGGCCTTGGCAAAGACCGTTTTTGAGGCGGCAGGGTCAGCTTTTAGGCTTGTGTTTGCCTCGTCCTGGGTCAGTAAGGCTGTTACTGACTGGGCAAAGCGGTTACGGGAAGGAATCCTCGAGGGGCAGCGCCCGAGGATCTGGTGGGCATTACACACCAGATTGAACAAGCAGGCATGTTTCTCTGTGAGGCCTCTATGGATACAGCCAGGCTGGCGGCCCGAGCCTCAGCGGCATCGGTGGCGACTCGCCGGACCCTATGGTTATAATCGTGGGACGCGGATGCTTCCTCCAAGGGGTCGTTAATCAGTATGCCCTTTGTAGGATCTTGTCTTTTCGGCGCCAAGCTAGACGAGCTCATCTCAGAGGCTACGGGTGGAAAGAGCTCGCTTTTGCCACAGAACCGTTCAAAGCGGTCATCTCCTCAGCACAGACGTTTTCGTTCCTATCGCTGGACGAGTCCTCTTAGGGTGGAGAGGGAGGGTCCACAGGAGCTGGAACAAAGGAAGGTTCCTTCCTTTAAACCAAGGTCCTCTTGGCGGGGGCCCCAGCCCACAAAGGGTACCAAAGGCAAGCCCCCCGCATGAGGGACTGCCGCCACCTGTTTCGAACAAAGTGAGGGGTTGGCTTCTCCAATTCACCCAGGTCTGGTCGTCTCAGGTCACAGACACCTGGGTACAGGAGGTCGTGTCCAGGGGCTATGCGATAGAGTTCCTCTCACAACCGCACGACCACTTCTTTCGGTCCAGAACCCCAAAAAAGGACGGCTCCGTCCGTCTGGTTTTGGACCTAAAGAAGCTGAACAAGTTCGTAATTTCCGCATGGAGTCGGTACGAGCGGTCATCGCATCCTTGGAGGCAGGGGAGTTCCTGTCCTCGATAGACATCCAGAATGCATATCTACATATCCCCATTTGTCAGGCACACCAGTGCTTCCTCCAGTTCGCGGCACTGGGTCGAGTGACTCTCCCGGAAGCAAAACGTCAGCTGCTTCAGAGGCAGGTGCGGTCCCTTCTATCGCGGCGACCAGTGGCGATCCGCCATGCGATGAAGGTTCTTGGACTGATGGTATCGTCTTTCGAGGCGATTCCATTTGCCCAGTTTCACTCCCGCCCCTTGCAGTGGGCGATACTCTCAAGGTGGGACAGGTTAGCGCGATCCCTCGAGGGAAGATAAGGTTTCCACCAGGAGTTCAGCTGTCACTCCAGTGGTGGTTGGACTCGCCACGCATCCAGCAGGGCAGGTCGTTCCTCCCCCTGCAGTGGCAGGTGCTGGCTACAGACGCCAGCATGACGGGCTGGGGGTGCACCAATTCCTCTCTTTCCTCGGCTGCTCAGGAGGATCAGAAAGGAAGGGCTACCAGTGATTCTCATAGCCCCAGATTGGCCGCGAAGAACGTGGTACACGGAGCTCATGGACATGGTAGCAGACGCTCCCTGGCGATTACCCCTGCAAAAAGATCTTCTCTCTCAGGGTCCCCTCTACCACCAGAGTTTGGCTACACTGTGTTTGACGGCGTGGGAGTTGAGACCCCGATACTAAGAGCAAGGGGCTTCTCAGACCCGGTTATCCAGACAATGATTAGGGCTAGGAAGCCGCCGTCATTGAAAGTATATCACCGGGTGTGGAGAACATTCTTTTGCTGGTGCGAACAGAAAGGGATGCACCCGATGCATTTTTCGTTGGCCCGTCTCCTAGCGTTTCTCCCAGACGGGTTGGACTTGGGCCTGAGCCTCAGTTCCCTTAAAGGACAGGTTTCGGCTTTATCAGTTTTGTTTCAGCGACCTTTGGCTTCAAGGTCGGCGGTGCGCACCTTTTTTCAGGGAGTTGCTCATACGGCACCCCCTTTCCTGTCTCCGGTGCCACCTTGGGACCTTAACCTGGTTCTGGACGCCTTGCAGGCCCATCCGTTTGAACCATTAGCGGAAGTACTGTGGAGCTTGCTGTCCTGGAAAGTCGCTTTCCTGGTGGCGGTTACCTCCCTTCGTAGGGTTTCGGAGATTGCAGCGCTGTCGGCAAAACCACCCTTTACGTTTTTTTCACCAGGATAAGGTGGTGTTGCGACCGGTGCGGTCTTTTCTCCCAAAGGTGGTGTCTACCTTCCACATTAATGAGGACATTGTACTGCCATCATTTTGTTCAAGGGCGGTTCACCCTAGGGAACGAGCTCTGCACACCTTAGACCTAGTCCGTGCACTGAGGACATATTTGGACCAGACCGCGTCTTTCCGGCGCTCGGATTCCCTATTCGTCATACTGGAGGGTCCGAGACGTGGCCTTGCGGCATCAAAGGTGACAATTGCTCGCTGGATCCGTTCGGCAGTGGTGGAGGCCTACTGGGCTAAGGGTGAGACACCGCCGTTCCAGGTGAAGGCACATTCCGCTAGAGCGGTGCGGGCTTCATGGGTGGTCAATCACGGTTCCTCAGTATCACAGGTGTGTAGGGCGGCTTCCTGGGCATCCCTGCACACCTATTCTAAATTTTATCAGACACATACGTTTGCGTCAGCCGACGCTGCGCTGAGTCAAAAGGTTTTACAGACGGCTGTAAGCTGACCGCATGCGTTTGATTTATTTGTACCCACCCTTGGGGATGGCTGTGGGACGTCCCACGGTCTTTGCTGTGTACCCCAATGACACGAGCGAGAAAAGAGGATTTTTTACTCACCGTAAAATCTCTTTCTCGTCTCGTCATTGGGGGACACAGCACCCACCCCTCTTTCTTTCTTTATATGACACAGTGGTGGTCCTGGTCGGACTCCGGATTCTGTAAGTCGCACATGGTGCTGCGTGTTTTTCATTACAGTTAAATTTTTTTGTTTACGTGTCATATGACTAACTATTGTTGTCTGTCTGTTCCTGCATGGCTACTCCAACTGCTGGCATGACAAACTAATTAGCCTGGTGTCGGCAGGAGGGATATAGCCAGAGGGCGGAGCTAACTTTTTTGTGCTTAGTGTCGCCTCCTAGTGGCAGAAGCTATATCCCACGGTCTTTGCTGTGTCCCCCAATGACGAGACGAGAGAGAGATTTTACGCTGAGTAAAAAATTCTCTTTTTTTTTCTAGATTTCTCCATTATAATAATATATTTCTTTTAATTTCTAGGAGATTCAGAGTAAGCATACTATGGGGCCCAGTGAGGATGCGCCCCGCAGAGGACCGGAGTCATTGCCTGCAGGACACCATGACATCATTACCGACCTTGCCACCTTCCAAACTACACAGGGTTTTATAGTAACTGCGTCACGCGATGGCATTGTGAAAGTGTGGAAGTAAATTACCGTATATTCCGACATATAAGACTACTTTTAACCCCGAAAAATCTGCTCTGCAGTCGGGGGTCGTCTTATACGCCGGCTATACAGAAAAAAAAAAATGTCAAAAAAAGGAAAAACAGTACTCACCTCCCCCGGCGTTCTGCGGCGCTGCTGCAGGCTGTCGCTCCCTCCTCGTCCCCGACAGAGCATTTCTTTCTGGATGCGGGGCTTGAAATCCCTGCCTTCAGAAAGCTAATGCTGTGATTGGCTAACTCACGCGCCGTCAGCCAATCATAGCCATTCAATGACATAGCTTTCTGGAGGCAGAGGAGACGAGGAGGGAGACGAGGAGGGAGCGACAGCCTGCAGCAGCGCCGCAGAACGTCGGGGAAGGTGAGTACTGTTTTTTTTTTAACACCGTATTCCAGGCGTATAAGGCGACTGTTGGGGGGTCGTCTTATACTCCCCGTCGCCTTATACGCCAGAATATATGGTAGTCTTAACAGTGGAATGTCTGAAAGCAACACTGGAAGCACTCGGCATTCAGTTTGGCTTCTAATTCTAGTACCGAGTTGAATGCCTTACTCGCATGACTAAACACTAGGCCATTAGTATGACCCCAGACTGCAGCTTGGACAAAAGTTTCACAAGTCTGGTGTGAAAGCTCATAAAAGCACATTTTTTTGTTTTATGGGAAATGTTCTCACATTATTACTCTCGTTCTGCAAAGAACTGTTGCCTCCTTCCCATGTGCACACCAACTGTAAATTCTGGATACACTATATTTATCAATACTTTGCTTATATAGTATTGTAATATCTTGTTTACAAGCACGTATCCTATGCTATGGATATTGCCCTGCTGTTCATAAATTGCTGTTAATAAAAGAATAATTTACCTGCCTATTAGATGTATGAAACTTTCATCCACCCGGAGTATCGTGACAGGCGGAGCAGTTCGGGGGTCAATGAAGAAAGGATTGTAAATGGCAAATAACCAGTTGTCAAAGAAAACTGATTGCAGATGATCTGGCATGGCACTAGACCTCTTGATTAGAGAATGCATGCTATGTGGCGATTAAATGAGGGGTACAATGTGGGTACATCTGTCACCTTAGCAAAAAAAATAAAGGGTAATAGATGTAACTTTGAGAGTCAGTATGTAAAGAAAGGGTGCATTTACTCGCAACGATTACACTGTGCAACACAATTCTGCCACTTTCTGCCACTTAAGGTTTTCCAGTTATGGGGAATAATGTAATTCGTTTGCCATTGTATGTTTTGGAAATCTGCCCATGCAATGAATCCAGTCGGCTCACCAGTAACCTTGCTTAATAAAAAGAACAGAAGTGATTGCGCTACTATTTGGCAATCCCTGTTACACACTGTGTGCTGACTGAACAATATAAGGGTAGGTTTATGTAACATATAGGGTATGCTTCCACGTGGCGGAAACACTGCGGATCATCCACCAGTAAGCTGTAACTAATGAGCTGTGTTTTTACAGGTAGTTGGTTAGACTAAATAAAAGAATCAATCATAAAACAAAAATACATGTTTAGTATCGCTGCATCTGTAAAAGTCCGATCGATCAAAGTAACACATTATTCACCCCGCATGGTGAACGTCATCCGAAAAAAAACCCTCAAAAAACTGAGCGCGCCAGAAATGCACTTTTTTTGGTCATTCTGTCTCCAACAAAAAAGTAATCAAAAAGTCGTATGTATTCCAAAATGGTACTAACACAAACTACAGGACGTCCCACAAGAGATGAGCCCTAGCACAACTATGTGGACGGAAAAATAAAAAAGTTATTGCGTGCAGACAATGGCGGCAGAAAATAATTTATAAAATGAAAAGTCTTAGGAAAAAAAAAAAAGTAGTATGGCAATGAAAAAAAAACCTACTTAAGTTTGGTATCATAGTAATTGTACTGACCCGTGGAATAAAGTTATCAGGTCATTTTTGTTGCAGTTTGTGGGCCGTAGAAACAAGACGCACCGAAAGATGGCGGCCTTTTTTTTTTTTTTTTTTTTCATTTTACTCTACTTAGAACTACCTTTTAAAAGTTTTTCAGTACATTATATGATACATTAAATAGCACCATTGAAAAATATAACTCGTCCTGCAAAACACAAGCCCTCATACAGCGACGCTGATGGAAAAAATAAAGGAGTTACAGTTTTTTGAAACGAAAAAATAAATGCTTGGTCACTAAGGGGTTAAATCACTTGCCAGTGAGACGGGCCGCTATTATTCAGTTTTATCAGTGGAATCAGCAGGCTTTAATTTTACAGAAACATATCAAATGCTTTCGGTTTTTACATTTGTTACACAGTGTGATCGTTCGGAATCCTGCGATCCAGCGAGAAGTTGAACGATTATCGTTCAGTGTAAATGCATGCAGCGACTGCATCACAACTCGTTTGCCTCTTGTTCATCATTCAGTTTATGCATGCAAAAAAGCTGAATGACGGATCGTTCCATGTCAGCAGGTAGTCGGTCACTTATGAACAACTGCCTGCTTACTGTGAATGGAAGCGGGCCGGAACGAGCCTCCTCCATTCAATCAGCGATGCTCATCCCTCTGGAAAAGCACAAGAACGATCTGCCCCCTATAAAGGCACCCTAAGGGTCTTTGGCCGTTGTATAGACGTTTACTAGGACATTAGATGTTTTTATATTTTAAATAAGCCCCCAGATATGTAGGAACTAAACTGGACCAGGAAAGATGTCAGTCAAAAATGGTGTGCAAGACTGTACAGAATACTGAACTGTTGTGACCTGAGGAGCCAGACTGGTCTTAGTTTATTACTTATGTTGGATATCTTACTTGTTGTATGCAAGGAAAGGTGGGACAATATGCAGATGACACAAAACTCTTTAACAAAGTCGATGAGGCAGATGGAGTAAATTATCACTAGATAAAGTACTAAATGGACTAAAAAGTGGGATTGTTGATACATGAGAGATACAGAATTCTTCATGCAGACCATATAAGAAGCAATGCACTTTTGGTGATAACAGAAGAAAAGGAAGGTAAGTCTGTTCATGTGGCCTAGTGGGGCATATACACATTATAGAGCAGGGTCCACCATTCGGGAACTCCTCTATGACCCAGAACTGCTGTATGTTCACTGCAGAGCAAATATTTGGTTGGCCGCAGCTTCCCCGGCCAAATCGGATGCCAAGAGGTCATTCCGAGTGATCCGGTGTTTGCCCTGGGCCCCGCATATTGGGGGTGGTTGTGTATGTCAAGTATGGAGGCTAGCAAGCCTTCCCGGACTCCTCCATAAACAAGTATTCGACTGGGCATTTTTATTTGGGGAGGGAATATGTTGCTACAAGGGGTCTCCGGGGGCACAAAGAATCATTTTACAACCAAGCTGTACAATCTTTTAGACAATTGTTGGGGAGCAGTCAGGCGGCCCCCGTATATGTTGGATTGTCAGATATTTTGTGTTTACAGATACAGGGTAACAATAATAGCGTCATAAGGTCGGAAAAACTATATTCACCTTCCTGAATGCCAATTTTAGTGCCTCGAGGTTCAGCACAGGAGCAGAAGTAGGGATCGGTCTTCTCAAACAGTAAGAAGTTGCCATCTGAGAAACATCCTACTTAAGCCGCTGCTGCAGGCATCAAGACGTGGGCCTGGGAAAGGGAGGGAAAGCCGCAGACTGCGCCTCCGAGCCTGCGTTGTGACCGGAGAGCAGATTTACTTAGACTTTAATAATATGGACACTTGTGTCTTCTCGGCGGGGCTCTGCCATCTTCATGGTGCAGCACAATCAGCTGGTACAGTGACCAATATTTCATTGCTCAGCAATTTGTTCTCCAAAGTGGGTCATTGCCTGTCACTTAGCCCAGAGGAAGGCTAAACATTCCCTCTATAGCTCCAACTGTGCTAAAATCACAAAAGGATTTGTACTTGGCCCTCCTCTGCTGCCTCGATCAGCTCTGCCGCCCTGCCATACCCCCAGTGTTTGTTATAGAAGATGTCACCGGATATATCCTGACTACTGCAGTGTTTGCACCCGTTCCCCTGGCTTCAGCGCTCACATCCTGGGTGCCTTGAGTTCAGAACGGCCCTGCTGCAGCGGTCAGGTGATATCCAGTGACCTCTTCTTCCATAACAAACCCTGGAAGGACAGTGGGGCTGCAGCACTGGATCGCCGTGGGATCGCAGAACAGAGGAGCTATAGCCCAGTTGGAGCTATAGGGGCAATGTTGTCCAGTAACCGGACAACCCCTTTAAGGAAGGACACATGTACTGCTGTCTTTGGTTCTCCGGCCAGAGTCTGTCTAGTTACACACATACACATCCCTCTCTGTCCAACTCACTCCTACACAGAACTTCTTTCTTGCTCTGTACACGGGATCAGATCACTGCCTGTCCTGGTCATCTCTGACCTTGAAAAGAGATTCCGGGGGTGGGATACATCAACTTCTGTTAAATTCGAGAGAATGTGTCTGGTCCGTGCCTACTGAGAGAATCTTTCCTTCTACTAAAGGGATGAAGATGAGCAGTTCCATATGTATAGTTTTGTTTTTTCAAAGTTACAAGTTTTTATTTCGTAGGACATTGTATGTGTTTAACCCCTTAGGGACGGCCCCCATAGTCTTTTTACGTCCTGCCATTGCAGGACGTGTATGGAGGGAGAAAGCGCCGCTGTTTATTACAGCTGACACCCGCAGGCAATAGCTGCAAACGGCCGATCGCGGCTATTTACCCTTTAAATGCCGCTGTTAATTCTGACAGCGGCATTTAAGCCTAATACAGATGGTCGGGGGTCCTGTACGGCCCCTCCCATGATGAGATCCGGGGAGCCGTGCAGGTATCATGGCAGCCCGGGGGCCTTCTGAAAGGCCCCATGGCTGTCTTGGTAGACTTGTCATTAAGCTGTCCCCGTGGGGTGGCTTGGTCGGCTGCTTGTCAGAATGCAGTATGATCTAATGCTATGGCATTACATTATACTGCATACGCGATCAAAGGATCGCTGGTTGTTGTCCCCTTTAGGGGCCTAAAAGAAAGTGTAAAAATAAAAACAATACATTTTTATAACTTTTTTTTTTTTTTAATAATTAATGAAAGTGAAAAAAAAAACTTTTGCCATTTTTGCAATAAAAGAATCTAAATAATAAAGCAAAAATACATGTTTGGCATCGCTGTGTCCGTAAAAGTCTGATCTGTCAAAATAATGCATTATTTACCCCGCACAGTAAACGACGTCCCAAAAAAAAAAGATCGCCAGAAATGTGCTTTTTTTGGTCATCCTCTCTCCAAGAAAAAGTTTAATAAAAAGCGATCAAAAAGTAGTTTGTATTTAAAAATGGTACCAAAAGAAACGACAGGACATACCACACAAAATGAGCCCTCTTACAACTATGTCGATGGGAAAATAAAGTTATTGTGCGCAGAAAATGGAGAGAGAAAATAATTAAAAAAATTAAATATCTTTGAAAAAAAAAAACTATATAAATTTGGCATCGTAGTCATCGTACTGACCCATAGAATAAAGTTACCGGGTTGTTTTTGTTGCAGTTTGTGCGTCATGAAAACAGGAGGCACTGAAACATTCTGATGGCAGGCAGAATGTTGTTTTTTTCCCCCCATTTCTCTACACCTTTTAAAAGTTTTTCAGTACATTATATGGTATAATAAACAGCCCCATTGAAAAATACAACTCATCCCGCAAGAAACAAGCCCTCATACAGCGACGTCGATGGATAAATAAAGGAGCTACGATTTTGTAAAAGGGAGGAGGAAAAAACAAAAATGGAAAAAGCAAAACGCTCCTTCACTAAAGGGTTAATCGAAATACTAAAAGCATTATCCAATTAGCATACTTAACAAGAACTCCCAGTATAAAATAGTTCTACTAATTCCCGCCCACCCATGTCACTCAAACAACAAAAAAACAAATAATTTTTAATCAGTTTATTCCAAGCATTTGTGAATACTTTTTTTTGGTAAAAATTAGCATAAGGCCCCCTGTCCAAATGGCATTGTATATCTTAAATGCACTGATGTAAATTAATTAATACTAATTTTGACATTAAATTTAGTTAAAATCCCTAGATAGATAAAAAAACCAAAAATTTGCTAAATTTGAAGAGAATTTTGCATTTTGAGGTAAATCCTGACGTCGAGGATTTTTTTTCAATTTTTTTTTTTCGTTTTTAGCACACCCAAATGCATGGAAATAATCAAACAGCTTTTTAGTTGCAGATCTGTGTTATTTACTGTTATGCTCATCCCTCCCTGGTTTTTATCTTAGTGCTATTAATGTTTATGCCGTCTAGAGATGAGCGAACGTACTCGTTTCGAGTAATTACTTGATCGAGCACCGCGATTTTCGAGTACTTCAGTACTCGGGTGAAAAGATTCGGGGGGCGGGGGGAGGCGTGGCGGCGCAGGGGGTAGCAGCGGGGAACAGGGGGGAGCCCTCTCTTCCTCTCCCCCCCACTCCCCGCTGCAACCCCCCACTCACCCACGGCTCCCCCCGAATCTTTTCGCCCGAGTACGGAAGTACTCGAAAATCGCAGTACTCGGGCGAAAAAGGAGCGTGGCCAAGTTCGCTCGCTCATCTCTAATGCCGTCCGATGTGATCATGTGTATATATTAAATATGGCTTTACATTTGTTCCATTATGCCTGAGGAAGGACCCTGAGGTTTGAAAGCTCACTATAACAACATGTAGTTTTGTTAGCCATTAAAAAGTATCATATCTACAAGATTACTTGGTTTCTCTTACTGAGAACAATCACACAGAGTGCAGAACACATGCTCTGGCTCTTCACCAATGCTAGCAGCATCTCTTGCGCATGTTGTCCAGCTGTTCATTATTACTGGAGCACACCCCGTAGAGCATACTCAGGTCATGCTGGTTGTGCTCCATCCAAACATAGGGTTGAAAGCAGAGCATTAAGATGCCGGCACCCAGTGCAAAGTTCTTATGTCGTTTATCCTGGATGCACAGCTGTGCAGCACAGAAATGGAGGCAGAAACAGCAAGGATGTATCTATCAAGCATAAAGCCAGTGTGATTATTATTTATGGTGTGATCTGGCAGGTTTGCACTGAGCAGGCTACAATGGAGGGAGTTGAAACAGATCTTCCCTCTACAGCACATGCATCAAACTGAAGGCTGGCGGGCCAATTCTGGCTCATCACATCATTTTCTGTGGCCCACGACGAGGTCTAGATACAGAAAGACTGGCTCTCCACTTTTCCCAGAGGACATGGTCAGTGCTTGGCAGAGGGGGTGGCCAATCTTGAAATCTGAGCTCTGGCACTTCCACACCGCTCTGTTTAGCAACCCATCGGTGGCGGCACA
Source organism: Eleutherodactylus coqui (assembly GCF_035609145.1). Lineage (NCBI taxonomy): Eukaryota > Metazoa > Chordata > Amphibia > Anura > Eleutherodactylidae > Eleutherodactylus > Eleutherodactylus coqui. Next base: position 41,792,703 of record NC_089848.1, read on the forward strand.
GCTCTGACAGCCCTACCTGGGCACCCTAGCCATCCTCCAAGATAGGAAGCTCGGTGCTAAAGAGGTGGAAGGGGGAAACCCCATTATAGTGCACAGAGCTCCTGTTACGATCGTGTGGGCAAACTAGGCACGGGGCCCACATGATCATACCCAAAGGAGGACTAGGTACGCACACGGGTTTCAAGCAACTGACCCTGTGCTACCGGGAGGAATGGCATGGCCCTACCTAAGCGGGGACATTGCCCCAATAAGGGCAGCCCAGCGGTCTTCGGATCTGGACCCTAGCTGATCCTAGGAGCCACGCACCAGAACAGGACTCATTTACATGCCACATGACAGGGACTGAACAACAGGATACACAGAGCCAGAATACACAGCATACAGCAGCCACAATGCAAACACTAATAGCAGATAAGCTGAATATAAATGCGAGGTGTTAGTTTGTACATTGGCCAATGAACTTAAGCTGCAAGGCCCCTTGTATCTTGCAGTCCCTACACTAGCAAGACACATCTACTAGAGGGCCCTAGGGGCCAACCTAGCGCAGACACAGCAAACAAACTCAGCAGACTAAACTGACACAAAATAAACGTACAAACGGGCATGAACCACAAGGCACAGATCACACCGCAAGCTGCAACAGGACACATGTCACAGATACATCCAAACAGTACAAGACCAGCTTCAGACTGACCAGGAGCTGGGTTTATATGTGAGCACAGACCCAGGCGATTGGCTAGCAGGAAGAACCACACCCAGCCAGCTCAATCATTAACCCTGAGAGTGCTGTGCTGCTGGAAGCACAGTAGTACAACATGTCTCAGCAGCACACGTAACAGCTCCATAGCTATGCTAAGAAGTAGTTACATTTAGGGCTCATTGATACAAGCTTATGCATTTTCAGTCTGTGAGTTTTCATGAACAGAAACTGTGCATATTTAGACCTTCTTTTTATTCTGCGCACTTATTTGCTGCGTTTTTCACATGTGAAAAAAAACCCCACAAGAAGGTCCCATATATTTCTCCTGCCTTCATGCGTAATATGCATTTTTCTTGCATATTTACACAGTCCCATAGACTTAAATGGGCAATTTCGATCCACAGTACAGACCAAGAAAAAAAAACATGTCTGAAAACCCCGCTGCAAATCAATGGGGTTCAAGATGTCCGTATTACATGTGTAAAAAATAGCCCGCGATATGGAATGCAATGAACCCTTATAAGTGGCCCTTTGAAGGCAGCCAGAATGCTGTTGTGATCCTCAGTAAAAATGAGTTTGACACCATTGCTGCACAGTCTGGTCATGAATGCATCGGTTGGATCATTACTCTGGGAGTAATCCAATAATGTGATAATGAATGTGCTTAAAACCTCTTTGTTGCCCATAGCAATCAACCACAGCGCTGCTTTCATTCCATCTCAGCAGTATAAGAAATAAGAGCTGTGCTGTGATTGGTTATTTTAGACATCTTTCATAGGCGAGTGGAGCCGGCCTACTTCTCTGTTACCCCCCCTGTAGAACAGAAGGGCTTAGTGGATTGATTTGTACTGCGCTTGTAAAGGGATTGTGAAGGAGGAAAGGATAATACAGTAGGCCGGTGGCTGAAGTGTGTGCGCAGCAGCGCCTCCTCCCCTCTCCCCTCCTCTCTAGCGGAACTGTTATCAGTATGTGCATCCGGTCCGCGGCGCTGCACAGTGATTACCAGGCAGGCAGCTGCAGCACCTCGCCCTGTAATCACTGCACTTGTGACCAGATGTCACCAGAAAGCGGGACAAATGCCTATCCTGCTGGGGTCTCGGCAGAAGGTGGGACACAGGGTCCCAAAGCGGAACTGTCCCGCCTAAATCGGGATGTCTGGTGACCATACACTAGTAAAACAGTACTGTAGTGTAATGTAAGTGACCATGTTCACCCAGATAACACAGTGATGTCACCTGCAGTCCTATGTAACACCACAGAGAACACAGTGATAATGCCAAGGACAGATAATGATGTCACCTGCAGTCCTATGTAACACCACAGAGAACACATAGTGATAACACTGAGGACAGATAATTATGTCACCCGCAGTCCTATGTAACACAACAGATAACATATAGTGTTAACACTGATGACAGATAATTATGTCACATGCAGTCCTATTTAACACCCAAGAGAACACACAGTGATAACGCTGAGGACAGATAATGATGCCACCTGCAGTCCTATGTAACACCACAGATAACACACAGTGATAACGCTGAGGACAAATAATATACTGTAATACAGCAGATGTCACCTGCAGTCCTATGTAACACCACAGATAACACAGTTATAACGCTAAGAACAGATGTTGTAGTAGGTGTGACCTGCAGTCCTATGTAAAAGCACATAAAACACAGTGATAATGCTGAGGACAGATAATGATGTCACCTGCAATCCTAAGTAACAGTACAGAGAACACAGTGATAACACTAAGGACAGATAATGATGTCACCCACAGTCCTATGTAACACCATAGATAACACACAGTGATAACGCTGAGGACAGATAATTAAGTCACCTGCAGTCCTATGTAACACTACAGAGAACACACAGTGATAACGCTGAGGACAGATAATGATGTTACCTGCAGTCCTATGTAACAGCACAGAGAACACAGTGATAGCGCTGAGGACAGATAACGATGACACCTGCAGTCCTATGTAACACTACAAAGAACTCACAGTGATAACAGATAATGATGTGACTGACATCATTCTAATTTTCCACATCACTATGAAATAATATCACACCAATTGACATTGTGGATAGGTCGCGGGTACCTGCGTCATCGCCCAGCGACGTAGTGGGAAAAACAGACATTTGGGGAAAAAATCCTATACTGCATATGACCAACGGCGAGCCGCGGCGGCCATCTGCAGTCCAGAGAATACAAGGTATGTGTAAACTGTGGGCTGCCACATGCAGAATCTGACCCGTCCGTGTGAGACCGTCCTTACATAGATTACAAAGTAACACCCAGACATAAAGATGGTAAATACTATTTATTTATTATAAGAATATTTGTCATCAGATAGAAAGCATGGTAATATCGGAGTCTGGAGCGGCCGCTGTTATCAGGATCGCCACACTTGATGGAATTGTCGCTCCTTATGAAGCAGATGAGGAATCTACGGATCACGATGGAAAGGACCTGGAACTTCTTGCAGATTTCTGGAAAGAGAAGACGACGTGTTATTATATCACATCTATAGTTTCATGCTATTAAGTCCTACAAATAAACAGGAGGCTAAAAGAAAGCAAATTGTAACATCTTACCAGAAGTCCTGGTAGTCCTGATCCAGGTCCTCAGCGTTCTCCAGACTTGGACCTTCCTTCATGTTGGGGGACGTTCATAGTCCTTCATGGTTGATGAGATGTTAAAGCTGATGGTAAAACTAAGGAGAGAACGACAGGCAGAGATTAAAAAGGGAATTCTGTTTCCAGCTTATACAATAATGGGGCTTTAGTATTAGTGCAGATCCCTTACCTGGAATGGAAGGTGTTCTTTTTTATTTCCAGCAGCTCATTTTTCGATGTTTTTATGATGTTACTCAATGGAGGCAGATCCTCCGGCACAAGGGGCAGTGAGGGTGCGAGCGGAGCCAGGGATGGATGCAATCGTGATGGAACTCGTGATTGCACGGAAGGATGGTGACCTCTTCCCCAATCCCGTATTCGGCTAAACAGATGGTACATGACTCGCCCTCCTCCTGCGATGTTAATACCCTCCTTGGCAGGTTCAGTATCTCTATCGCTCTCCAGTACTGCCTCCATCTCTCCTGCAGATTTGGATCACGGGCAGGTGACTGAGCCCGTGCAGGTGTAACCAAATCTGTCCATTCCATCTCGATCATAAAGGATAGTAGCTGGACCTCAGGAGAGGGTTGTTCTGGGGGGTGCTGTACTGGAGAGCGATGTGCAGGAGGGTGATCTACAGGAGGGCCGCTTGTACCGGAGGACTCCACTGCCACGGCTCTTAGAGGGGAGCGGCTTCGATGTTGGTTGGGGCTGTGTGGCGAAGAGCCCCTAGGCCGTCTCCCTCTCCTCTCGGTGACTCTGGCGGTAGGTCTTCTATCATTTCTAAGCCGTGGCAGATTTATGGCCTGACCTATAAAGAAATGATAAATTATTAGTAAAAAAATATATACAATTTCGGGCTCTGGGCCTGGATCCCGCTTAGGCAGAAGAGATGCCAGGCATGCATTGTCCTGAAATATTACCCAGCAGACCCCGGGGGTAACTCATCCCAGAAAAGAGTATGCAGCAAGGAATGTTGCTCCCCTAATATTTACCGCGATTTTCTGGTCGGTTGAGCCATGCATCATTATCAGCAATCAGCTGTCGCAGCTCCCGGGAGCTCATGATGTTGTCGCTATGGAAAAATAGATAAAATAAACAAGAAGTAGACTAGTTGTAGAAAACAAGCTAGTTGACACTTCTGGAACCAAAAATGGCACAGATGTAACGGCGCTCACAGATTATATAGCCGCATGACATTCTAGAATCATTATGACATCATAAGGAAAGTGATTGTGATGACAGCTCTTATACTAAGGAGCCCCACACTCTGGTCATGGCTTTATGACATCATCGCGGCCAGCTTATCCAGGTTATCCACTGGGCCCTGGGAAGACTCATACAACGTAGTATCTGGCACCTCGCTCACGCCTTAGGCTCAGGAATGAGGCTGCACATAGCTTTCCCTTAGGGCTTATTCACACGAGCGATATGTTCACGTGAGTTTTGTGCGTTGCGATGCGACAAAACTCGTATGAAAATGAAATAAATTATTTTGCGTGGATTCATTCACATGAGCGATCTTCTCCTCGCAGGATCACTGCACGTTCCATCTAATCGCAGAAGCACAAACTTGTGATTTTTGTGCGATGCGATTTTAACCCCTTAGTGACCAAGCCTGTTTGCGCCTTAATGACAAGACCAAATTATGCAAATCTGACATGTGTCACTTTAACATAGAATAACTCCGTAAAGGTTTTGCATATCCCAGTGATTCTGACATTGTATTTTCGCCGCATATTGTACTTCATTTAGGTGGTAAAAATAGTCCGATAGAATTTGTGTATAATTATTAAAAGCGCCAAAATTAGGAACATTTTTTAAAAAATGGTCATTTTTCACATTTTCAATTGCAATATATCAAATATATGCAAACATACTGTACAAATTTTTGATGAGATATATATTTCCATCTGTTTACTTTATTCTGGACGCACATTTGAAAAGCTTTCATTTCTTTTACCATTTAGGAGACGTACAAATTTAACATTGATTATCAACATTTTGAGAAACACTTTGTTTTCCTGCACCAAGCCAAGATTGCAAGGGCTCATAGGTGTCAGATACCCGTACAAGTGACCCCATTTTAATAACTACACCCCTTAATATGTTCACTGAAGGGGTCAGGGGTATTTTGACCCCACAGTTTTTTTTCAGGAGTTAATGCAATTTAGGAGGAAAAACTTACAATTTTCATTTTTCTGGCAATTGTGTCATTTTAAAAACAGTTTTTTTGTACAGCACACACATGAATGAAATCTTTCACCCCAAAATGGATACCCCTGTTTGTCCTGTATTCAGAAACATACCCATTGTGGCCCCAATATGCTTACAGGACACATGGCTAGGCCCATAATGGAGGGAGCACCCGTTGGATTTTAGGGCATAACTGAATAAATTCCAGGCCCCATTGCCCACTTGTGCGGAAAAAAAGTTGACTTCCTAAAAATAATCCCCCCTTGCCCCCCCCCCACCATCCCCATTTTTTGGCATTCCCTAAATCTTAGATAAAAGTAATAATGTAAACTGCGTTTTATGTCCGAAGATAGGGGTAATTACGGAGGCCCCGTTGGAATGGGCACATGGGGCGAGAAAACCGTGTATCCCTCCTGCTCCCATGCTTTTTTGGGGGGTATTTCGTGACCTCAGCTGCGGGGCTAGGGTGTAAAAAGTGGCACTCTGTGAGTCTGCGTTAGTTTGCGGCGGTGCGGCGGTCTCACACAGAAGGCGCTCAACAAGCTGCTCCTGGAACTGCAGGAAGGCGAACGTTCCTGGGGCCTTTTGTAAATTACGTATTACAGGTAGCGGTCTGAATAACGCCCGCAGCAGATCCCAGCTGTGAGCCCGCCCGTGGCACTGCGTACAGCTGCGTAATGTACTGTGCATAACTGCGTAATCACACAGGCGGTCATGCGCAGTACACAGTGCTTGAAAAAAACCCAAAGCGGGTTGAAACGTTGCAGCTTTATGTCTTGCTGAGGAATAAAGGTATACATAATTTGAAGAACGTTCTGTGTGCTGATCCTTTTATTGGAAATCTACGGACTGCAAATCATGTCCTATGAGGAACTGTTTAATGATCTGAGAATGTTTAGCTTGAAAGAAAGAAGGCTCAGAGGAGACTTAATAACTGTCTACAAATATCTGAAGGGCTGTCATAGTGCAGAGGGATCAGCCTTATTCTCATTTGTACAAGAAATGCTGGAAGCAATGGGATGAAACTGAAAAGGAGGAGACACAGATTAGATATTAGACAGTGAGGGTGATCAATGAGTGGAACAGGTTACCACGGGAGGAGGTGAGTTCTTCTTCATTGGAAGTCTTCAAACAGAGGCTGGATTAATATCTCTCTGGGGGGATTTAGTAATCCTGCACTGAGCAGGGGGTTGGACCTGGAAGTCACTTCCACCTCTACCATTCTATGGTTCTATACTGTTCAGGGTTGCCAACCTGATTTCGTCTTTTTTCCTGAAGAATGTCTCCAAAAGTTATGGACAGCCAACATTTTTTACAGGCACACTGGAAAATCATAATCTCAAATGTTGATCCAGGGATTACTCTGGCTGCCATTATGGAGTCAGGAAAGAATTTTTCCTCCAAATCAGCAAAATGGCTGCTTGTTTTTTTTTTTGCCTTCCTCTGGACCAACAAGGATGGGGGTTGAAACAGGCTGAACTAAATGGACATTGTCTTCATTCAGCCTAACATACTATGTTACTATGAAAGCCCTCAGTGACTGACTGACTCGCCACTAATTCTCTAACTTCCTGATGTCGTACAAACATGAAATTTGGCACAACTATTCTTTAGGTCCTAAATAGAAAAAGTAAAGGGGGTCTCAACTCCATTATTGAATGATAATTGCAAAAGTAAGTGCACCCCTATGTAATGTAACTTCCTGGTGTCGTACAAGCGTGAAATTTGGCGCGAACATTCTTTAGGTCCTAAGTGAGTAGAGTGGGAAGGGTGGTACATTCTGCAGAGGAACATTGGTACATGCAGCCTGAGGAGAATCTAACGCTGTACCAAATTAACCTCGGGCGACGCCTGGGTACATCAGCTAGTAATTAGAGATGATCGAACGTACTCGTCCAAGCTTGATACTCGTTCGAGTATTAGCGTGTTCGAGATGCTCGTTACTCGAGACGAGTACCACGCGATGTTCGAGTTACTTTCACTTTCATCTCTGAGACGTTAGCGCGCTTTTCTGGCCAATAGAAAGACAGGGAAGGCATTACAACTTACCCCTGCGACGTTCAAGCCCTATACCACCCCCCTGCAGTGAGTGGCTGGCGAGATCAGTTGTCACCCGAGTATATAAATTGCCCCCCCCCCCCCCCCCCCCCCGCGGCTCGCCACAGATGCATTCTGACATAGTTCAGGGAAAGTGCTGCTGGTGCCGGAGCTGCTATAGGGAGAGCGTTAGGAGTTATTTTAGGCTTCAAGAACCCCAACGGTCCTTCTTAGGGCCACATCTAACCGTGTGCAGTAGTGTGGAGGCTGCTTTTTGCAGTGTTGCACTTTTTTTTTTTTTGTATATCGGCCGTGCAGAGCATTGCGTCCTGCAGTAATTTTACATTGTCCAGGGCCAGTAGTGGTGAGGCAGGGACAGAAGACATATTTAGTGTATATAGGCAGTGGGCCTTTCCAAAAACATTTGGGAAAAAAAATCTATTTGGGCTGCCTGTGACCGTCCTCAGTGTACTGGGTCTCTGCTGGGGGTAGTTGTCCCAATTCATACGCAGCCAGCTAAGTGTTACAGCAGGCTTGCGCAAAATTCTTTCCTGCCTCTGTGTTGCCTCTTACATCACCTCTGTATTCCTGTCCACAGGTGTACTGGATCTCTGCTGGGGGTAGTTGTCCTAATTCATACGCAGCCAGCTCAGTGTTACAGCAGGCTTGCGCAAAATTCTTTCCTGCCTCTGTGTTGCCTCTTACATCACCGCTGTATTCCTGTCCACAAGTGTACTGGGTCTCTGCTGGGGGTAGTTGTCCTAATTCATACGCAGCCAGCTAAGTGTTACAGCAGGCTTGCGCAAAATTCTTTCCTGCCTCTGTGTTGCCTCTTACATCACCGCTGTATTCCTGTCCACAAGTGTACTGGGTCTCTGCTGGGGATAGTTGTCCTAATTCATACGCAGCCAGCTAAGTGTTACAGCAGGCTTGCGCAAAATTCTTTCTTGCCTCTTTGTTGCCTCTTACATCGCCGCTGTATTCCTGTCCACAAGTGTACTGGGTCTCTGCGGGGGGTAGTTGTCCTAATTCATACGCAGCCAGCTAAGTGTTACAGCAGGCTTGCGCAAAATTCTTTCCTGCCTCTGTGTTGCCTCTTACATCACCGCTGTATTCCTGTCCACAAGTGTACTGGATCTCTGCTGGGGGTAGTTGTCCTAATTCATACGCAGCCAGCTAAGTGTTACAGCAGGCTTGCGCAAAATTCTTTCCTGCCTCTGTGTTGCCTCTTACATCACCGCTGTATTCCTGTCCACAAGTGTACTGGGTCTCTGCTGGGGGTAGTTGTCCTAATTCATACGCAGCCAGCTAAGTGTTACAGCAGGCTTGCGCAAAATTCTTTCCTGCCTCTGTGTTGCTTCTTACATCACCGCTGTATTCCTGTCCTCAAGTGTACTGGGTCTCTGCTGGGGGTAGTTGTCCTAATTCATACGCAGCCAGCTAAATGTTACAGCAGGCTTGCGCAAAATTCTTTCCTGCCTTTGCTGTGCGTTCCGTAAGCGAAGTCAGCCTCCAACCACAGGCCAATAAGCAGCACATTTAATTACAGCGTTCTGTTTCAGCACTACTGGTAATACAGCATGCTGATGGGTAGGGGTAGGCCTAAAGGACGTGGACGCGGAGGCCCAAGTCAGGGTGTGGGCACAGGCCGAGCCAGTGCGGTGGCCAGGGGTAGAGGCAGGGCCAGACCGAATAATCCACCAACTGTTTCCCAAAGCGCCCCCTCGCGCCATGCCACCCTGCAGAGGCCAAGGTGCTCTAAGGTGTGGCAGTTTTTCACAGAGACGCCTGACGACCGACGAACAGTGGTGTGCAACCTTTGTCGCGCCAAGATCAGCTGGGGAGCCACCACCACCAGCATGTGCAGGCATATGATGGCCAAGCACCCCACAAGGTGGGACGAAGGCCGTTCACCACCTCCGGTTTGCACCACTGCCTCTCCCCCTGTGCCCTAACCTGCCACTGAGATCCAACCCCCCTCTCAGGACACAGGCACGAGTGCCTACCGGCCTGCACCCACACCCTCACCTCCGCTGTCCTCGGCCCCATCCAGCAATGTCTCTCAGCGCAGCGTCCAGACGTTGCTAGCGCAACTGTTTGAGCGCAAGCGCAAGTACGCCGCCACGCACCCGCACGCTCAAGAGTTAAACGTGCACATAGCCAAATTGATCAGCCTGGAGATGCTGCCGTATAGGCTTGTGGAAACGGAGGCTTTCAAAAGCATGATGGCGGCGGTGGCCCCGCGCTACTCGGTTCCCAGTCGCCACTACTTTTCCCGATGTGCCGTCCCAGCCCTGCGCGACCACGTCTCCCGCAACGTTGTACGCGCCCTCACCAACGCGGTTACTGCCAAGGTCCACTTAACAACGGACACGTGGACATGCACAGGCGGGCAGGGCCACTATATCTCCCTGACGGCACATTGGGTGAATTTAGTGGAGGCTGGGACCGAGTCAGAGCCTGGGACCGCTCACGTCCTACCCACCCCCAGAATTGCGGGCCCCAGCTCAGTGCTGGTATCTGCGGCGGTGTATGCTTCCTCCACTAAACCACCCTCCTCCTCCTCCTCCAACGCAACCTCTGTCTCGCAATCAAGATGTCTCAGCAGCAGCAGCACGTCGCCAGCAGTCGGTGTCGCGCGGCGTGGCAGCACAGCGGTGGGCAAGCGTCAGCAGGCCGTGCTGAAACTACTCAGCTTAGGAGAGAAGAGGCACACGGCCCACGAACTGCTGCAGGGTCTAACAGAGCAGACCGACCGCTGGCTTTCGCCGCTGAGCCTCCAACCGGGCATTGTCATGTGTGACAACGGCCGTAACCTGGTGGCAGCTCTGCAGCTTGGCAGCCTCACGCACGTGCCATGCCTGGCTCATGTCTTTAATTTGGTGGTTCAGCGCTTTCTGAAAAGCTACCCACACTTGTCATACCTGCTCGGAAAGGTGCGCCGGGTCAGCGCACATTTCCGCAACTCGAAGACGGACGCTGCCACCCTGCGGACCCTGCAACATCGGTTTAATCTGCCAGTGCACCGACTGCTGTGCGATGTGCCCACACGGTGGAACTCTACGCTCCACATGTTGGCCAGACTCTATGAGCAGCGTAGAGCTATAGTGGAATACCAACTCCAACATGGGCGGCATAGTGGGAGTCAGCCTCCTCAATTCTTTACAGAAGAGTGGGCCTGGTTGGCAGCCATCTGCCAGGTCCTTGGAAACTTTGAGGAGTCTACCCAGATGGTGAGCGGGGATGCTGCAATCATTAGCGTCACCATTCCTCTGCTATGCCTCTTGAGAAGTTCCCTGCAAAGCATAAAGGCAGACGCTTTGCGCTTGGAAACGGAGGCGGGGGAAAACAGTATGTCGCTGGATATTCAGAGCACCCTCATGTCTATATCTCAGCGCGTTGAGGAGGAGGGGGAGGAGCATGAGGAGGAGGGGGAAGAGACAGCTTGGCCCACTGCTGAGGGTACCCATGCTGCTTGCCTGTCATCCTTTCAGTGTGTATGGCCAGAGGAGGAGGAGGATCCTGAAAGTGATCTTCCTAGTGAGGACAGCCATGTGTTGCATACAGGTACCCTGGCACACATGGCTGACTTCATGTTAGGATGCCTTTCTCGAGACCCTCGCGTTACACGCATTCTGGCCACTACGGATTACTGGGTGTACACACTGCTCGACCCACGGTATAAGGAGAACCTTTCCACTCTCATACCCGAAGAGGAAAGGGGTTCGAGAGTGATGCTATACCACAGGGCGCTGGTGGACAAACTGATGGTAGAATTTCCATCCGACAGCGCTAGTGGCAGAAGGTGCAGTTCCGAGGGCCAGGTAGCAGGGGAGGTGCAGAGATCAGGCAGCATGTACAGCGCAGGCAGGGGAACATTCTCCAAGGCCTTTGCCAGCTTTATGGCTCCCCAGCAAGACTGTGTCACCGCTCCCCAGTCAAGGCTGAGTTGGCGGGAGCACTGTAAAAGAATGGTGAGGGAGTACGTAGCCGATCGCACGACTGTCCTCGGTGACGCCTCTGCCCCCTACAACTACTGGGTGTCGAAGCGGGACACGTGGCCTGAACTCGCGCTGTATGCCCTGGAGGTGCTTGCTTGTCCTGCGGCTAGCGTCTTGTCAGAGAGGGTGTTTAGTGCGGCTGGGGGAATCATCACAGATAAGCGTACCCGCCTGTCAACCGACAGTGCCGACAGGCTTACACTCATCAAGATGAACAAAGGCTGGATTTCCCCAGACTTCTCTTCTCCACCAGCGGACAGCAGCGATACCTAAGCAATACATAGGCTGCACCCGCGGATGGAAGCATCGTTCTCTATCACCATCAAAAACGGGGACCTTTTTGCTTCATCAATCTGTGTATTCTATTCATCCTCCTCCTCCTGCTCCTCCTCCTGAAACCTCACATAATCACGCCGAACGGGCAATTTTTCTTAGGCTCACAAGGCTCAGTCATATCATTTTTGTAAACAATTTTTATACGTTTCAATGCTCATTAAAGCGTTGAAACTTTCACCTGAACCAATTTTTATTTTAACTGGGCTGCCTCCAGGCCTAGTTACCAATTAAGCCACATTAACCAAAGCGATTAATGGGTTTCACCTGCCCTCTTGGTTGGGCATGGGCAATTTTTCTGAGGTACATTAGTACTGTTGGTACACCAATTTTTTGGGGCCCTCGCCTACAGTGTAATCAAATTAATTTTTTGCCCACCTGCATTAAAGCTGACGTTACATCAGCTGTGATGTGCAATGCAATGGGATATATTTATGTACCACCGGTGGCTTCCTGGCACCCACCCATGCTGTGGGTCCACAGGGAGTTGTAACTGCATGTGTCCACTTCTAAAGAACCCCAGTCTGACTGGGGCATGCAGTGTGGGCCGAAGCCCACCTGCATTTAATCGGACGTTACCTCAGCTGTGATGGGCACTGCAATGGGATACATTTATGTACAGCCGGTGGGTTCCAGGGAGCCACCCATGCTGTGGGTGCACACGGAATTCCCATTGCGGAGTTGTACCTGCTTGTGACTATTTATAAAAAAACGCGGTCTGACTGGGGCATGCAGACACCTTGACAGAATGAATAGTGTGTGGCACATAGGTTCCCCATTGCTATGCCCACGTGTGCAGCTCCTGATGGCGGTGGCACAGGATTATATTTCTCATTGCTTCTGTACAGCATTGTGGGCTATCGCCCCGCCCCTTTTAAAGAGGGTCGCTGCCTAGCCATGCCAACCCTCTGCAGTGTGTGCCTGCGGTTCCTCCTCATGGCAGACGCACTTATAAATAGACATGAGGGTGGTGTGGCATGAGTGCAGCTGAAGGCTGCGCAGGGACACTTTGGTGTGCGCTGTGGACACTGGGTCATGCGGGGGGGTTGGACAGCATGTAACCCAGGAGAAGTGGCAGCGGAGTGTCATGCAGGCAGTGATTGTGCTTTGTTGGAGGTAGTGTGGTGCTTAGCTAAGGTATGCATTGCTAATGAGGGCTTTTCAGAAGTAAAAGTTGTTGGGAGGGGGGAGGGGCCCACTCTTGCCGCTATTGTGGCTTAATAGTGGGACCTGGGAACTTGAGATGCAGCCCAACATGTAGCCCCTCGCCTGCCCTATCCGTTGCTGTGTCGTTCCCATCACTTTCTTGAATTGCCCAGATTTTCACAAATGAAAACCTTAGCGAGCATCGGCGATATACAAAAATGCTCGGGTCGCCCATTGACTTCAATGGGGTTCGTTACTCGAAACGAACCCTCGAGCATCGCGATAATTTCGTCCCGAATAACGAGCTCCCGAGCATTTTGGTGCTCGCTCATCTCTACTAGTAATAATATATTTCTTTTAATTTCTAGGAAATTCAGAGTAAGCATACTATGGGGCCCAGTGAGGATGCGCCCCACAGAGGACCTGAGTCATTGCCTGCAGGACACCATGACATCATTATCAACCTTGCCACCTTCCAAACTACACAGGGTTTTATATAAAAATAATTTACCTGCCTATCAGATGTATGTAACTTTCATCCACCCGGAGTATCATGACAGGCAGAGCAGTTCGGGGGTCAATGAAGAAAGGATTGTAAATGGCAATTAACCAGCTGTCAAAGAAAACTGATTGCAGATGATCTGGCATGGCACTAGACCTCTTGATTAGAGAATGCATGCTATGTGGCGATTAAATGTGGGGTACAATGTGGGTACATCTGTCACTTTAGCAAAAAAAAATAAAGGGTAATACATGTAGCTTTGAGAGTCAATATGTAAAGAAAGGGTGCAATAAAACACACAACGATTATACTGTGCAACACAGTTTTTGTAACAGATAAGCAGATTGGCGGCTTATAGTAACTTTAGTGCTGAATTCATATATGATATCCGTTTTTTTCTGCCACTTAAGGTTTTCCAGTTATGGGGAATAATGTAATTCGTTTGCCATTGTATTGTATGTTTTGGAAATCTGCCCATACAATGAATCCAGTCGGCTCGCCATTAACCTTGCTTAATAAAAAGAACAGAAGTGATTGCGCTACTATTTTGCAATCACTGTTACACACTGCGTGCTGACTGAACAATATAAGGGTAGGTTTATGTAACATATAGGGTATGTGTCCACGTGGCGGAAACACTGCGGATCATCCACCAGTAAGCTGTAACTAATGAGCTGTGTTTTTACAGGTAGCTGGTTAGACTAAATAAAAGAATCAATAATAAAACAGAAATACTTGTTTAGTATCGCTGCATCTGTAAAAGTCTGATCTATCAAAGTAACACATTATTTACTCCGCATGGTGAACGTCATCCAAAAAAAACCTCAAAAAACTGAGAGCGCCAGAAATGCACTTTTTTTGGTCATTCTGTCTTCAACAAAAAAGTAATCAAAAAGTCGTATGCATTCCAAAATGGTACTAACACAAACTACAGGACGTCCCACAAGAGATGAGCCCTAGCACAACTATGTGGACGGAAAAATAAAAAAGTTATTCTGTGCAGACAATGGCGGCAAAAAAAATTAAAAAAAATTAAATGTCTTAGGACAAAAAAAAAAATAGTACGGCAAATAAAAAAAAACTACATAAGTTTGGTATCGTAGTAATTGTACTGACTCGTGGAATAAAGTTATCAGGTCATTTTTGTTGCAGTTTGTGGACCATAGAAACAAGACGCACTGAAAGATGGCGGAATTTGTTTGTTTTACTCCACTTAGAACTTCTTCTACACCGTGTGATCGTTCGGAATCCCGCAATCCAGCGATAAATTAAACGATTATCGTTCAGTGTAAATGCATGCAGCGACTGCATCACAACTCGTTTGCCTCTTGTTCGTCATTCAGTTTATGCATGAAAAAAAGCTGAATGACGGATCGTTCCATGTAAGCTGGTAGTCGGTCACTTATGAACAACTGCCTGTTTACTGTGAATGGAGGCGGGCAGGCCGGAACGATCCTCCTCCATTCAATCAGCGATGCTCATCCCTCTGGAAAAGCACAAGAACGATCTGCCCCCTATAAAGGCACCCTAAGGGTCTTTGGCCGTTGTATAGACGTTTACTAGGACATTAGATGTTTTTATATTTTAAATAAGCCCCCAGATATGTTGGAACTAAACTGGATCAGGAAAGATGTCAGTCAAAAATGGTGTGCAAGACTGCACAGAATACTGAACTGTTGTGACCTGAGGAGCCAGACTAATAAAAAAATTTTTTTATATCTTTGAAAATAATTACAAGTAGTACAGTAAAAAAAACTACATAATTTTAGTATCGTAGTAATCGTACTGACCCATAGAATAAAATTATCGGGTTGTTTTTGTTGCAGTCTGTGCGCCGTGGAAACAGGACGCACCGAAAGATGGCGGAATGTCTTTTTTTCCCCCATTACTCTACACTTTTTAAAAGCTTTTCAGTACATTATATGGTACAATAAATAGAACCATTGAAAAATACAACTCATCCCGCAAAAAACAAGCCCTCATACAGCGACATCGATGGATAAATAAAGGAGTTACAATTTTTTTAAAAGGGAGGAGGAAAAAAGGCAAATGGAAAAAGCAACAACGCTCCGTCACTAAGGGGTTAATCCAAATACTAAATAAGCATGCTCCTTAACAAGACAAACAATAATTTTTAATCCGTTTATTCCAAATATTAGTGAATACTTATTTTTGTAAAAATGAGCATAAATAACTCCAAGTGCATGATGGGGATTGTCCGCTGCAGGAAATCCGCACCAATTCTGTAATATGTGAATGTACATGTGTTCGGTTATCTCCAGCAGTCCCATTAAAGATGGAGTGGCAGTGTGCATGCTCGATCACCTCACTATTGAATCTCCTTCTCACTGCAGTGTGCAGAGCCCGTAGTGAGGAGGGAAGAGGGACCTGTTCTTGGGATAATGGGGGGGGGGGGGGGGGGGGGGCTGGATTGTGAAAAAATCCACCAACATTCATAGATAGGATGAGGCGCTCAAGAACATGTTCAAGCAGTCAAGGATCAGCGGTGCTTTCTGGAGATGGTAGATCAAGCCTTCAGGTAAGTCATCTCTTTCCTCGGCTTCCTGCAAATAGAATTCAGCAGATGAAGAATAAATGATTTCTACTAGTCATGGTGTAATTGTCCTACACTTATTCTCCATATGTGGGAATAGCATGCTGTAAGCCGTTGGCTCTGACACCAAAGCTCCATTATATATAATGAGGGCAGGAAGATGAATGGATGGTATGCACTACTTAGGTTGGTTAGCATCAGGGCCCTTTTACACTGAATGATACTCATTCAGTGTAAATGCCTGCAGCGACTGAACAGTGAATGAGAATTCATTCCTCGTCCACTTTCTGCAGGCATAAAAAATAAAATGACAATTGCCCAGGGGAAACAGGCAGTCATCCATCTATAAATGACTAGTAATTATTGGGAAATTATAGTACCAGTGTTTCTGGTGGCGCCACACACACAGCTGTGGTACATGACATGCCCATCACAGACACAGCTTTGGTACATGACATGCGCATCGTACAAACTCAGCTCTTCTACATGACATGGGCGTCACAGACACAGCTGTGCTATATGACATACATCCATGCTGACTATACACATTACACGCACAATAAATTAAATAAACAGCCACTCGCAGTTCTACTACATTTGTGCTGACTGCACACATGACACACACAACTCCTGGAATACAGTGATAAGCTCCTGGTCATGTGATCTTTGACTTCACCCACACAGGTGATCACATGATGGTGACATCACAGGTCCTGTACTTTGTGTCAGCTTATCCAGTATACAGTACTACCAAACTCCTGAATGCTCCGCCCACAGCAGTGATGTCACCACAGGTCCTTCAGCCCGCCATATCTCTGTGGTGACGGTAGGTCAGTGTCTCCTATCAGGACCGCTGAGTTGTGTCTTAGAAACTAATGGATTAGTTGTATTCTCAGTGTGTTAGGACCTGCCATAAGGTCGACAGGGGGCGGGACTATGACAGCACCAGGGGAGGGGTTTTGATGTCACCAGGGGCGGTGCTATTAGTCTCACTCACTCATATACAAACAGACAAGTGGTCGTTAGTAGTTTGACTGCCTGTTTACTGTGAATGCAAATGGGCGGCCGGCGCAATCCCCGACACACTCCACCTCCATTTACTAAGGGAGTCCTGTGTAAAAACAGGAGAATTACACAGATCTGCGACTAAAAAGCTGTTTGATTATTTTCAACTAATTTCCATGTATTTGGGTGTGCCGAAAACGAATTTTTTTTTTAAAAAACCTAGATGTCAGGATTTACCAAAAAATGCAAAATTCTCTTCAAATTTAGCACATTTTTCTCAATTTTTGGTATTTATTTTTATATTCGGTTTTAAACTAAATTTAAAGTCAAAATTACTATTAAGTTATTCACATCAGTGCATTTAAGATATACAATGCCATAAAAACATAACTTAAAAAAAAGAACTTCAGAGTGGGTAATGGAATCCAGCATCAACATGTTAGCAGCTGACCGCGCAGGCTCTGACATGCACAGGTTTAATTAAATTTTTTCCCTTGGTTCTCGCCTGTGGTACTATTGTATCTTGACGTGATAGGAAGCTGTCAGCGGCCACAGCAGCAGAGTGCCGACATCACTGGCAGCAGCGGCAGACACTGAGTGGGGGAGCAAGCTGTCAGCGGCCACAGCAGCAGAGAGCCGGAATCTGGGACAGAGCTGAGAGGTGGCACAGTGGCACAGACATGTCTGCGAAGGGGGCAGATGGCCAGGGAAGATGCACTGCGGCTTCGTAAGTCACAGCACAAAGGCTTCACCAGGGGAGATGGGAGGGCACAGCCTCACAGCGGGGGATTCCTAGAGTGGCTGCAGTATCACACTGTCAGCGCAGGAGCCATATAGTGGCTCACCATGGGGAGAAGGAAGGGGGACTGCTGCTCTGGGGAGAGTGATTGCTGCGGCATGCTGGGACCTTGCTCATGGCAGCGAATCAGCTCCTGGGGGCGTCACCGGCCTGTCAAGCATCCTGTATCTTGTCTCCACCCATACTTCCGGTGGCGTCAAGATGATATTTTCTCCCTCCGCAGACATGTCTGTGCCGCTGTGCCACCTCCCAGCTCTGTCCCAGATTCTGTCTCTCTGCTGCTGTGGCCGCTGACAGCTTGTTCCCCCTCTCAGTTTCTGCCGCTGCTGCCAGTGATCCTGATTCTCTGCTGCTGTGGCCGCTGACAGCTTCCTATCATGTCAAGATACAATAGTACCACAGGCGGGAACCAAGAAAAAAATATGAATCAAGCCCGCGCATGTCAGAGCCTGTGCAGTCAGCTTGCAACATGGTGATGCTGGTTTCCATTAGCTCATTCTACAAGTTCTTTTCTTTGAAAGTTATGTTTTTTTTGGCATTGTATATCTTAAATGCACTGATGTGAATTATTAAAGTTAATTTTGACTTTAAATTTAGTTTGAAACCCTAAGATAGAAAAATACCAAAAATTGAGAAAAATTTGCTAAATTTGAAGAGAATTTTGCATTTTGTGGTAAATTCTGATATCTAGGATTTTTTTCAATTTTTTCTTTCGCTTTCAGTACACCCAAATACATGGAAATTAGTTGAAAATAATCAAGCAGCTTTTTAGTTGCAGATCTGTGTTATTTACTGTTATGCTCATCCCTCCCTGGTATTTATCTAGTATGCTGGTATTTAAGTGCTATTAGTCCCACCATGTCTGCGCCCTCTTATCCTGTCTCTGATATTTATCTAGTGCAAATTAAGTACACCATGTTTGTGCCGTCCCATGTGTATATATTAAATATGGCTTTACATTTGTTCCATTATGCCTGAGGAAGGGCCCTATGAGGTTTGAAACCTCGCTATAACATGATGTAGTTAGCAATTAAAAGGTATCATGTCTACAAGGTTACTTGGTTTCTCTTACTGAGAACAATCACACAGAATCACACACTGCCCCAATAAGGGCAGCCCAGCGGTCTTCGGATCTGGACCCTAGCTGATCCTAGGAGCCACGCACCAGAACAGGACTCATTTACATGCCACATGACAGGGACTGAACAACAGGATACACAGAGCCAGAATACACAGCATACAGCAGCCACAATGCAAACACTAATAGCAGATAAGCTGAATATAAATGCGAGGTGTTAGTTTGTACATTGGCCAATGAACTTAAGCTGCAAGCCCCGGCAAGGCCTCTTGTATCTTGCAGTCCCTACACTAGCAAGACACATCTACTAGAGGGCCCTAGGGGCCAACCTAGAGCAGACACAGCAAACAAACTCAGCAGACCAAACGACACAAAATAAACGTACAAACGGGCATGAACCACAAGGCACAGATCACACCGCAAGCTGCAATAGGACACATGTCACAGATACATCCAAACAGTACAAGACCAGCTTCAGACTGACCAGGAGCTGGGTTTATATGTGAGCACAGACCCAGGCGATTGGCTAGCAGGAAGAACCACACCCAGCCAGCTCAATCATTAACCCTGAGAGTGCTGTGCTGCTGGAAGCACAGTAGTACAACATGTCTCAGCAGCACACGTAACAGCTCCATAGCTATGCTAAGAAGTAGTTACATTTAGGGCTACAAGCTTATGCATTTTCGGTCTGTGAGTTTTCATGAACAGAAACTGTGCATATTTAGACCTTCTTTTTATTCTGCGCACTTATTCGCTGCGTTTTTCACATGTGGAAAAAAAACCTCACAAGAAGGTCCCATATATTTCTCCTGCCTTCATGCGTAATATGCATTTTTCTTGCATATTTACACAGTCCCATAGATTTAAATGGGCAATTTCGATCCACAGTACAGACCAAGAAAAAAAAACATGTCTGAAAACCCCTGGTGCAAATCAATGGGGTTCAAGATGTCCTTATAACGTGTAAAAAATATCCCACGATATGGAATGCAATGAACCCTTATAAGCGGCCCTTTGAAGGCAGCCAGAATACTGTTGTGATCTTCAGTAAAAATGAGTTTGACACCATTGCTGCACAGTCTGTTCATGAATGCACGGTTGGATCATTACTCCGGGAGTAATCCAATAATGTGATAATGAATGTGCTTAAAACCTCTTTGTTGCCCATAGCAATCAACCACAGCGCTGCTTTCATTCCATCTCAGCAGTATAAGAAATAAGAGCTGTGCTGTGATTGGTTATTTTAGACATCTTTCATAGGCGTGTGCAGCCGGCCTACTTCTCTGTTACCCCCCCCCCCCCCCTGTAGAACAGAAGGGCTTAGTGGATTGATTTGTACTGCGCTTGTAAAGGGATTGTGAAGGAGGAAAGGATAATACAGTAAGCCGGTGGCTGAAGTGTGTGTGCAGCAGCGCCTCCTCCCCTCTCCCCTCCTCTCTAGCGGAACTGTTATCAGTATGTGCATCCGGTCCGCGGCGCTGCACAGTGATTACCAGGCAGGCAGCTGCAGCACCTCGCCCTGTAATTACTGCAATGGTGACCAGATGTCACCAGAAAGTGGGACAAATGCCTGTCCTGCTGGGGTCTCAGCAGAAGGTGGGACACAGGGTCCCAAAGCGGGACTGTCCCGCCTAAATCGGGATGTCTGGTGACCATACACTAGTAAGACAGTACTGTAGTGTAATGTAAGTGACCATGTTCACCCAGATAACACAGTGATGTCACCTGCAGTTCTATGTAACACCACAGATAACACAGTGATAACGCCAAGGACAGATAATGATGTCACCTGCAGTCCTATGTAACACCACAGAGAACACATAGTGATAACGCTGAGGACAGATAATGATGCCACCTGCAGTCCTATGTAACACCACAGATAACACACAGTGATAACGCTGAGGACAAATAATATACTGTAATACAGCAGATGTCACCTGCAGTCCTATGTAACACCACAGATAACACAGTTATAACGTTAAGAACAGATGTTGTAGTAGGTGTGACCTGCAGTCCTATGTAAAAGCACAGAAAACACAGTGATAATGCTGAGGACAGATAATGATGTCACCTGCAATCCTAAGTAACAGTACAGAGAACACACAGTGATAACGCTGAGGACAGATAATGATGTTACCTGCAGTCCTATGTAACAGCACAGAGAACACAGTGATAGCGCTGAGGACAGATAACGATGCCACCTGCAGTCCTATGTAACACTACAAAGAACTCACAGTGATAACAGATAATGATGTGACTGACATCATTCTAATTTTCCACATCACTATGAAATAAAATCGCCCCAATTGACATTGTGGACAGGTCGCGGGTACCTGCGTCATCGCCCAGCGACGTAGTGGGAAAAACAGACATTTGGGGAAAAAATCCTATACTGCACATGACCAACGGCGAGCCGCGGCGGCCATCTGCAGTACAGAGAATACAAGGTATGTATGTAGGTCAGTGTCTCCTATCAGGACCGCTGAGTTGTGTCTTAGAAACTAATGGATTAGTTGTATTCTCAGTGTGTTAGGACCTGCCATAAGGTCGACAGGGGGCGGGACTATGACAGCACCAGGGGAGGGGTTTTGATGTCACCAGGGGCGGTGCTATTAGTCTCACTCACTCATATACAAACAGACAAGTGGTCGTTAGTAGTTTGACTGCCTGTTTACTGTGAATGCAAATGGGCGGCCGGCGCAATCCCCGACACACTCCACCTCCATTTACTAAGGGAGTCCTGTGTAAAAACAGGAGAATTACACAGATCTGCGACTAAAAAGCTGTTTGATTATTTTCAACTAATTTCCATGTATTTGGGTGTGCCGAAAACGAATTTTTTTTTAAAAAAACCTAGATGTCAGGATTTACCAAAAAATGCAAAATTCTCTTCAAATTTAGCACATTTTTCTCAATTTTTGGTATTTATTTTTATATTCGGTTTTAAACTAAATTTAAAGTCAAAATTACTATTAAGTTATTCACATCAGTGCATTTAAGATATACAATGCCATAAAAACATAACTTAAAAAAAAGAACTTCAGAGTGGGTAATGGAATCCAGCATCAACATGTTAGCAGCTGACCGCGCAGGCTCTGACATGCACAGGTTTAATTAAATTTTTTCCCTTGGTTCTCGCCTGTGGTACTATTGTATCTTGACGTGATAGGAAGCTGTCAGCGGCCACAGCAGCAGAGTGCCGACATCACTGGCAGCAGCGGCAGACACTGAGTGGGGGAGCAAGCTGTCAGCGGCCACAGCAGCAGAGAGCCGGAATCTGGGACAGAGCTGAGAGGTGGCACAGTGGCACAGACATGTCTGCGAAGGGGGCAGATGGCCAGGGAAGATGCACTGCGGCTTCGTAAGTCACAGCACAAAGGCTTCACCAGGGGAGATGGGAGGGCACAGCCTCACAGCGGGGGATTCCTAGAGTGGCTGCAGTATCACACTGTCAGCGCAGGAGCCATATAGTGGCTCACCATGGGGAGAAGGAAGGGGGACTGCTGCTCTGGGGAGAGTGATTGCTGCGGCATGCTGGGACCTTGCTCATGGCAGCGAATCAGCTCCTGGGGGCGTCACCGGCCTGTCAAGCATCCTGTATCTTGTCTCCACCCATACTTCCGGTGGCGTCAAGATGATATTTTCTCCCTCCGCAGACATGTCTGTGCCGCTGTGCCACCTCCCAGCTCTGTCCCAGATTCTGTCTCTCTGCTGCTGTGGCCGCTGACAGCTTGTTCCCCCTCTCAGTTTCTGCCGCTGCTGCCAGTGATCCTGATTCTCTGCTGCTGTGGCCGCTGACAGCTTCCTATCATGTCAAGATACAATAGTACCACAGGCGGGAACCAAGAAAAAAATATGAATCAAGCCCGCGCATGTCAGAGCCTGTGCAGTCAGCTTGCAACATGGTGATGCTGGTTTCCATTAGCTCATTCTACAAGTTCTTTTCTTTGAAAGTTATGTTTTTTTTGGCATTGTATATCTTAAATGCACTGATGTGAATTATTAAAGTTAATTTTGACTTTAAATTTAGTTTGAAACCCTAAGATAGAAAAATACCAAAAATTGAGAAAAATTTGCTAAATTTGAAGAGAATTTTGCATTTTGTGGTAAATTCTGATATCTAGGATTTTTTTCAATTTTTTCTTTCGCTTTCAGTACACCCAAATACATGGAAATTAGTTGAAAATAATCAAGCAGCTTTTTAGTTGCAGATCTGTGTTATTTACTGTTATGCTCATCCCTCCCTGGTATTTATCTAGTATGCTGGTATTTAAGTGCTATTAGTCCCACCATGTCTGCGCCCTCTTATCCTGTCTCTGATATTTATCTAGTGCAAATTAAGTACACCATGTTTGTGCCGTCCCATGTGTATATATTAAATATGGCTTTACATTTGTTCCATTATGCCTGAGGAAGGGCCCTATGAGGTTTGAAACCTCGCTATAACATGATGTAGTTAGCAATTAAAAGGTATCATGTCTACAAGGTTACTTGGTTTCTCTTACTGAGAACAATCACACAGAGTGCAGAACACATGCTCTGGCTCTTCACCAATGCTAGCAGCATCTCTTGAGCATGTTGTCCAGCTGTTCATTATTACTGGAGCACACCCCGTAGAGCATACTCAGGTCATGCTGGTTGTGCTCCATCCAAACATAGGGTTGAAAGCAGAGCATTAGGATGCCGGCACCCAGTGCAAAGCCCTTACACAGTTTATCCTGGATGCACAGCTGTGCAGCACAGAAATGGAGGCAGAAACTGCAAGGATATATCTATCAAGTATAAAGCCAGTGTAATTATTATTTATGGTGTGATCTGGCAGGTTTGTATGAAGCAGGCTACAATGGAGGGAGTTGAAAGAGATCTTCCCTCTACAGCACATGCATCAAACTGAAGGCTGGCGGGCGAATTCTGGCTCAACACATCATTTTCTGTGGCCCACGACCAGGTCTAGATACAGAAAGACTGGCTCTCTTTTCCCGGAGGACACGGCCAGTGCTTGGCAGAGGGGGTGGTTAATCTTGAAATCTGAGCTCTGGCACTTCCCCACCGCTCTGTTCAGCAACCCACCGGTGGCGGCACATCTCTGACAGCCCTACCCGGGCACCCTAGCCATCCTCCAAGATAGGAAGCTTGGTGCTAAAGAGGTGGAAGGGGGAAACCCCATTATAGTGCACAGAGCTCCTGTTACGATTGTGTGGGCAAACTAGGCACGGGGGCCCGCATGATCGTACCCAAAGGGGGACTAGGTCCACACACTGGTTTCAAGCAACTGACCTTGTGCTACCGGGAGGAATGGCATGGCCCTACCTAAGCGGGGACATTGCCCCAATAAGGGCAGCCCAGCGGTCTTCGGATCTGGACCCTAGCTGATCCTAGGAGCCACGCACCAGAACAGGACTCATTTACATGCCACATGACAGGGACTGAACAACAGGATACACAGAGCCAGAATACACAGCATACAGCAGCCACAATGCAAACACTAATAGCAGATAAGCTGAATATAAATGCGAGGTGTTAGTTTGTACATTGGCCAATGAACTTAAGCTGCAAGCCCCGGCAAGGCCTCTTGTATCTTGCAGTCCCTACACTAGCAAGACACATCTACTAGAGGGCCCTAGGGGCCAACCTAGAGCAGACACAGCAAACAAACTCAGCAGACCAAACGACACAAAATAAACGTACAAACGGGCATGAACCACAAGGCACAGATCACACCGCAAGCTGCAATAGGACACATGTCACAGATACATCCAAACAGTACAAGACCAGCTTCAGACTGACCAGGAGCTGGGTTTATATGTGAGCACAGACCCAGGCGATTGGCTAGCAGGAAGAACCACACCCAGCCAGCTCAATCATTAACCCTGAGAGTGCTGTGCTGCTGGAAGCACAGTAGTACAACATGTCTCAGCAGCACACGTAACAGCTCCATAGCTATGCTAAGAAGTAGTTACATTTAGGGCTACAAGCTTATGCATTTTCGGTCTGTGAGTTTTCATGAACAGAAACTGTGCATATTTAGACCTTTTTATTCTGCGCACTTATTCGCTGCGTTTTTCACATGTGGAAAAAAAACCTCACAAGAAGGTCCCATATATTTCTCCTGCCTTCATGCGTAATATGCATTTTTCTTGCATATTTACACAGTCCCATAGACTTAAATGGGCAATTTCGATCCACAGTACAGACCAAGAAAAAAAAACATGTCTGAAAACCCCTGGTGCAAATCAATGGGGTTCAAGATGTCCTTATAACGTGTAAAAAATATCCCACGATATGGAATGCAATGAACCCTTATAAGCGGCCCTTTGAAGGCAGCCAGAATACTGTTGTGATCTTCAGTAAAAATGAGTTTGACACCATTGCTGTACAGTCTGTTCATGAATGCATCGGTTGGATCATTACTCCGGGAGTAATCCAATAATGTGATAATGAATGTGCTTAAAACCTCTTTGTTGCCCATAGCAATCAACCACAGCGGGGCTTTCATTCCATCTCAGCAGTATAAGAAATAAGAGCTGTGCTGTGATTGGTTATTTTAGACATCTTTCATAGGCGTGTGCAGCCGGCCTACTTCTCTGTTACCCCCCCCCCCCCCCCTGTAGAACAGAAGGGCTTAGTGGATTGATTTGTACTGCGCTTGTAAAGGGATTGTGAAGGAGGAAAGGATAATACAGTAAGCCGGTGGCTGAAGTGTGTGTGCAGCAGCGCCTCCTCCCCTCTCCCCTCCTCTCTAGCGGAACTGTTATCAGTATGTGCATCCGGTCCGCGGCGCTGCACAGTGATTACCAGGCAGGCAGCTGCAGCACCTCGCCCTGTAATTACTGCAATGGTGACCAGATGTCACCAGAAAGTGGGACAAATGCCTGTCCTGCTGGGGTCTCAGCAGAAGGTGGGACACAGGGTCCCAAAGCGGGACTGTCCCGCCTAAATCGGGATGTCTGGTGACCATACACTAGTAAGACAGTACTGTAGTGTAATGTAAGTGACCATGTTCACCCAGATAACACAGTGATGTCACCTGCAGTTCTATGTAACACCACAGATAACACAGTGATAACGCCAAGGACAGATAATGATGTCACCTGCAGTCCTATGTAACACCACAGAGAACACATAGTGATAACGCTGAGGACAGATAATGATGCCCCCTGCAGTCCTATGTAACACCACAGATAACACACAGTGATAACGCTGAGGACAAATAATATACTGTAATACAGCAGATGTCACCTGCAGTCCTATGTAACACCACAGATAACACAGTTATAACGTTAAGAACAGATGTTGTAGTAGGTGTGACCTGCAGTCCTATGTAAAAGCACAGAAAACACAGTGATAATGCTGAGGACAGATAATGATGTCACCTGCAATCCTAAGTAACAGTACAGAGAACACAGTGATAACACTAAGGACAGATAATGATGTCACCCACAGTCCTATGTAACACCATAGATAACACACAGTGATAACGCTGAGGACAGATAATTAAGTCACCTGCAGTCCTATGTAACACTACAGAGAACACACAGTGATAACGCTGAGGACAGATAATGATGTTACCTGCAGTCCTATGTAACAGCACAGAGAACACAGTGATAGCGCTGAGGACAGATAACGATGCCACCTGCAGTCCTATGTAACACTACAAAGAACTCACAGTGATAACAGATAATGATGTGACTGACATCATTCTAATTTTCCACATCACTATGAAATAAAATCGCCCCAATTGACATTGTGGACAGGTCGCGGGTACCTGCGTCATCGCCCAGCGACGTAGTGGGAAAAACAGACATTTGGGGAAAAAATCCTATACTGCACATGACCAACGGCGAGCCGCGGCGGCCATCTGCAGTACAGAGAATACAAGGTATGTGTAATCTGTGGGCTGCCACATGCAGAATCTGACCCGTCCGTGTGAGACTGTCCTTACATAGGTTACAAAGTAACACCCAGACATAAAGATGGTAAATACTATTTATTTATTATAGGAATATTTGTCATCAGATAGAAAGCATGGTAATATCAGAGTCTGGAGCGGCCGCTGTTATCAGGATCGCCACACTTGATGGAATTGTCGCTCCTTATGAAGCAGATGAGGAATCTACGGATCACGATGGAAAGGACCTGGAACTTCTTGCAGATTTCTGGAAAGAGAAGACGACGTGTTATTATATCACATCTATAGTTTCATGCCATAAAGTCCTACAAATAAACAGGAGGCTAAAAGAAAGCAAATTGTAACATCTTACCAGAAGTCCTGGTAGTCCTGATACAGGTCCTCAGCGTTCTCCAGACTTGGACCTTCCTTCATGTTGGGGGAAGTTCATAGTCCTTCATGGTTGATGAGATGTTAAAGCTGATGGTAAAACTAAGGAGAGAACGGCAGGCAGAGATTAAAAAGGGAATTCTGTTTCCAGCTTGGACAATAATGGGGCTTTAGTATTAGTGCAGATCCCTTACCTGGAATGGAAGGTGTTCTTTTTTATTTCCAGCAGCTCATTTTTCGATGTTTTTATGATGTTACTCAATGGAGGCAGATCCTCCGGCACAAGGGGCAGTGAGGGTGCGAGCGGAGCCAGGGATGGATGCAATCGTGATGGAACTCGTGATTGCACGGAAGGATGGTGACCTCTTCCCCAATCCCGTATTCGGCTAAACAGATGGTACATGACTCGCCCTCCTCCTGCGATGTTAATACCCTCCTTGGCAGGTTCAGTATCTCTATCGCTCTCCAGTACTGCCTCCATCTCTCCTGCAGATTTGGATCACGGGCAGGTGACTGAGCCCGTGCAGGTGTAACCAAATCTGTCCATTCCATCTCGATCATAAAGGATAGTAGCTGGACCTCAGGAGAGGGTTGTTCTGGGGGGTGCTGTACTGGAGAGCGATGTGCAGGAGGGTGATCTACAGGAGGGCCGCTTGTACCGGAGGACTCCACTGCCACGGCTCTTAGAGGGGAGCGGCTTCGATGTTGGATGGGGCTGTGTGGCGAAGAGCCCCTAGGCCGTCTCCCTCTCCTCTCGGTGACTCTGGCGGTAGGTCTTCGATCATTTCTAAGCCGTGGCAGATTTATGGCCTGACCTATAAAGAAATGATAAATTATTAGTAAAAAAAAATATACAATTTCGGGCTCTGCGCCTGGATCCCGCTTAGGCAGAAGAGATGCCAGGCATGCATTGTCCTGAAATATTACCCAGCAGACCCCGGGGGTAACTCATCCCAGAAAAGAGTATGCAGCAAGGAATGTTGCTCCCCTAATATTTACCGCGATTTTCTGGTCGGTTGAGCCATGCATCATTATCAGCAATCAGCTGTCGCAGCTCCCGGGAGCTCATGATGGTGTCGCTACGGAACAATAGATAAAATACACAAGAAGTAGACTAGTTGTAGAAAACAAGCTAGTTGACACTTCTGGAACCAAAAATGGCACAGATGTAACGGCGCTCACAGATTATATAGCCGCATGACATTCTAGAATCATTATGACATCATAAGGAAAGTGATTGTGATGACAGCTCTTATACTAAGGAGCCCCACACTCTGGTCATGGCTTTATGACATCATCGCGGCCAGCTTATCCAGGTTATCCACTGGGCCCTGGGAAGACTCATACAACGTAGTATCTGGCACCTCGCTCACGCCTTAGGCTCAGGAATGAGGCTGCACATAGCTTTCCCTTAGGGCTTATTCACACGAGCGATATGTTCACGTGAGTTTTGTGCGTTGCGATGCGACAAAACTCGTATGAAAATGAAATAAATTCTTTTGCGTGGATTCATTCACATGAGCGATCTTCTCCTCGCAGGATCACTGCACGTTCCATCTAATCGCAGAAGCACAGACTTGTGATTTTTGTGCAATGCGATTTTAACCCCTTAGTGACCAAGCCTGTTTGCGCCTTAATGACCAGACCAAATTATGCAAATCTGACATGTGTCACTTTAACACAGAATAGCTCCGTAAAGCTTTTGCATATCCCAGGGATTCTGACATTGTTTTTTCGCCGCATGCTGTACTTCATTTAGGTGGTAAAAATAGTCCGATAGAATATGTGTATAATTATTAAAAGCGCCAAAATTAGGAACATTTTTTAAAAAATGGTCATTTTTCACATTTTCAATTGCAATATATCAAATATATGCAAACATACTGTACAAATTTTTGATGAGATATATATTTCCATCTGTTTACTTTATTCTGGACGCACATTTGAAAAGCTTTCGTTTTTTTTACCATTTAGGAGACGTACAAATTTAACATTGATTATCAACATTTTGAGAAACACTTTGTTTTCCTGCACCAAGCCAAGATTGCAAGGGCTCATAGGTGTCAGATACCCGTACAAGTGACCCCATTTTAATAACTACACCCCTTAATATGTTCACTGAGGGGGGTCAGGGGTATTTTGACCCCACAGTTTTTTTTCAGGAGTTAATGCAATTTAGAAAAATATAATTTCAGATTTCTATATATATGTCATTTTAAAGGCAGTTTTTTTTTCTAGAGTGCACATGAAAATGAGGATTTGCACCCCAAAATGGATTCTCCAGTTTGTCCCGTGTTCAGAAACATACCCATTGTGGCCCTAATCTTGTGTCCGTATGCACAAAAGGGGCCCAAACCAAAAGGAGCAGCCAGTGCCTTTGAAAACAGAGATTTTGCTTGGATGTGTTTCAGGCCCCATTGCCCACTTGTAGAGCCCTTGAGTAGCCAAAACGATATAGAACCCCCACAAATGACCCCATTTTGAAAACTAGACCCCTTAATGAATTTATCTAGGGATGTACTGCGTATTTTGGCCCCACAGTTTTTGAATGAATCTAAGCAAAGCAGAAGGAAAAAGTTACAATTTTCATTTTTCTGGCAATTGTGTCATTTTAAAAACAGTTTTTTTGTACAGCACACATATCAATGAAGACTTGTATCCCAAAATGGATACCCCTGTTTGTCCCGTATTCAGAAACATACCCATTGTGGCCCCAATATGCTTACAGGACACATGGCTAGGCTCATAATGGAGGAAATGCCCGTTGGATTTCAGGGCATAACTGAATAAATTCCAGGCCCCATTGCCCACTTGTGCGGAAAAAAAGTTTACTTCCTAAAAATAATCCCCCCCACCATCCCCGTTTTTTGGCGTTCCCTAAATCTTAGATAAAAGTAATAATGTAAACTGCGTCTTTTGTCCGAAGACAGGGGTAATGACGGAGGCCCCGTTGGAATTGGCACATGGGGCGAGAAAACCGTTTATCCCTCCTGCTCCCATGCTTTTTTTGGGGGTATTTCGTGACCTCAGCTGCGGGGCTAGGGTGTAAAAAGTGGCGCTCTGTGAGTCTGCGTAAGTTTGCGGAGGTGCGGCGGTCTCACACAGAAGGCGCTCAATAAGCTGCTCCTGGAACTGCATGAAGGCGAGCGTTCCTGGGGCCTTTTGTAAATTACGTATTTCAGGTAGCGGTCTGAATAACGCCCGCAGCGGATCCCAGCTGTGAGCCCGCCCGTGGCACTGCGTACAGCTGCGTAATGTACTGTGCATAACTGCGTAATCACACAGGCGGTCATGCGCAGTACACAGTGCTTGAAAAAGACCCAAAGCGGGTTGAAACGTTGCAGCTTTATGTCTTGCTGAGGAATAAAGGTATACATAATTTGAAGAACGTTCTGTGTGCTATGTGCTTTTATTGGAAATCTACGGACTGCAAATCATGTCCTATGAGGAAGTGTTTAATGATCTGGGAATGTTTAGCTTGAAAGAAAGAAGGCTCGGAGGAGACTAAATAACTGTCCACTAGAGATGAGCGAGCATACTCGTCCGAGCTTGATGCTCGTTCGAGTATTAGGGTGCTCGAGATGCTCGTTACTCGAGACGAGCACCACCCGGTACTCGTCTCGATTAAACGAGCACTTACCATTGAAAGCAATGGGCTGCCGGCGAGCGCGGGATGAATTGTCGGGAAGGGCTTAAATATATAAGCCCTTCCCTGCAATTCATCCAGAAATGTGTAAAAAAAAAAATATATATATATACTCACCTTGTCCCGGCATTACGATGTTAGCCCATTGAATTCAATGGAGTCAGCAATACAGCCGGCTCCATTAAAAGCAATGGGCTGCCGGCGATCGCAGGATGAATTGTCGGGAAGGGGTTAAATATATAAGCCCTTCCCTGCAATTCATCCAGAAATGTGTAAAAAAGAAATATATATATATATACTCACCTGGTCCCGGCAGACGGAGTTCAGCGCGGCCAGCGGCAGACCTCCTGAACTGCTCTGAACAGCTGTGAGTAGTATTCAGCAGGCGGGGATTTAAAATCCCCGCCTGCTGAATGAGCTGCCTCTAATTGGTCACAGCCTGACCAATCAGAGGCAGATTCCACTCACACATCCATTCATGAATTTATGAATGGGTGTGTGACTGCTGCCTCTGATTGGCTCAGCGGGACCAATCAGATGAGAGGCAGCAGAACTCTCGAGCATCACTGAAAGTTCGACTCGAGTAACCAGCACCCGAGCATTTTGGTGCTCGCTCATCTCTACTGTCTACAAATATCTGAAGGGCTGTCATAGTGCAGAGGGATCAGCCCTATTCTCATTTGCACAAGAAATGCTAGAAGCAATGGGATGAAACTGAAAAGGAGGAGACACAGATTTGATATTAGACAGTGAGGGTGATCAATGAGTGGAACAGGTTACCACGGGAGGAGGTGAGTTCTCCTTCATTGGAAGTCTTCAAACAGGCTGGACAGACATCTGTCTGGGGGGATTTAGTGATCCTGCACTGAGCAGGGGGTTGGACCTGGAGGTCACTTCTAACTCTACCATTCTGTGGTTCTATACTGTTCAGGGTTGCCAACCTGATTTTGTCTTTTTTCCTGAAGAATGTCTCCAAAAGTTATGGACAGCCAACATTTTTTACAGACATTCTGGAAAATCATAATCTCCAATGTTGATCCAGGGATTACTCTCGCTGCCATTATAGAGTCAGGAAAGAATTTTTCCTCCAAATCAGCAAAATGGCTGCTTGTTTTTTTTTGCCTTCCTCTGGACCAACAAGGATGGGGGTTGAAACAGGCTGAACTAGATGGACATTGTCTTCATTCAGCCTAACATACTATGTTACTATGAAAGCCCTCAGTGACTGACTGACTCGCCACTAATTCTCTAACTTCCTGATGTCGTACAAACATGAAATTTGGCACAACCATTCTTTAGGTCCTAAATAGGAAAAGTAAAGGGGGTCTCAACTCCATTATTCAATGCTAATTGCAAAAGTAAGTGCACCCCTATGTAACGTAACTTCCTGGTGTCGTACAAGCGTGAAATTTGACGCGAACATTCTTCAGGTCCTAAGTGAGTAGAGTGGGAAGGGTGGCACATTCTGAAGAGGAACATTGGTACATGCAGCCTGAGGAGAATCTAACGCTGTACCAAATTAACCTTGGGCGAAGCCTGGATACATCAGCTAGTAATAATATATTTCTTTTAATTTCTAGGAAATTCAGAGTAAGCATACTATGGGGCCCAATGAGGATGCGCCCCACAGAGGACCTGAGTCATTGCTTGCAGGACACCATGACATCATTACCAACCTTGCCACCTTCCAAACTACACAGGGTTTTATATAAAAATAATTTACCTGCCTATCAGATGTATGAAACTTTCATCCACCTGGAGTATCGTGACATGCAGAGCAGTTCGGGGTTCAATGAAGAAAGGATTGTAAATGGCAAATAACCAGTTGTCAAAGAAAACTGATTGCAGATGATCTGGCATGGCACTAGACCTCTTGATTAGAGAATGCATGCTATGTGGCGATTAAATGTGGGGTACAATGTGGGTACATCTGTCACCTTAGCAAACAAAAATAAAGAGTAATAGTTGTAACTTTGAGAGTCAGTATGTAAAGAAAGGGTGCAATAAAACACACAACGATTACACTGTGCAACACAGTTTTTGTAACAGATAAGCAGATTGGCGGCTTATAGTAACTTTAGTGCTGAATTCATATATGATATCCGTTTTTTTCCTGCCACGTAAGGTTTTCCAGTTATAGGGAATAATGTAATTCGTTTGCCATTGTATTGTATGTTTTGGAAATCTGCCCATACAATGAATCCAGTCGGCTCGCCATTAACCTTGCTTAATAAAAAGAACAGAAGTGATTGCGCTACTATTTGGCAATCCCTGTTACACACTGTGTGCTGACTGAACAATATAAGGGTAGGTTTATGTAACATATAGGGTATGTGTCCACGTGGCGGAAACACTGCGGATCATCCACCAGTAAGCTGTAACTAATGAACTGTGTTTTTACAGGTAATTGGTTAGACTAAATAAAAGAATCAATCATAAAACAAAAATACATGTTTAGTATCGCTGCATCTGTAAAAGTCCGATCGATCAAAGTAATGCATTATTTACCCTGCATGGTGAACGTCATCCGAAAAAAAAAAAATCAAAAAACTGAGAGCGCCAGAAATGCACTTTTTTTGGTCATTCTGTCTTCAAGAAAAAAGTAATCAAAAAGTCGTATGTATTCCAAAATGGTACTAACACAAACTACAGGACGTCTCACAAGAGATGAGCCCTAGCACAACTATGTGGATGGAAAAATAAAAAAGTTATTCCGTGCAGACAATGGTGGCAAAAACAATTTAAAAAAATTAAATGTGTTAGGGAAAAAAAAAAAAAAAAGTACGGCAAAGAAAAAAAAACTACATAAGTTTGGCATCATAGTAATTGTACTGACCCGTGGAATAAAGTTATCAGGTCATTTTTGTTGCAGTTTGTGGACCGTAGAAACAAGACGCACCGAAAGATGGTGGAATTTTCTTTTTTTTTCCTTTCATTTTGCTCTACTTTGAACTTCTTTTTAAAGGTTTTTCAGTACATTATATGATACATTAAATAGTACCATTGAAAAATATAACTCGTCCTGCAAAACACAAGCCCTCATACAGCGACGCTGATGGATAAATAAAGGAGTTATGGTTTTTTTAAACGAAATAAATGCTTGGTCACTAAGGGGTTGCCAGTGAGACGGGCCGCTATTATTCAGTTTTACCAGTGGAATCAGCAGGCTTTTATTTTTACAGAAACATATCAAATACTTTTCGGTTTTTACATTTGTTACACAGTGTGATCGTTCGGATTCCTGCGATCCAGCGAGAAGTTGAACGATTATCGTTCAGTGTAAATGCATGCAGCGACTGCATCACAACTCGTTTGCCTCTTGTTCGTCATTCAGTTTATGCATGCAAAAAAGCTGAATGACGGATCGTTCCATGTAAGCAGGTAGTCAGTCACTTATGAACAACTGCCTGCTTACTGTGAATGGAGGCGGACGGGCCGGAACGATCCTCCTCCATTCAATCACTGATGCTCATCCCTCTGGAAAAGCACAAGAACGATCTGCCCCCTATAAAGACACCCTAAGGGTCTTTGGCCGTTGTATAGACGTTTACTAGGACATTAGATGTTTTTATATTTTAAATAAGCCCCCAGATATGTAGGAACTAAACTGGATCAGGAAAGATGTCAGTCAAAAATGGTGTGCAAGACTGCACAGAATACTGAACTGTTGTGACCTGAGGAGCCAGACTAATAAAATTTTTTTTTATATCTTTGAAAATAATTACAAGTAGTACAGCGAAAAAAAACTACATACGTTTGGTATCGTAGTAATAGTACTGACCCATAGAATAAAATTATCGGGTTGTTTTTGTTGCAGTCTGTGCGCCGTGGAAACAGGACGCACCAAAAAATGGCAGAATGTCTTTTTTCCCCCAATTACTCTACACTTTTTAAAAGCTTTTCAGTACATTATATGGTACAATAAATAGAACCATTGAAAAATACAACTGATCCCGCAAAAAACAAGCCCTCATACAGCGACGTCGATGGATAAATAAAGGAGTTACAATTTTTTTAAAAGGGAGGAGGAAAAAAGGCATATGGAAAAAGCAACAACGCTCCGTCACTAAGGGGTTAATCCAAATACTAAATAAGCATGCTCCTTAACAAGATCTCCCAGTATAAACCAGTTGTACTAATCCCCCCCCCCCACCCATGTCACTGGGACACAACAAAAAAGACAAACAATAATTTTTAATCTGTTTATTCCAAATATTAGTGAATACTTATTTTTGTAAAAATGAGCATAAATATCTCCAAATGCATGATGGGGATTGTCCGCTGCAGGAAATCTGCACCAATTCTGTAATATGTGAATGTACATGTGTTCGGTTATCTCCAGCAGTCCCATTAAAGATGGAGTGGCAGTGCGCATGCTCGACCACCTCACTATTGAATCTCCTTCTCACTGCAGTGTGCAGAGCCCTTAGTGAGGAGGGAAGAGGGACCTGTTCTTGGGATGGGGGCGGGATGGGGGGGGGGGGCTGGATTGTGAAAAAATCCACCAACATTCATAGATAGGATGAGGCGCTCAAGAACATGTGCAAGCAGTCAAGGATCAGCAGTGCTTTCTGGAGACCATAGATCAAGCCTTCAAGTAAGTCATCTCTTTCCTCGGCTTCCTGCAAATAGAATTCAGAAGATGAAGAATAAATGATTTCTACTAGTCATGGTGTAATTGTCCTACACTTATTCTCCATATGTGGGAATAGCATGCTGTAAGCCGTTGGCTCTGACACCAAAGCTCCATTATATATAATGAGGGCAGGAAGATGAATGGATGGTATGCAGTACTTAGGCCTCATGTCCACGGGCAAAAGAAGAATTAAAATCCGCAGCGGATTTTAACTCTTCTCCCGCCCGCGGATCCGCACCCCACAGGGATGCATTGACCACCCGCAGGTAGATAAATACCCGTGGATGGTCAATAAAAGTGATTTTAAAAAAAATGGAGCATGAAAAAATCTGGACCATGCTCCATTTTCTATTGAAGCCTATGGAAGCCGTCCAGATCCGCGGGAGACCTAAAATAAGAATTAACTCACCCGCAGCGTACCGGGAGGGTCTTCTCTTCCTCACGGCCGGATCTTTCTTGCTTCGGCTCGGCGGATGTGCCCGGCGCAGGCGCGTGGCACGCCGGCGATGTGCCGCCGGCGTGCTGAGTTCATCCACCGGCCGAAAAAGAAGATCCAGCCGTGAGGAAGAGAAGACCCTCCCGGTCCGCTGCGGGTGAGTTAATTCTTTTAAATTCCTATTTTCAGCCCTCATGTTCGCGGGGCAGGAGGGACCCGCTACGGATTCTCCATGGAGAATCCATAGCGGGCCTGATTTTCCCCGTGGACATGAGGCCTTAGGATGCTTAGCATCAGGACCCATTTACACTGAATGATACTCATTCAGTGTAAATGCCTGTAGCGACTGAACAGTGAATGATAATTCAATCCTCGTCCACTTTCTGCAGGCATAAAAATAAAATGACAATTGCCCAGGGGAAACAGGCAGTCATCCATCTATGAATGACTAGTAATTATTGGGAAATTATAGTACCAGTGTTTCTGGTGGTGCCACACACACACAGCTGTGGTACATGGGTGTGTGACAGACACACACAGCTGTGCTACATGACATGCCCATCACAGACACAGCTTTGGTACATGACATGCGCATCGTACAAACTCAGCTCTTCTACATGACATGGGCGTCACAGACACAGCTGTGCTATATGACATACATCCATGCTG